>NW_003852501.1:3125238-3148876 GCF_000181295.1 Otolemur garnettii
GCTGGTTGAGCTACAGGCGCCAAGCCTGTATTTATTTTTTAAACACACAAATAAATACTTTTCACTCATGGATAAGAGCATAAATATTTTCTACTACTTTTCAATACTCAAAATACTGTTTGACAGAAAAAGATGATTTACTACAGTTCACTTCCCAAGACAATAAATATAAAGAAAGAGGTGAGAGGCTACTAGGGAGATAACCCATGTTAACACAAACATGTGCTGAACAAGCAGCCTTGAAATGAAAATTATCATATTTGTTTAAATATCAGTAAATTAATGCCTAGCAAAGTTAAATAATTTGCTGAAGTTAGGTAGGGAGAAAATAAAAGAGCTGGGACGACTTAAACCAAAAATCAATGTATAATACTATAAAACACCGCCCCTAAACCTGTATAAATGCATACCTGAGGTTAGGGGGATGGCCTACCAAAAAACAATACTCTTCAAAACTGAAGACAGGAAAGCCAGACTACATTAAGTTTCTGGCTAATGAAAGTTGACAGAACGTGGCTCAGTGCCTGTAGTTCAGGCAGCTAGGGTGCCAGCCACATACACCAGAGGTGGCAGGTTCGAATCCAGCCTAGGCTAAAAAATAGGTGGGTGTTGTGGTGGGTGCCTGTAGTCCCAGATACTTGCTGAAATAAGAGAATTGCCTGGGCCCAGGAGTTTGAGGTTGCTGTGAGCTGTGACGCCACAGCACTCTATCCAAGGCAACAGCTTGAGACTGTCTCAAAAAAAAAAAAAGAAAAAGAAAGTTGACGAAACAGTCTAGACCGTCTAAACAGCCTAGACCGAAGAAATATGAAGGAAAAGTTAACCTATTCATCTGCATTATAAGTCACTAATTTTCTCTTCTTTTCAAATCTCACTTTAAATGACTTTCATAAAGAAAGTTTCTAGCTAATACTATCTTTTTATTATTCTACTTTCTTGAGATTTTAATATTCTCTTCCACTGTTATTCATTTACATCTCCAAAACTAAGAAAATCTTAAGTAAATTCTTCAACCACTCTCAAAAATTCTTTTTTTTTTAATCTTTTTTTATGTCAGCTGTTTTTATTTATTATAGGGACTCCTTTTTTTTTTTGAGACAGTGTCTCACTATGTTGCCCTTGGTAGAGT
The DNA here is from genome assembly GCF_000181295.1 of Otolemur garnettii. Taxonomy (NCBI): domain Eukaryota; kingdom Metazoa; phylum Chordata; class Mammalia; order Primates; family Galagidae; genus Otolemur; species Otolemur garnettii. Next base: position 3,126,368 of record NW_003852501.1, read on the forward strand.
GCTATTGCATCACAGCTCACAGCAACCTCAAACTCTTGGGCTCCAGTGATTCTCCTACCTCAGCCTCTCAAGTACCTGGGACTTATAGGCGCCCACCACAATGCCCAGCTGTATTTTGTTGTAGTTGCCATTGTTGTTCAGCAGGCCCAGGCTGGATTCAAACCCGCCAGCTCCGGTGTATGTGGCTGGCGCCCTAGCTGCTGAGCTACAGGCACCGAGCCAAATTTTTCTTTTTTTTTTAAGTAAATTTATTTCAGACTAATATGAGGGAACAAACAACTGGGTCAAAATGTTTGATTTTGTTAGGTAGAGTCCCTCTTGTGGTTATGTTCCACACACCAAAGGAAGGCCAAACACCCCCACCCAATGCCCATTCAGTGAGAGCACCCTCTCCCCCTCTTTCCTCCCCCCAGTTTGAATTGAAATGAGTTTTTCTCCTATGTGGACACGCATCAGATCACCTATTGGCTTCATATTAGTACTAAGTACACTGGATAATTGCTTTTCCATTCTTGTCTCACAAATTCTTAACAGTCCAAGAGGAAGATAAAAGAGAAAGGAAGATATGTATAAACATCTTAACCTCATTTTTTTCAACTTGCCTAACAAGGTGGTTTTAAGCCACTGGGCAAGGACAAACAGGGAGGGTGACTCTCTGTGCATTTAATTTGCTACATAAATGGCAATTGAATATTGTTTCCAAGTTTAATGTTTTTAATGTAGTCACCAAAACAAATCCATCTTGCAAACCTGAAATTAAATGCTGCCTCTCACTAGTGATTTCCTGCTACGATAGACGTGCTTAACCCTGTCATTAGAAATTTGACTTCTAAGAAATTCTTCTTTTGGAATATTTCATAACAATATTAAATCTGTCCATTAGTCTCAAAGTGCAGGCACTATGAATGGAGCAAACTCTTCTCTAACTAAACATCTACAACTATTTCAATCATTCTTAGAACATCAGTATTTCACTGGCTCAAAAAATCCAATTGCCAGGTTACAGTGGGACTACTTTTTGTGCTGGGTCAAATTACCCAAGGGGAAAGCAAGCAGAGAACTCAATTCCTGAGTATGTGCTCATTCCTAAGTGAGGCAAGAGATTCTTGATCCTTTGCCTACAGTGTCCCAATACCACCAAGTTACTTGTGGGGGGTAAGGGCAGGCTGCAGAAATTCTACCTCAGTACTGAAATCCCCACTGGGATGATACCAAACTAACAAGGGGAAAGCATTAGTCATTAACACATAGATCTCACAGCTACCATTACAGCAATGTTTCTCAAGTTTAAATTCTGTCCATCACAATGAGATGAACTCCTTTACTACTCTGTTAAAATGAAACACAAGATGTTCTTACCAAAAACATGAAAATATGAAGAGTAACTTGATTCAGAGCATTAAGGGGTTAAGATAGTATTAATATTTCCACATAGCAGCCTCAATTTCAAAGGTTTTCTGCACTAATTATAGCAACATGTATCTACCACTTCTTTTTCCCTGGGTCATCGATGACAGACAGCATTGGATTGTGCACATAGGCCATTAGTTTGAAAGCAATACTAACAAAATCCACACTAATGACAAGATTACTACTATGCACCCAATGTAAGCATCCCAGAAACATTAGCATCGCAAGAGCAAAGCTCATCAGAAATGGAGACCATGCCTACTACTAAGAAAGAGATCTCTGAAACTATAAAACATAGCCCAAGTTCAAAGTTGCTTCTCAATAATTTTCACCTCAAAAATTTAAATGAACTTATTCAGGAAATTACTATTTCTCACTATATAAAATAAAACCACAAGGACTTATAAAACATAATGATTCAAACATGTACATTTTTTAAGTTGTTGATAAACAAATTTCACAATATTAAATTAAAAGGATACGGCCTGGTGAGGTGGCTCATGCCTGTAATCCTACCACTCTAGGAGGCCGAGGCAGGTAGGTTGCTAGTCTCAGGTTGCAGACTAGCCTGAGCCAGAACTATACCTCATCTCTAAAAATCAATGGGCATTGTGGCAGGCACCTGTACTCCCAACTACTAGGGAGGCTAAGGCAGGAGAATTGCCTGAGCTCAAGAGTTTGAGGTTGCTGTGAGCTTTGATGCCATAGCACTCTACCAAAGATGACAAAATGAGACTCTGTCTCAAAAACAAAAAGTTAAAAGGGCATAAAATTAGACCTACTCCCTAGAACTATGTATCAAATACAGTGGCCACTATGTGTGGCTATTTGAATTTAAATTAGTTAAATTGGCTCAGCGCCTGTGGCTCAAGTGGCTAAGGCGCCAGCCACATACACCTAAGGTGGCGGGTTCGAATCCAGCCCAGGCCCGCCAAACAACAATGATGGCTGCAACCAAAAAATAGCCAGGCATCGTGGCGGGCGCCTGTGGTCCCAGTTACTTAGGAGGCTGAGGCAGGAGACTCACTTGAGCCCAACAGTTGCAGGTTGCTGTGAACTGTGATACCTCGGCACTCTACCCAGGGGAAAGCTTGAGGCTCTGTCTCTCAAAAAAAAAAAAAAAAATTAGTTAAATTGTAAAAATTTAAAAATTCTGTTCCTCTGTCATACTAGCTATATTTTACATGTTCAAAAGCTACATGTGGCTAGTACCATGGATACATATTAAAGGGTACAAATATAGAATATTTGTGCCAACAAAAAAGGTTATACTGGACAGTGCTACTTTTTTAAAATTTACCACAAAAATGGCATAAAACACAACATCACACAATTGAAAGTCAAGACAGAGAGAAATGTTTTTTACCTTCACAGTGGTGGTAGTTCAGTGGCATAAATAACTGTCACAACTTAACAAGGTGTACAATTTAGAAAGATGCAGTAAGGCATGTAAATTACTTTCCAATAAAGTTAATAAGGAAAAAAAGAATAAACATGTGACCACTGATGAATTCTAAAGGAAAACAAAAAATGCTTTGTGTGAGTATATGTATAAGTTCCAAAGTCCTGACCAGCTTGTTTACAGATTCCTTGTCTAAACCTCTGGTGTGGCAGTCTGGGGTCCCAGGGAAAGTAGAAGCAGATAGCTGGGGAAGTGAGAGGAGTACATAACCATGTATGGTAAAAGGTTGGGCAGGAGACTGAGAAGAGATTGGCGACAGTGGAAAGTAAGGCACAATGTACATGGCCCTCCCAAAATGTACCACTGCATCTTAACCACAAAGTATCCATATGTCATTAAAATCTCAATCCTTACTGAGGGCCCAGTGAAGACTTAAGGAATTTATAAAGAGTTATAAGGCATACAGCCTCACACAGAGACCTTGCAAATGAGTAAAGAAACTGAAAAAGTAAAAAAAAGCTCAAAATATTTAAAGATTCTATGCCAAGAATCAGAATGGCCAAATCATGATACTACAGGAGTTAAAATATCATTCAGCTAATAAAAAGTCAATGGCTCAATGATCACAGGCAATCATTAACACCAACTCTAGTTTCTCCTGACTCTGAGGAGAGTGATTACAACCAACCAACCACTCTCCAGGCACAACTCTAGCCCTCTAAAAGATGGGCAAGAGTCTGGATCCAAGGGGCAGTGCCTGTGGCTCAAAAGGGTAGGGCACCAGCCCCATATGCCAGAGGTGGCAGGTTCAAACCCAGCCCCAGCCCCCCCCCCCAAAAAAAAGAGTCTGGATCCAGAGACAGGAGAAATCATGTTCCCTAAAGTAATTCACCAGAACAAGGGCCTCAGATTTGTTCTGATGACAGTAACTCCTGAAAGCCATGTTATATATTAGGACAGCAACATTTAATGATTTTTGTAATGTCAGATATCATTTTGTATTTTATTCAAACTTTTCTAGAATCACCACAAGTTGCCAAAGGTTTATTAAAAATGAAAAATAAGGGGGCCGGGTGCTGTGGCTCACGCCTATAATACTAGCACTCTGGGAGGCTGAGGCAGATGGATTGCTCGAGCTCAGGAGTTCAAGACCAGCATGAGCAAGAGCAAGACTCCATCTCTAAAAATAGCCAGGCATCGTGGTGGACACCGGTAGTCCCAGGTACATGGGCGTCTGAGGCTAGAGAATCACTTGAGCCCAAGAGTTCGAGGTGCTGTGAGCTGTGACACCATAGCACTCTACCGAGGGTGACAAAGTGAGACTCTGTCTCAAATAAATTAAAATTAATTTAAAAACAGTTCAAAAGAAATGGTTAAGAATATTATGTATATTCACTGATAATATTTTGCCACCATTAAAATGATTATGAATACTATGACTACATGGAAAACAGAATCAAATGAAAAAGCAATGTATACCATATCTATAGTAAGTACACATAAAAAAAGACTAGAGGAGGGCAGCGCCTGTGGCTCAAAGGAGTAAGGCGCCAGCCCCATATGCCAGAGGTGGCAGGTTCAAACCCAGCCCTGGCCAAAAACTGCAAAAAAAAAGACTAGAGGAAAACCTGAACAAAAGAAAATTGCTTATTATTTTAACTTAGACATTTTCTTTTATGTGGCTATCCATTACTGTTGCCATAATGTTCTTTGCGTAAAAAGATAAATTTGTAGTACTTACAAACAAACAGTACACTTACCACAGTGGGATTACCACTACTAATCAACTGGCTGACTTCATGAAAAATGCTTTTGCAGTCAATTGATTTATCTAATGATCCTCTCTTTACAATTACTGCTACTGCTAGTAGAATCTGTTCCCGAACATACTTTTGGAGGCTGTAAAACATAAAAATCATTGTGAAAACATTTACATAAATCTAATAGAAAAATACTTCCAAATTTCTCACTATGCCTGAAGCTACTAATAATACTGCTTACATTTGAGAGTAGAATACCGCACTAGTTTTGTACATAGTCCAAAGCCAGAAGACCTGGGTTCAAATCCAGGCTTTATTATTTACTGGCTGTGGGACCCTGGGCAAGACAGTTAACACTGAGAGCCTCAGTTTTCTGATCTGTTAAATGGGGATAACACTAGCAGCGTTATTATAAGAGATTAAATGCTCCTAAAACTGTGACAGTACATATGAAACATTATGTAAGTGCTAGCTGCTTCAGGAAGTATTTGATACACATACACCAGCTCCCTGTTATATCTGTTATATAGCATATACATAAAGTTCATGTGCAATGCTCAATAGTTGTCTCTTTTAAATTGCACACAAACTTTATGGATACCCAGTATGTATATCTGTAGGGGGAAAAATCACTTAATATCAAAATTCTACTGATTTGGAGATAAATTCTAATCTATAAATAACATTCACCTCCAACCTGTAGTCTAATCCTAAATCTCATTTCCACTTATCATGAAAAGGCAATATGCTAACTACCCAACATATAATTATAGAAAGACATAAATTATTTTTAAAAAAATTAAAAATTTCATATTTAGATTCTGGCTCGGCATCTGTAGTCAATGGCTAGGGGGCCAGCCACATACACCGGAGCTGGCGGGTTCGAATCCAGCCCAGCCCAGCCAGACGTTGTGGTAGGTGCCTATAGTCTTAGCTACTCAAGAGGCTGAGGCAAGAGAATTGCTTAAGCACAAGAGTTTGAGGTTGCTTTGAGCTGTGACACCATAGCACTCTACCTGGCACAAGACAGTGAGACAGTGAGACTCTGTCTCAAAAAAAAAAAAAAAAAATTTCATATTTAGGTTCTATTTCTCCCTGTGATGACAGATAGCACCCATCCAAGTTGAGGCATTCTAGAAAACCTTTCAAACAAAAGAATAGAGATTTAATTGCCTTTTTAAAACCTTTTCTAAAATGTAAGGCTGAGAAAACACAACCCTGAATTTTATAATCCGGCCTCCAGAAGATCCAACAACCATATGCCCTTGGGATAAACTCAAATTCCTTAGCATAGCCTATAAGCAGTCAAAGCCATCATGGCTTTCCAGAATAATTATTAACAGTGCTTGCTTTCACTCTCAAAAGTGTCCCAGTTTAGACACAAATTCAACTTCTTTCAGTTCCTGTTGTCACACTCTTGCATTGCTAGGCGTCTTAATTTCTATTCCCTCTGCCAAGACTGTGGTATCATTTTCAGCAGAAAGTTATTAATTACTAAGGGCTCCCAGAGCACCCGTACATCACATGACACATTATCCCCCAGTTAGCCGAACACTCCAGCACACTCCCTTGTCATATAAAAGACACTTACTTAAATTTTATACAAATGAACCTGTCTCCCTATGTCAAGACTGAAGTGAAAAATATTCCTTCAAAACACAGACTTGAACCATTCGTTCATTAACCAAGCAAATGCAGAGATCCTATTATGTGTAAGAATGTTAGTTGACCAAAAGGAATTTGTGTACTTTGGGGGAGATAATAGTTTTTCATATACACTGCTAAGTCAGAAAATACTATAAAAGATACATAAAACTGAAGACCTACAAATACATAAAGCTAATTTTAAATATCTCTACTACAAAGAATCAGAAATTCCAGTAGAACCTCTTATTTGACCACCCAAGAAACTGTAACAAACTGGTCAACATCCAGAGGTCTTTAACATAAGGAACTTGGCCTACTGCACTGATATGCAAATGTGGCACATGTCCTGTCTATGAAAATTTGGTCAATTTAAGGAGGTGGTTAATGGTGGAAGGTGGTCAACTATGGAAGTTCTAGTGTATTAGGAAAATAAGTAGTTAACATTTGAGCAGCCATAATATGTAAGACTTTATATAAACTAACATCACAAACATTAACACATTCAATCTTTATGACAATCTTGAATTAAGTACTATTATTCACCCTATTTAATAATCACAAAATTAACACACACAAAGTCAACTAATTTGCCCAATGTCAGAATTAAGTGGCAGAAATGAGGTACAAATCTCTTTCTCAATCACAATGCTACACGTGCTTCTTTATTAAAAAGGAGAGCATTGTGCATTTCACTCTATACAAATTTTACTAAAATTAGTAGGAAAAATGAGAAAGAGAAAAAATTCTGTGCATGTAATGGAAGTACACAACATTATTTATATAGTAGTCTATACTATGTAGATAACTTGTGGTACTCTATGTATGCAATATGCCAAAAATTTGTAACTTGACTCTAATCCTTATTGCAGGACATTCTATAAGACAAAGATATCTGTCTCATGAAAGGCAAACAGAATTATTCTAGATCAAAAGAGACTAACAAAGTCCAGCTACAGTGGCTCACACCTATAATCCTAGCATTCTGCGAGGCGCAGGCAGTAGGATCACTTGAGATCAGGCATTCAAGACCAACCTGAGCAAGAACAAGACCTCTTCTCTACTAAAAATGAGAAAAATTAGCCAGGCATTGTAGCACACACCTACAGTCCCACCTACTTGGGAGGCTGAGGCAGGAGGATTGCTTGAGCCCAGGAGTTTGAGGTTGGAATAAGCTGTGATGATGCACTCTGCCTCAAAAAAAAGAGAGAGAGACAGAGAGACTAACAGAGATTAATAAAGATATAAGAACTAAACATAATGTATAATTTCTGACCAAGTCCTGGATTTAAAAAATAACCTATGTAAAGCAATATTAATAGATCTCAACGGAGAAAAAGACTTCAATACAAAAAGTAACCTGTAAAGAGGGAAAAGACATAGAATATGGAATCAGAGTTGTATTGGATAATATAAGCATAGCAATTATATCAATAATATTGAGATTATGCTCTTAGGAGAGACATACAAAAAAATATTTAAGGATGAGATATCACATCTATAGCACATTCTCAAGTGGTTCAAGAGGGGAAAGACAGAAATCAAATGGAACAAAATCTTAACTGAGCCTCTACTGAGAAAAGAGTATGTACATACATGTTCACTGTACTATTCTTTCAACTTTGCTGGAAGGTTTATTTTTTTTTTTTCAAAATAAACATTTGGGAGGAAATAAATAAGTGAACCGTTTCCATGTAGAACCCTACAATCAACTCTGAAATAGCTTCTAAACTAATCAAAATTATTTAAGAATGAGATTTTTTTTTGAATAATGCAAAAAATCATACACATATACACAATGGAATTTTTGTTAAATATTTAAGTCTCCCAAGCTGTCCAGAGTTCAGAGGTTCCCAGGTTGGGGGAGTACGGAAAAGATTATGATAAACAAGCAGCTCCAGAGCCTGTCTAGTTGGCCAAAAGTTCTTCTGCTAACCCTGACTCCTTCAGGAAAGCTGCCCAGATGATAATGGTTGCAACAGCCAGAGCTCTTACTGCCACTGGGCACTGTGTTCACAACTGCCCCATGTAATGCTAACACCAACACTATGAGGTAGATAGATAAAGCAGAATATGCCAGCGATTTTACATCAGTTTCCCAAAAGCACACACATAAATAGACTGTTCTTTTTTCTTTTTTGACAGAGCCTCAAGCTGTCACCCTGGGTAGGGTGCCGTGGCATCATAGCTCATGGCAACCTCCAACTCCTGGGCTCAAATGATTCTCCTGCCTCCACCTCCCAAGTAGCTGAGACTACAGGCACCTGCCACAACGCTGGCTATTTTTCAGTTGCAGCTGTCATTGTTGTTTGGCAGGCCCAGGCTGGATTTGAACCCACCCGCTCAGGTTATGTGGCTGGCGCCTTAGCTGCTTGAGCCACAGGTGCCAAGATAATAGACTGCTCTTTAGAAAACTTTCCCTTTGGCTTGGCTCTCATTAGCACAGTGTTTATGGTGCCAGCCACATACACCAAAGGTGGTGGGTTCAAATCTAGCCCAGACTAGCTAAACAACAATGACAACTAACAACAACAACAAAAAGTAGCCAGGTGTTTGGCAGACACCTGTAGTCCTAGCTGAGGACCAGAGTCCCAGCCTCTTGGAGACAGGAGGCTGAGGCAAGAGAATCTCTTAAGCCCAAGAGTTTGAGGTTGCTGTGAGCTGTGACACCAGAGCACTCTACCAAAGGCGACATAGTGAGACTCTGTCCCAAAAAAAAAAAAAAAAAAACAACAAAACAAAACTTTTCCTTTTCTTTTTGAGACAGAGTATAACTCTGTCACCCCAGCTAGAGTGCAATGGCCTCATCGCAGCTTGCTACACCCTCAAACTCCTGGGTTCAAGTGATCCTCCTGCCTCAGTCTTCCATGTAGCTGAGACTACAGATGCCCAACACAATGCCCAGCTTATTTTTCTATTTTTAATAGAGACAAGTCTTATTCTGCTCAGGCTGATCTCAAACTCTTGGCCTCAAGTGATCAGCTTCTCAAAGAGCTAGGATTACAGGGATGAACCACTAAGACTGGCCTTAGAAAACTCTAGTATTTTAGGCCTAAGGATCAACATATATGTTTTTTAATCTTCACACATACAGACTCCTATAAACAAAGAGCCTTAAGGTTTACTTTCTTTAATTATATAAATATAAATTTGGGCCAGGCTTGGTGGCCTACACCTATAACCCTAACACTCTGAGAGGCCGAGGCGGGTGGATCACTTGCGTTCAGGAGTTCAGGAGTGCAAGACCAGCCTGAGCCATCTCTACCAAAAAAAAAAAAAAAAAAAACCGCTAGCCTGGCATATTGGCACATGCCTGTAGTCCCAGCTACTCAGGAGGCTAAGGCAAAAGCACTGCTCAAGCCCAAGAGTTTTATTTTGTTTTCAGGACAGAGTCTCTCACTCTGTCACCCTGGGCAGAGTGCCATGGCATCACTATAGCTCACAGCAACCTCAAACTCCTGGACTCAAGTGAGCCTCCTGCCTCAGCTTCCCTAGAATCTGGGACTACAGGTACGCACCAACACACATGGCTAGTTTTTCTATTTTTAATAGAGACAGTTCTCACTCTTGTTCAGGCTGATCTCAAACCCCTGAGCTCAAGGGATCCACCTGCATTGGCCACCCAGAGTGCTGGGATTACAGATGTGAGCCACCAAGCCCAGCCAAGTCCAGGAGTTTGAGGTTGACACCCAGAGCAACAGAGTGAAACTCTGTCTCAAAATAAAAAAACAATAATAATAAATAGATATGTGAAAGGTTTTCTCAACTTCTGTTCAAGAATAAGCATATATTATCATAATTGATTTTGAATTGTTTTACTATGAAAAAGATCAAAACAAGGTCATGGCTCATGCCTGTAATCCTAGCACTCTGGGTGGCTGAAGTAAGAGGACAGCTTGAGCTCAGAAGTTGGAAGCTGCAGTAAGTTATGATGATTCCACTGCACTCTTGTCAAGGTGACAGAGCAAAGCTCTGTCTCAAAACAAACAAAAAAAAAAAACCCTCAGTATTTGAAGAACATTAAACAAAATGTGAAGTAGTAAATCAATTTCTTCCCAAAAGTTGAATAGTTTATAATTCTCCTCAGATTTTTAAAAATTATTCAAGTAATAAATGTATACAATCTTGTATAATGTTAATTTTTATTTATTTATTTTTTATAGAGACAGAGTCTCATTTTATCGCCCTCAGTAGAGTGCTGTGGCGTCACACAGCTCACAGCAACCTCCAACTTCTGGGCTTAGGCAATTCTCTTGCCTTAGCCTCCCAAGTAGCTGGGACTACAGGTGCCTGGCTATTTTTTTGTTGCAATTTGGCTGGGGCCAGGTTTGAACCTGCCACCCCTGGTATATGGGACCTGCACCCTACCCACTGAGCCACAGGCACCGCCCTATAATGTTTAAATAATACAGATGTGTATAATGTAATAAGAAAATTTACTTTCATCCTATTCCTCAAACCTGATCTCCTCTTTAAAGGAAACTTATTTAAGAACTTGGTGATTTTTCTATGCACATATGTATGTACACAGAACCTAGAACCTCCACTGCTGACCACCTCAAGCTTACATTATTTGTATAGACTGGTCATGCACATGTCACTACAGCAGGCCTAATTCCTTATTATGTTGGCCACCTCTATACGTTGACCTGTCTGTTACAGTTCCTTGAGTAGTCAACTTACAGAGGTTCTAATGCATATGTAACATTTGGTATGTTAATGGTACCTAATTTCTCCTCTGACCCTGTTTTGGGATACTCATCTATGTCTTAAAATATTTACCATTTTATTTTATTTATTGTATTTTGGTTTTTTTTTTTTTTGAGACAGAGTCTCAGTATGTTGCCTTCAGTAGAGTGCCATGGTGTCACAGCTCACAGCAACCTCTAACTCTTGGGCTTAAGAGATTCTCTTGCCTCAGCCTCCCATGTAGCTGGGACTACAGGTGCCTGTCACAATCCCCAGCTATTTTTTACTGTTGTTGTACTTGTCATTGCTGTTTAGTAGGCATGGGCTGGGATCAAACCCACCAGCTCTGGTGTATGTGGCCAGCACCCTAACCACTGAACTACAGGCACTGAGCCAAAACATCTACCATTTTATATTTTAATATATTGAAAGAAATAACTACCTACCAAACACCAAAGAACAAGTAAATATAAAAGATTTTCAACTGAGTCTATTATCAACTTTTATTTATAACCAAATTCTTCAAAATGGAATAACAAAAAACCCCTGATATCCAGCACAATCTTTTCAAAGAAACAAAACTTAGTATCATAAGCTTAAATAAAAAGTACTGTTTCATTAAGTACCAAAATAACCTATAGGCATGGTATATATGAGTTGTTAAAACCGAAACCCACACAGAGCTTAACCACAAATGTCTATCATTTAATTTTTTTTAAAAAATGCAAATTTTCAAAGCTCTAAAATCATACACATAAACCAACAACATTATTTTAGCAGTACCTCCACCGTGTATACTTACTTAGGCCTTTGTAAGACGTAGGTTAAAAGGAATGTTCGCAGTGACTCAATGCTACCTTTTTCCAAGAGAATCCACTCTCGGACAACTGCTTCCATTATGGCTGTGGCAGCTTGAAAAAGGACATAGTCCACTTTACTAGTTTCTGAGGAGAAAATTAAAAGCTTTCTTTACACAGTAGTTCACTTTACCCTGAACACTTTGCATTTATTAATTTTAAAAACAGAATCTTTTCAGACAAGGAATAAGATGATTACCTGTTCTTTTTTTTATCCAGTGACCTTGCTCTAGCACCACAAAGAGGTTAGTTCCTCTCAGAAGACACCTCAGGCAGGTGGCAGCTAATCACCGATCACAATTTTCACAAACTTTCCTCACCTCTCTTCAACTGTTACTTCCAAAGCATGAAGAACTAAAAAATAACACAGCTTTAAAAAAAATAAAAATAAAAATATAAAGCAATCAGAAAATTTCCTAAGATTCTCACCCTGTGCAAAACAGAACTTGGTATCTAAAAAATAGCTTAAGAAACTAATCTTTGAACATTACTATTTGTGATGAGCCATGCTGTTAAAACATTTTGGTTTTTAAGTAATTAAGCTTTTCACAGGATGACCCATCTCTAATAGCAAGTTCAGAATAAACACAATCATGTCTAGTTTTTCTCAAAATATAAAACAAAACAAGTCACATTTACATAAGGTGAGAAGTTCTTGTGAATTTTCTGATCGCAATACTGATCAAACTGAGTAAAATCCCAAAGCTACACGTAGAAAGAACCAGCCTTAACTAGTAAGTCATAGAATCTGAACTAAAAACTAAATTAGGGGAAAAAATAGAAAATTAACACACCTAAGAAAAATTTTACATTAATTTTCTATTTTTTCTTTTATTCAACAATACTACTACAATCAATTTCCAACCAGCATTATCAACAGGGAGAAACAGTCAAAATGAAGTAAAGAAAAAGCAGAAATTTTCTAAAGCTCTAAAAAATAATCTTCATGTGAAATCCATGAAGTCTATGATTAGACTCCAGATTATCACCAAGATCACTGGACATGAGTATCTGAAAGCCATGAGAAATTAACTCTAGGCATAGAATGGCACCTTCAAGAATTTATCAGAAGAGCATAAAGACACAATCAGGCCCACTGCTTTCTCTCCTATTCCAAGTTCAGGTCATTTAAAAGTCCTACTAAGGTCTTAATACAATTAGCTATTAAAAATGTATAGGAAAGGGGATACTCTATTTAAATTCTTACCACCTTAGACTACTACATAGGCATTTTGAACATACTAAAAGTAATGAGGAGCCAATTCGAACCTTTCAAAAAAATATATTCTAAGCTATCTTAACATGAATTCTAATCCGAGGAGAATCAGAATTCACAAAAATTTAGAAATTTTAAAATAAGTAAAATAAAGCAATAATTTCTAAAAAAAAAGTGTACATGTTATAAAAGATGTGTTCCAGCTTCTAGAAGTAAAAAACAATGAAGATTTGAAACAGAAACCAGCTACATCTATATAGGTCACTTAAGGAGAAGTATATTGTTTCATAAAGGTAATTCAAATAATCTCTCATGAAAAACTTCTTCTTGAAGGAAAAGGATGGTTGTTTGCTTGTCTTTATTTTCTATGGCAATAATAAAAATTTTAAGTATAAGAAACCCCAAATCTGAGGGACTCTCAGAATTTTAGAAATAGAACTCAAAAGATCATTTAAATTAATTCCTGCGTTTTACAGACAATGAAGAAACTAAAGCCCTAAGTAAGAGATAAAAACAGATTGAAAATTCGAGTTCACATGTATGGTAAATGTTCCTTGAGCCAATACTAAACCACCCTAAATGCAAAGGACAATGAAGATAAGACCAAATAAGCACCTCCAATGTTCATGAACAATAATCACATTCTTAATTCTATTTGTACTTATATCCTAGCCTTTTTCTTGCCTTTTGTGGGAAGATGAGGGTGAGGAAGCAATTACAGAAGATGAACATTGAAAAGTTTTCAAGAGACAAAGAAATTTCACAACTCTTTTCCTTAAATACCTCTGGATGGTATTAAATAAAGATCTCTAAACTACTTTTCCCATAAGAAGCTGTCTCTAAAAATGGAAGAATTGGAAAAAAAGACACCCAAATTTCAAAGAAAGAATTTTCCTAAGCCAACAAATTATTTTCTCATAAAAACCATTATTAGTCCTCATAAACTTAACTTATAAATAAAAGTGTGCAGGAGATGCTAGAAGGGACTCTAGAAGCCTACCAGACCTTCACATGTACACATGAGCCTAATTCTTGCTTTCTGCTATAAAGATGCTTGACACTGCAAAGTCTTCATGAAGAACTCATGATTTACGAAGATCTGCCAATGACTAGGAGACTATCCAGATAATAAACTATCTTAGATTGATTTAGTACTTGCTACCACAGTAACTTTCTTTAATAATAACTATAAAAATAAAATTCATTTGTATCTTGTCAGCCATTTGATACTGGATAGAACCATGAAGACAAAAGTTAAAGTGAAATAAATAACGAGAGAAAAAGCCCTAAACATTCTGATCAAAAAAAGTTAAAAAATAAAGAAAGAAAGACAGAAAGAAAGAGAAAGAAAACTCTGGTAGCCAAGCCACAGGTATATAGTACTACAATTACCTCCCTGGCCTTAAGATTTCTGTCCAAAGCATCGGCAACGTAAGCTCCAAAAATCTACTCTTTTGACAAAATGATACTTATATGCCCACCAACCAATAATTTAAAAGTCTCCAGTGAAAGATTATCTAGCAATTCCCAATAACTGATAGCACTGCAAAGCAAACAATTTTCCATATCCAGATAGCCTCATTTGGGAGATTTCTTATTTCATTTCATTTTGGCTACTTCTGAGATCAGAAGTGAATGAAATCCAGTTCTCTCTGAGAGGAGGACAAAAGAATGCCACAAAGTTAGTGCCAAAAGAGGTAAGACTAATCCTTCATGGTTCTTGGTTATTTCCTTAACAAGAACAGAACTCATAGTTCTCTCTGAAGGAACATCTGACCCTAAAAAATCAGTAAATTTCTAAATGCCAAAGACTTCTAAGGTGAGGAAGTCTAAAGTACTCTTCTGAAAAAATGCACACGCATACAACATGCATGCACAGAAACATACACCACACATGCACACACAAAAAAGAGCAAAGGAAATTAAAACCAGAATGAAAATAAAAGGATAAGAAGAGAAAGAAATGAAGAAAAATGAGAAACATATAAAACGGAAGTTAGAAGGAAGAATTTTAAGAGGCTAGAAAAGGGAAGCATCAAAGAGAAAGCCTCCCCTTTATTAGAATATATTACCCAGACATTCTATAAAAATGACATATAATCCCTAAATAAGAATGTGAAAATTCTGAATTGCGATTGACTGCCACTTGTATGAGAAGTCTTCTTAGAGGAATTTACCCTTCTGTGCTGGTGGCAACTGAGTAAGGAGTTAAAAGATTTTCTGTGAAGTTTAGATGTAAACATTAATGTAACACAGAACTTTGCAGTACATTAATGATTATGCTTGCAATACATGCACTCCACCTTTTAAATAGTCAATATCTCAAAACCGAAACTGATTTTAAAAGCATGGCCAGAGCTAGCAATACTACTCTTTAGAAAATTTTTAGCAAGAAAACAAAAGTATTCCCAAAAAAGCTCAATCATAACAAAGCAATAGTATGGCATACAATATAAATATGCTAAAAAGGAAAGAGTGATATAAACCAATAAGCTCTAGTAAAATACTTACAACTTAGATCAACTATTTCCTGACTAGTATGGAATGACAACTGAATTACAATAGAAAGTCAGATGAAACACTGATGAAATCCTAGTCAAAGTAGTTATGGCATATGCCAGGAAAACCAAACTCAAATTACTTTAGGTGAATAGTTTAACACAATGGTTCTCTAAATCTATCAATGCTGAACAATTTCAAGGCAGTGAGGATGAGTTACTGCTCTCTTAAACTCCTTATCCTAATGTTTAGTTTTGCTTCTTTTAATTTAACATTAAATATCCTCCTCATAGATAAGATAAATTGCCTTAGTGCCAGAAACAAATTGACCAAAGTATAAAAGCTGACCAATCAAATAAATTAATTAGAATGGCCTCGTTGAGAATTTAATGTTGAAGCTGCTCCTCTAATGGTAAGATCTAACTCCTGAATGAGACAGTCACCTTCACCACTGCTGCTAAGCTCTCTGCAAACAGAGAACATAATATTTCAGCTCATCACATTTTTTAAAAAGCTGTTTCAAATTAGGTAACGTTGCCATGACATTTATCTTACTTATTCACAAAGTGCTTTTACTTATGTAATTACATTTGTACCTCACGACAATTTAAGACGGCAAGTCCATTACGATAAATGGTATCATCATTCCCATATGGTAGATGAAAAAGAGGCCCAAAGAAGTTAAGTGATTTACTCAAGCTGAGAATATGCAGCAGGCACCACTGGCACCAAGATCTCATCCTACGTCAGCACTCTTGCCACTACAACTCTTTCATAAGCCCTTGTATGTGTAGCATTTTAAACACATGCCTTTAACTGTAGTTTATTTCAATCTGGAAACCAGCATACCTGGTGTCTAACAGATAAGTCTCACTAAAAGCACAAGGATATAAAGCCTGATGTTTTAGTTCCTAATACTCAACTAAACAATTTTATGGTCATGAATGACTCAAATAGCCTTGTGAAGCCTTAATATGTGTCATAAAAGATGGCTGCAACTCATAAAAACAGCCAATGGTAATCAAGCTATAAAAGAATAACAACAAATGAAATCTCTCTTAGTAATTTTGAAAAATATCTAAGAGGCGATGGCAGTATACACATATAACTCTTAGGAAATGCCATCTTTGGAAAAGACATATGATTGTTTTAGAAAAGATCATTTCTGTCCATGTATCAAATATAAGGCATTCATAAAACATTTTTTGACAAAAGAAAAAGCAGTGCTTCATTTTAGGATATACAGTGACAACCTACCCAGAAATAACTAATATTTGCTAGGCTAACTGATTTACAAACTAAAGGTTTTTTTTTTTTTTTTTTTTTAAAAGCACTATGGAAAAACAACTAAAAGAAAGAAAACATAGAAACGTTCAAAAACAACCTTAATTTTAAAATTAACATTGAGATAATAGATACTATAATACACTTCTTACATTAAATGATATTGAAGATGACTGAAAAAACATTAAATTTTTCCCCCATCATTAACAGCCTTCATGTTACGGTCAATGAAAAAACAAATTATTCACATCTAGGGGGAAAAATCCAAACTAAAAACAAAATTTCCTGTCTGGAATATCTTTAAAGCCACTGCATTAGAATGATTATTAATAAAAAATTTTAGCTGTATAAATTTGTTTATTTTTAAAGGAATTTAAAATGGGTTATGTTCAAGTTAGAAAAACCAGATCTCATTAGGCCAAAATATTTTTAAAGTGAATACTTACCCAAAATATGCTTACAAACTGCAAATGGTGATTTTGATTTCCTAAATGATAAGAATATGTGCTCTGCATGCTGGCGTTGCTCATTATTGACCATGGAAGGTGGTGCCTTGAGAGTTAAAAACAAAAACAGAGTACACTCTTTTAATGAGAAAGCTTGAATAAAAGCAATCCTTTTCCCCCACAACAGGAGAAAATACTTCCGTTTTGAGGATATAACAGAGAAAAATTCTTGCTTAATTTTGTTAAGGAACTATGGTATAAAATTTGATAACAAGTATTTAAAATATAATTTCAGGAAAAAGGAAGAAATTCTTGGCATGGCTGGAGTCAAAATCCTTTAAAGTTGCCTGCATTTTAGAAAACTAGATACTTATCTCCTTTTTTTGTATTGTTTAAAACATAACATCTCAGTACCTTTTATTTCAAGATATACTACTCAGTCTAACTTAAACTAGTTCAAATAATTTCTCAATTCTTCAGTACTGGGGAAATTGAATCTAAGTTACTAAAACCTATTTCTAAAAGCAACCTTGAAAGAGGATCAAATAATTCTAAAATCACCATTAAACCAGAAAAATTAGGGAACAGTTAAAAGGTTTAGAATTTCTAGAACTCTTCTCTGAATAATAAATTAATCAGCCAAAAAAGTCAGATTTCTACCTTAACAAAAACAACTTCTAAAGTCTACCCAGGTTTTCTCAATTTCACTTTGGTGTAACAAACTTTCTTCTAAAAATAATACTCTTTGGACCCAGACCTATCTAAAATAAATATTACTGTTTCATGGTTTGGTTATCTTCTGACCTACTAAGACCTACAAAACCTTAATTTGGGAAAAGAGGGTAGGTAGGGATAGATGGTGGGAAAATAAACCTTTATTATTCAAACCCATATAAAGAAAGCAAATCATAATTTCAACTGCATCAAAGAATCTGGAAGATGAAAAACAGTATAACAAAGTTCAATTTTTATTATAAATTGTATCAATTATGCAACATTAGTCACTCTAATCTCAGTTAAAATTATTTTTAAAAAATAGATTTACACACAAGAAAAATAAACTCCTATGAAACACTGACTTAAGAGAATTGTAAGAGCTAGTTAAAGCTAATTCAGACTACAATCCCTAGTGAGACAGCACCCTCTACAGTTCTCTAGATAAAAATGAAGATATTCCCATTAAATTTAACATTTAATTCTGCTAAATTCTTTAATTTTTATGAAAGCCTTTACTAATGAAATATGAAATACTGTGAATGGTAACTATATCCTGAAAGTAAATATTTCTGTCCTTCCACTTTCAAATTATTTATTCCTACCACTTTCCACAGTTGAGCAAGATAAGTTTGTGTTTTCATAAGATATCTCACCATTAATGTCTGCTGACATTATGACCTCTGCATACGTGGCATATTAGTAAACAGTATCCATGCTACAAATAAAAATTAACTATAGATTATTCAGGCAATTTCTGAATCATACATTCTATCTTCTCTTCATCCTTGAAAAGCACTACATATGTATATTATGCAATTTAACATGCTAGTTATGTCCACAAACAAAATTATATCTAAACTAATGCACTAAAAAGTACAGGTCTGAATATATTAATATAATAAAGAATGGGGGTGGTGCCTGTGGCTCAAAGGAGTAGGGCACTGGCCCCATATACCAGAGGTGGCGGGTTCAAACCCAGCTCTGACCAAAAACTGCAAAAAAAAAAAAAAAGAATCATCTTCTATTTATAAAACATCAGAAAATAATAAGCATTGGTAAGAATGTGGAAAAATTGGAACCCTCGTGCCTTGCTTGTAGAAATATAAAATGTTACAGCCAAACAAAAATAGTGCAACAAAAATTGTGGAAGACAGTACAGCAGTTCCTTAGAAAATTCAAACAAAATGATCATATAATCCAGCAGTTTCACTTCTAAGTACAAAACCAAGAGAACTGAAAGCAAAACTCTAACAGATTGGATGCCAAGTTCATCAACAAACGGAATGTGGATAAACCTGGAAAACACTATGCTAAGGAAGATAAACCATACTCAAAAGGCAAAACACTGTATAATCCCACTTATCAGAAGTACCTAAATAGTCAAATCCATAGAAAGCAGAATGGTGGTTACCAGGGTGTAAGGTAGGAAATGGAAAGTTACTATTTAATGGGTACAGGGAGCTTCAGGTTGGAGTAACGGAAAAATTATGGAGATAGTGATAAATTCTGATGATAGTTGTACAATAATGTGAAAGTACTTAAAATGGTGCAATTTTATGTTGCATTTTACCTAAATACATTTTTTAAAAGGAGCAAGATCCCCCCTTTTATCCCTCCTTGCCCTTGCAGGCCCCAAGAATGGCTTCAGCATGCTTTGTGGTCACCTTCATCTTACTCCTCCCCAAACCTCTGACAACAATCCCTTCATTAACTCTCGTTATTGACACCCTTTGGTTTCCTGCCAGGATCTGGTCTGACAAAGCACAGAGTTCCGATGGGAGAAGACAGAAAAATGGGAGATTAAAAAAATCAAAAACTAATGACAAAAGCATTCCAAAATTGGAGAGAAACATTGAAACTAGAAATCAGAAAGTCCAACAAATCCCAAACCAAGTAAAAAGGGGGGGGGGATTATAGTACTGATATCATAGTGAAGCTAAAGAATTCAATAATTTTTTAACAATTTTCTTTCAGGAAGATCTTAAAAACAGCCAAAGAAAAAAGAAGCTTACTTTCAAAGGTGTAAGAGAATGAAACAGATTTCTTAAAGCAACAAGACAAGCCAGATGAGAGAGAAAATAACATTTTGAGGGTACAAAGAGAAAATAACTGTTAACTTAGAAATGTATATCCAGGGAAATGATCTTTCAAGGATTAGAGTATAATGAAGACACATTCCTACAAATAATAACTAAGAGGGTTTACCACTAACATACTCTTTCTTAGAGAAATTCTAAAGAAAATACTTCAAGAAGACGTAAAGTGATCCCAGATAAAAAGTCTTGAATGCAAAGGACACAGGGGGAGTAAGGAAATGTAAACATGTTGACAAAACATTAAGTGAATACTGATTATATTTTTTAAGTGATCAATTTGTGAAACTGAAAAAAGACGAAACTCTGGACACTAGTAACACATAAAACAGGAAAATGATGCTTTTAAGTCTTTCTTCATTCTGACTGATAGAATATACATATTAACTAAACTAAACTGAGTATGGATGTTAAAATGTCTACCATGGTCAATAAAATAGTAAAAATAAGGGTGGCGCCTGTGGCTCAAAGGAGTAGGGCACCGGCCCCATATGCCGGAGGTGGTGAGTTCAAACCCGACCCTGGACCAAAAAAAAAAAAGTAAAAATAAAAATTAAGAATGTAGTTTATGACATCCAAACTATGTAACGAGAAACCAAAGATTATCAAACCCCAAAATAAGAAAAAAATCACACACACACAAAATAAGATGAAAACAAACCATAATTCATCAGTAATCACACATAAATGTAACAGATTGTTCTAGACAAAGAAAAGAGATTATCAGGCTAAATAAAAGAGGAAATGTAAATTTATATGTTCATAAAAAAATGTATGTAAAACACAAGGGTACAGAAAGGGTGAAAGTAAAAAGGTTTAGAAAGACAAACATTCTAATCAAAAGAAAGAATGAAAAGATTAGGCACAGTGGCTCACACCTGTAATGCCAGTACTTTGAGAGCCTAGGTGGGAAGATTGCTTGAGGACAGGAGTTCAAGATTAGTCTGGGCAAAATAAAATACCCATCCCCACAAAAAATAAGAAAAATTAGCCAGGTGTGGTGGTGCACACATGTCACCCTAGCTACTTAGGAGGATTGCATGAGCGCTGCAGTGAACTATGATCAAGCCACCACACTCCAGCCTAGGTAATACAGTGAGACACTGTCTCTTAAAAAACAGAAAAGAAAGTTAATGAAATTGACACAGCTATCAGAAAACAAACAAACAGCATTTGGTTGGCTGAGGTGGCTCATGCCTGGAAGACCCTCTGGAAGGCCTAGGCAGGACAATAATTTGAACTCAGACGTTCAAGACTAGCCAGAACAAGAATGAGACCCCGTGACTACTAAAAAAATAGAAAAGTTAGCCAGGTATCAGGTTGGCATTTGTAGTCCCAACTACTGGGGAGGCTGAGGCAGGAAGATTGCTTGAACCTAGGAGTTTGAAGTTATTGGGAGCTATGCTGATGCAACCACACTCTAGTCTAGAGTATACAATGAAACCTATCTCAAAAAAAAAAAAAAAAGAGAGAGAGAGAAAGAGAGAAGAGAAAAAAGGAAAATAGAACAGAATTTACGATAAAATGTTACTAAAGAGAAGTGGGTCATCTAATTATAAAAGGGTCAACAATTTAATAATATATAATACATAGCCTCAAACATATATAAAACAAACACTGACAGAACTGTCAATAAATCTATTAAAGTGGAAGAATAACATGCCACTTGACAAGAAAATTAGAAAATGTTTAGAATTGATCAAAAATACCTTAGATCAGAAATCTGTAATAGTAAATCAAGTACTAGAGAAAAATGCATACTTATATTAGGAACTGAGATGGTAAAATGAATTAGCTAAGCATCAAACCTAAGAACTTAGAAAAACAGCAGAATTTACACAAAAAAATGAAATGAGGAAATAAGACAGAGGAGAATTGTTGAAATAAATTAAATATACAACATATAAAAAAGCCAAAAGTTGAAAACTGACAAACTTGTCCAAGGTTAATTAAGGGAAGCAAACGGGAAAGGAAGAACACAATATGTAAGTAAGCAAGAATCAAAAGAGAAATCAACACCACATGCCTCAGAAAATAAAAAGATATCAAAGGCTAGCAAACAAACATATGATGATAAAAATGACTAGTAATTCCAATCCCATACAAATTTGTTCAAGATATTACATAAGTGGGAACACTCTTCAAGCCACTTTAGAAGGTTCACATATCATCATAAATATGCCTATACCAAAACCACATGATAAAAGAGGAAGAAAAGAAACTTACAAGTCAATTTTACTTTCAAACACAAATGAAAAAAACTAGCCAGACCTTTTGGTGGGAGCTACTGTGGACACTGAGTTAAGAAGACACCTTGTGGCTTGGTGCCTATGGCTCAAGTGGCTAAGGCACCAGCCACATACACCTGAGCTGGCGGGTTCGAATCCAGCCCGGCCGCCAAACAACATTGATAGCTACAACCAAAAAATAGCTGGGCATTCTGATGGGCACCTGTAGCCCTAGCTACTTGGGAGGCAGAAGCAGGAGAATCA
>NW_003852501.1:3149246-3152427 GCF_000181295.1 Otolemur garnettii
AAAAAAAAAAAAAAGAATAGCAAAGTATCACAGGAATGGAAGAAAAAGTATCCAATGTACACAACCCTATTATGAAATTAATTTAAACCTTTCATATGAAAGCTATAAACTAATAACAGCCTAAGGATACGGGGAAGGGGGAGGGGAGGAATGGGTGGAGGGAGGAGGATTCCAGGGTTCACTTCTGTGGTTTATCTTACAAGGGTACAAGTGAATCTTTCTATGAGTAGAATATGAACGTTTTAACACAATAACTAAGAAAACTGCATGAAGGCTATGTTAACCAGTTTGATGGAAGTGTTTCGGATTGTGTGTGAAAACACCACACTGTACCCCAGAAGTGCATTAATGTACAGTTACCATTCAATAAAAAAAAAAAGAAGATACCTTGAGCCCAAGAGTTTGAGGTTGCTGTGAGCTAGCCATGGCACTCTACTCAGGGGAACAGAGACAGACTCTGTCATAAATAAATAAATATTTTTAAAAATAAAATAAAAATGTTTCATTGAATACTGTTAAGTATTAGCAATTTTTCATTTCCCACCCACAATAATAAAGAAAAGTGACAAAGAAAATGTTTTACAATTATGAGGCAAATCAAAAGATGAGCGCAAAAAAAAAAATTCCCTATGCTGTCCAACGCAGTAGCCACTGGCCACATGGGGCTACTTAAATTTAAATTTATTAGGACTAGGCTCAGGCTATAGGTCAGTGCTTAGGGCCACCAGCCACATACATAGGCAGGCAGGTTTGAGCCTGACCGGGGCCTGCTAAACATCAATGACAATTCTAACAAAAAAAATAGCCGGGCACTGTGCTAGGCATCTATAGTCCCACCTACTTCGGAGGCTAAGGCAAGAGAATCGCTTAAGCCCAAGAGTTAAATGTTGTTGGGAGCTGTGATGACACAGTACTCTACCAAGGGCATCAAAGTAAGACTCTGAAAAAAAAGAGTCTTAAACTTAAAAAATTTATTAAAACTTAATTAAAATTTTAAGTTCATCAGATATATTAGCCATATTTCAAGTGCTTCACATGGCTAGTAACTTCCACATTGGACAACAGAGATGTATAACATATATATTACTACAGAAAATGCTGCTCTAGACTCTTATCAACAATAGTAAAATTGATTATATAAGTGTAGACCTTGAATCTTCAGACAATATCTTAGATCAGTGTTTCTCAAGGTAATTTTGTCACCCAGGAGACATCTGGCAATGTCTGGAAACTTTTTGGCTGCCACAACTGGGGAGTGCTACTGGCAACTAGCGGATGGAGGGTAGGGATACTGCTAAACATCCTACAATGCACAGTCCAGCCCTCAACAAAGAATTATCCAGTCCAAAATATCCATAGTGACAAGGTTGAGAAATCCTGCCTAGATTTTCAAGCTCAGGAATCAATGAGTGAACATTATACTTCTAAAGACAAAAAGGAAATACAGTGGCTCAGGGCCTGGAGCTCGGCAGCTAGGGCGCCAGCCAAATACACCAGAGCTGGCTGGTTCAAACCCAGTCCAGGCCTGCCAAACAATGACAACTACAACCAAAAAATAGCCAGGCACTATGGTGGGCACTGGTAGTCCCAGCTGGCAGGTTCGAGCCCAGCCCAGAACTGCTAAACAACAATGACCACTGCAACCAAAAAATAGCTGGGTGTTGTGGCAGGCACCGGTAGTCTCAGCTACTTGGGAGGCTGAGGCAAGAGAATAGTTTAAGCCTGAGAGTTAGAGGTTGTTGTGAGCTGTGATGCCAAAGCACTCCACCCTGGGCAACATAGTGAGACTGTCTCAAAAAAAAAAAAAAAAAAAACAAGGTTACAGTATTCTCATTCAGAGATATTACACAAGAATTCCTTTATTACCCAATATGCTGTTACAAGAATCTGAACCAACCAACTCTTTTGCTAAAGATGACAGTATCCCTACCCTCCATCCGCTAGTTGCCAGTAGCACTCTCTCATCTTTCATGACATCTATGTAAAAAAAAAAAAAAAAATAGCTTGGGCAGCACCTGTGGCTCAAAGGAGTAGGATGCTGGCCCCATATACTAGAGGTGGCAGGTTCTCACCCAGCCCTGGCCAAAAACTGCCAAAAAAAAAAAATAGCTTGATAGAGTTCACAAGGAGACAAATGCTAAAGGTAGGTGTATATAAAGGTGGTGAAAATTCAGTATTTTGATCATTCTACTTTTAGATTTATAAATCTAAAAATGAAAATTAGCTACAATTACGAAACAATATTATATGCCATCAATGTTTCCTTTTTCGAGACAGAGTCTTCTTACTTGTTATCCTTGGTAGAGTGCCATGGTGTCACAGCTCACAGCAACTTCAAACTCTCAGGCTCAAGCAATTCTCTTGTCTCAGCCTCCCAAGGTAGCTGAACTACAGGCGCCTGCCACAATGCCCGGCTATTTTTAGAGATAGAGTCTCGCTCTGGTTCTGGCTGGTCTCAATCTGTGAGCTCAGGCAATCTACCTGCCTCCACCTCCACCTCCCACAGTGCTAGGATTACAGGTGTGAGCCACCATGCCCAGCCTCATCAATGTTTTCAAAAGTACCGTTTTGATGATGCTAGGGGCAAGGAAGAGAACCAGAAGTAATAAAATAGAAACTGTTAAAGATTTAATATCTACAATCAGTGTTGCATCTTGACTATAGGAATGCAACAACCAGACGTAATACACTAGAACCTATGAAAAGTATCTGAAATGTGGAATCAGTGTTTATAAATTAAAAGATGAATGCAAACACACATATAGTCACATTCTAGATTTGTGCTGTCTAAGAGCTGCTACCACATGTGGTTCCACAGACACATGGCTACTCTATTGTAGTAACTAGATACAGAATATTTCCATCAGTGCAGAAAGTTCTATCAGATAGCACTACTGGAAAAAAATTCTAATTAACTCACCAAATATTTATCAAGTGCTTACTATAAGGTGGTTTTGATTTATGCCCTTCGATGCAATATTATGTGATATATTAAAGTATAAAATAAGAGGGGGCACCCATAGCCCAGTTGGCAAGGGTGCTGGCCACACACACCTAGGGTAACAGGTTTGAACTCAGCCTGGGTCTGCTAAGCAACTATGTCAACTGCAATAAAAAAATAGCTGGGTATCGTGGTGGGCGCCTGTAGTCCCAGCTACTTCGGAGGCTGAGGCAAGAGAAT
>NW_003852501.1:3152447-3165885 GCF_000181295.1 Otolemur garnettii
AAGAGAATCGCTTAAGCCCAAGAGTTTGAGGTTGCTGTGAGCTGTGATGCCACAGCACTCTACCCAGGGTGACAGATTAAGACTCTGTCTTACAAAAAAAAAAAAAAAAGTATAAAATAAGAACATTTACAGAGCACTTACTATATGCCAGGCACTAGATGGAGGCTTGCTTGCTATTTTGCCAAGTCTGGATTTCAGAGCCAGGGCTCAAGCAATCTGTCCACCTCAGGCTCCAGAGCTGCTGGCAGATGTGGCCACCAAACCCAGCTTATTTCTCTATTTTAGAAATTAAGAAACAAACATAGGAACTTGCCAAACTTGCCAAACTGGTGGAGCCAAGAAGAAACAAGACAGTCCACACCCTCTGTTATATTGCCTTTCAATTCCTAAGGTTTTGATATTTTTCCATGTATATGTACTAATATAACACCAATGTGATTTTTTTTCTAAAATCTCACCTGATTAAGTCACTATCTTGCTATGTGTATAAACTCATTTTCCAATTAGTTCTCTAATCCCTGCCACAAAGCTACAAAATAAAGACTGACCAACTTTCTTTTTTTTTTTAAGAGATAAGAGTCTCTCACTTTGTCGCCCATGGTAGAGTGCCGTGGCGTCACAGCTCAAGCAACCTCCAGCTCTTGGGCTTAGGCTATTCTTTTGCCTCAGCCTCCCAAGTAGCTGGGACTACAGGCGACTGCCACGATGCCCAGCTATTTTTTTGTTGTAGTTTGGCTGGGGCTGGGTTCGACCCCATGACCCTCCGTATATGGGGCCGGCACCCTACTCACTGAGCCATAGGCACCACCCCCGATAGACCAACTTCCTAAAATTATTAACCTTATTCAAAGTTTGCAAACAAATAATTTTACATTAAAACATGGATATATTATGAATTATAATGAAATGTCTATAGATAAAAGTTGAGGAAAGAAATTGCATTAATGTACACAGCTATGATTTAATTAAAAAAAAAAAGACAGAAAGTAAAGAAAAGAAATGGACCCACTAATGAAAAAAAAAGTTGAAAAAAGAAAATTTGGACTTATACAAGCCATTTTGGAGCACTCCTCATCACTTTTCAAATACAAATTCATTCTCCTTCACCATGAAAGTTACTTTGGCATTTAAAAAAAATTAAAGATTAACACAGTCCCTTCTACCCTGGTCTTGTTCCGAATCTTATCAGTTGTTCTTTGTTGAACAACTTGAATAGCCTAACTGGTCTTCCTACCTCGTGTATTACCACAAGTCTGATTAGTGTATACCGGACACATTCAAGATAATTATTATGGCACATAAGATCTCAAGATAGGCTGAGATGTAAGCACTCTGGGAGGCTAAGGAGGGAGGATAACTTGAGGAGTTCAAGACCGGCCAGAGTGAGCTGGGCATGGTGGCTCACGCCTATAATCCTAGCATGCTGGGATGCCAAGGCAAGTGGAATGCCTCAGCTCACAGGTTCAAGACCAGCCTGAGCCAGAGTTAAACCTCCTTTCAAAAAAAAAAAAAAAAAAGCTGGGTATTGTGGCGGAGTCTCAGCTACTCAGGAAGCTGAGGCAAGAGAATCACTTGAGCCCAAGAGTTTAAGGTTGCTGTGAGCTATGACACCACAGCACTCTACCGAGGGTGACAAAAACTCTGTCTCAAAAAAAAAGAAAGAAAGAAAGAAAAATTAAGCACAGCTTAAGGAATTGAGGAATTGAAAAAGGTATTTGAGAAGCTTCAAAATACCACAGAGTCCCTCAGAAACAAGAGTTGAGTAGTGGGAAGAAAGAATATCAGATAAAGAAGACAAGATTTTTCAACTATTCCAAGCATTCAAAGAGGCAAGAAAATGGAGAAAAAGAACACAATACTCCCTAAGAGAGTTATGGGATCATTCCAAGAAATCAAACATGCGAATTATAGGGATATCTGAAAAGACGAAGATGGTCCAAAAGGCACAAATTCTCTGCTCCAAAACATTATGGTGGAGAATTTCCCAAGTATTGCAAGAGACACAAAAAGTCAGACACAAAAACTGTAGCTAGTTACAGATCCCCAGAAGGACTCAATCCAAACAAAGCATCTCCTAGACACATTGTAATTAATTTTGCCAATGTTCATATGAAGGAGAAACTTCTGCAAGCAGCCAGGCTAAGAAAATCATTACTTACAAAGGGAAAAGTATAAGGATGACTACAGATCTTTCAGCCAAAACTTTCCAAACCAAAAAAAGGATGGGCATCAACCTTCAACCTTCTTAAACAAAATAATTTCCAGCCCAGGATCCTATACCCAGCTAAACTGAGTTTCATTTATGATGGAGAAATCAAATACTTCACTGACATCCACATGCTGAGGAAATTTACCATGACTCAACCAGCTCTACAGGAAATATTCAGACCCATTCTTCATAACAAGCAACAGCATGGTGTACCACCGAAGTAAACCTACCCAGAAATTAAAGAACAAAGCCAAAGAAGTAGGTTGCTGGCCCCATATACTGAAGGTGGTGGGTTCAAACCTGGCTCTGCCCAAAACTGCAAAAAAAAAAAAAAAAGAACAAAGCCTAGTTTCCACAGTGGCAAGTGGCATAAAAGTAAGCTCTGGACTTCTAAAAAACAAGATGACCCCAACTCTGCCACATCTATCAATTCCCTCAATTAATGTAAATGATTTGAACTCTCCTTTAAAGAGGCATAGGCTGGCCAAGTGCATACAAAAACTCAGGTCGGATATCTATTGCCTACAAGAAATTCACCTTACCTCAAAAGATAAAACAAAGGATGGGCAACTGTATTCTCAGCAAATGGTAAGCAGAAAAAAACTGAGGTTACAATCTTGTATGCAGATACAGTGGGATTCAAACCAAAAAAAATAATGAAAGACAAAGATGGACACTTCATACTGGTCAAGGGAAACACAATATAAAGAGATTTCAATAGTTAATCTCTATGCACCCTATCTGAATGCTCCTCGATATACAAAAAAACCCTAACTGATCTGAACAATATAACATCTTCCCACACTATAATAATTGGAGATCTTAACATCCCGTTGGCAGTACTGAACAGATCTTCCAAGCAGAAACTAAACAAAGAAATAATGGACTAAACAACACCCTAAGCTTGGCGCCTGTAGCTCAGTGGCTAGGGCACCAGCCACATACACCAGGGCTGGCAGCTTCGAACTTAGCCCAAGCCTACCAAACAACAATGACAATTACAACAAAAAAATAGCTGGGCATTGTGGCAGGCACCTATAGTCCCAGCTACTTGGGAGGCTGAGGCAAAAGAATCACTTAATAATTTGCATGTTTTCCTCAGCAGTGGTTAGGGTACCAGCCACAAGCACTGAGGCTGGTGGGCCCAAACCCGGCCCAGGTCTGCTAAACAAAATGGGAACCAGAACCAAAAAATAGCTAGGCATTGTGGCAGGTGCCTGTAGTCCTAGCTACTTGGGAGGCTAAGGCAAGAGAATCTCTCAAGCCCAAGAGTTTGAGGTTGCTGTGAGCTGTGACGTCACAGCACTCTACTAAGGGGAACACAGTGAGACTGTCTCCAAAAAAAAAGGGACCCTAGAACAAATGGACTTACCAAACATTTATAGAACACTTTATCCTAACAAAACTGAATACACATTCTTCTCATCAGCCCACAGATCATCTTCCAAAATTGATCATATCTTAGGTCACAAGGCTAACCTCAACAAATTCAAAAGAATAGAAATTATCCCCTGTATTTTCTCACAGACTATTACGGAATAAAAGGTGAACTCAAAAGCAACAGAAATCTTCATATTCAAATAAAATCATGGAAGCTAAAAAACTTTATGCTGAATGATAGCTGGGTCATAGATGAAATAAAAAAGATCATTAGATTTCTAGAACAAAACGATAATGAAGACAAACTATCAAAACCTGTGGGATACTACAGAGGAAATCCTTAGAGAGAAATTTATTGCATTTGAAGCCTTCATCAAAAAAACAGAGAGCAAGTCAGCAACCTAATGGGGCCATCTCAAGCAACTGGAAAAGGAAGAACAATGTAATTAGAAGAAAAGAAATAAACAAAATTAGAGCAGAACTAAATGAAATTGAAAAAAAAAAGAACTATTGAGAAGAACAATAAAACAAAAAGTTGGTTCTTTGAAAAGATTTAAAAAATTGATAAACCCTTGGCTAAACTAACCAGAAACAGAAAAACAAGATCTCTAATAATTACAATCAGAAATGATAAAGGGGAAATAACAACAGATACTACAGAAATACAGAAGATTCTTAACAATGACTACAAAAAACTCTATTCCCAGAAATACGAAAATGCAGAAGAGATGGACCAATATCTGGAAGCACAATACCTTCTAAATCTCAGCCAGAAAGATTTAGCAATCTTGAATAGACCAGTATCAAGTAATGAAATAGTGAGCAGCACCTCTGACTCAGTGGGTAGAGCACCACCCCATATATTAAGGGAGGTGGGTTTGAACCCAGCCCCAGCCAAACTACAACAAAAAAATAGCTGGGCATTGTGGCAGGCACCTGTAGTCCCAGCTACTCGGGAGGCTAAGGCAAGAGAATCACCTAAGCCCAAGAGCTGGAGGTTGCTATGAGCTGTGACTCTACGGCACTCTACCAAGGGAGACAAAATGAAACTTTGTCTCTAAAAAAAAAGTAATGAAATAGCTTTAATTATATAAAATCTCCCAATAAAGAAAAGCCCTGGACCAGATGGTTTCACACCAGAATTCTATTAAACCCTCAAAGAAGAACTAGTTTGTATAATGTAGAAACGTTTCCAAAATATAGAGAAAGAAGGAATCCTCCCCAGCACATTCTATGAAGCAAACAAATATCACCCTGATCCCCAAACCAGAAAAGGACCCAACAAAAAAAGAAAACTACACACCAATATCATTAATAAATATCAATGCAAAAATATTCAACAAGATATTAGCAAACAGAATACAACAAAACAGTATAAAAGTTATACACCATGATCAAGTGGGTTTTATCCCAGAGACACAGGGTTGGTTCAACATATGCAAATTTATAAATGTAATACACCACATAAGTAGAATCAAAACAAAGACCATGTGACTCCTTCAATTGATGCAGAAAAGGCTTTTGACAATATCCAGCATCCTTTCATGATAAAAGCACTCAAGAAAACAGGCTCAGAAGGAACATTTCTTAAGCTGATACAGGCTATCTACAGCAAACCCATAGCCAATACCATATTGAATGGAGTCAAACTCAAAGCATTCCACTCAAATCTGGAACCAGACAAGTTTGTCCATTGTCTCTACTGCTATTTAACATAGTGTTGGAAGTCCTAGCCATCTCAATCAGGCAAGAGGAGATCAAAGGAATCCAGATGGGGGCAGAGGAGGTCAAACTCTCCCTCTTCGCAGATGACATGATCTCTTATCCGGAAAACCCCAGGGACTCAACTACAAACCTCTTAGAAGTGATCAAGGAGGCTCTGCACCTGTAGCTCAGCGGCTAGGGCACTAGCCACATACACCAGAGCTGGCGGGTTCAAACCAGCCCAGGCCTGCCAAACAACAATGACAACTACAACCAAAAAATAGCCAGGCACTATGGTGGGAACCTGTAGTCCCAGCTACTTGGGAGGCTGAGGCAAGAAAATTGCTTAAGCCCAAGAGTTTGAGGTTGCTGTGAGCTGTAATGCCACAGCACTCTACTCTGTCTCAAAAAAATAAAAATAAATAAAAATAAGTGATCAAGGAATACAGCAGCATCTGAGGTTACAAAATCAATATCCACAAATCAGAAGCCTTTGTATATGCCAAAAAGTTAAGCAGATAACAAAATCATACACTCGATTCCTTTTACAATAGCACCAAAGAAGATGAAATACCTGGGAATATACCTAACAAAAGACATGAAAGATCTCTATAATGAGAATTATGAAACTCTGAGGAAAGAAACAGCAGAAGATGTCAACAAATGGAAGAACATACCAGGCCCATGGCTGGGAAGAATCAACATTGTTAAAAAGTCCATACTACCCACATCAATCTACAGATTTAATGCAATTCCCATCAAAGTATAAATGTCACTTTATTTTTTTAATTTTTGGTTTTGCTTTTTTGCTGTTGCTGTTGTTGTTGTTGAGACAGAGTCCCACCCTATGCCCCTGAGGAGAGTGCAGTGGTGTGGTAGCTCACTGCAACCTCAGACTCAGGCTGTAGGTGTCCTGCTGCCTCAGCCTCCAGAAGCCGCTGGGATTACAGGCACTCGCTGTGGCGCCCGGCTGGGTTTTTCAATTTTTTTCATGAGTTGGGGTCTCATTCTCGCTCAGGCGAGTCTCAAACTCCTGAGCTCAAGCAATTCTCCCTCCTCAGTCTCCCAGAGTGCTGGGATTATAGGCATGAGCCACAGCACCTGGCGAATGTCACACTTTAAAGAACTTGAAAAAATAGTACTTTGATTCACATGAAACCAGAGAAAGCCCAGAGTAGCAAATACAGTTCTTAGAAATAAAAACAAATCTGGAGGCATCACATGGCCAAATTTCAGGTTCTAGTGATCAAAACAGCACAGTAGTGGCACAAAATAGAGATGCAGACCAATGGAACAGGATAAAGAATCTAGAGAGGAACTCATTTAACCATCATTTAATCTTTGATAAGCCCAACAAAAACATGTACTGGGGAAAAGAATCCTTATTTCACAAATGGTGCTGGGAGAACTGGTTATCCACATGCAGAAGACTGACACTGGACTCGCACCTCTCACAACTGTCAAAAATTGATTCGTGTTGGATAAAGATTAAATTTAAGACACGAAACAATAAAAATTCTAGAAGAGAGTGTGGGGAAAACACTTGACGATACTGGCCTGGCAAAAACTTGATGAGGAAGACCACCCCCCTAGCAACTGCTGCAACATCAAAAATAAATAACTGGGATTTGATCAAAAAAGCTAAAAGCTTTTGCACAGCTAAGGGTACCACAAAGTAAACAGACAGCCTTCAGAATGAGAGAAGATTTTTATGTTAGGAATCTGACAAAGGCCTGATAACTAGAATCTACAGAGAACTCAAATGAAGCAATAAAAAAAGGGCAAATAACCCTCTCTATAATTGGTCAAGAGATGTTTTCTTTTTTTTTCACCCTAGGTAGAGTGCCATGGCGTCACAGCTCACAGCAGACTCAAACTCTTAGGCTTAAGTGATTTTCTTGTCTCAGCCTCCCAAGTAGTTGGGACTAAAGGCACCCACCACAACACCAGGCTATTTTTTTGTTATTGTTGCAGTTGTCACTGTCGTATAGCTGGCCCGGGCTGGGTTCAAACACGCCAGCCTTGGTGTATGTGGCCAGTGCCCTACCCACTGAGCCACGGGCACCTTCTAGGCAAGAGATTTGAACAGAAACTTCTCCGAGGGTGACAAACAAGTGGCCAAGAAACACACGAAAAAATGCTCATCATTGGGTGGCACCTGTGGCTCAGTGGGGAGGTCACTGGCCCCACATACTGAAGGTGGCAGGTTCGAACCCAGCCCCAGCCAAACTGCAACAACAACAAAAAAAAAAGCCAGGCATCATGGCGGGCGCCTATAGTCCCAGCTACTCAGGAGGCTACAGCAAAAGAATCACCTAAACTCAGGAGTTGGAGACTGCTGTGAGCTATGATGCCACAGCACTCTACCAGGGCGATAAAGTGAGACTCTGTCTCTAAACAAACCCTCATTGTGGCTCAGACGCCCAGACCATAGCGATTAGGGCACCAGCCACATACACCAGGGCTGGCAGGTCTGAACCCAGCCCGGGCCTGCTAAACAACAATGGCAACTACAACCAAACAACAGCCAGGCATTGTGGCAGGTACCTGTAGTCCCAGCACTCTACCCAGGGCAACAGCTTGAGACTCTGTCTCAAAAAAACAAAAAAAAAAGTTCATCATCTTTAATCATCAGAGAAATGCGAATCAAAACCACTCTAAGATAGCACCTAACCCCACTAAGATTAGCCCACATCACAAAGTCACAAACGCCAGATGCTGATGTGGTTGTGGAGAGAAGGGAATATTTCTACACTGCTGATGGGATTGCAAGCTAATACAACCCTTTTTGAGAGAAATATGGAGAATCCTCAAAGATCTAAATGTAGACCTTCCATTTGACCCTGCTATTCCATTACTAGGTATCTACCCAGAAGAACATAAATCATTTTATCACAAAGACATTTGCACTAGAATGTGTACTGCAGCTCAATTCATAATTGCCAATTCATGAAAGCAACCTAAGTGCCCATCGACCCATGAATAGATCAACAAACTGTGGTATATGTATACCAGGGAATATTATTCAGTCATTAAAAAAGATGGAGACTTTATATCTTTTACATTTACCTGGATGGAGCTGAAATACATTCTTCTTAGTAAAGTATCACAAGAATGGAAAGATGAATATCCAACATACTCCATACTAATATGACATCAATATATAAACAATTACATGTTTGTTCCTGAGAACAATAAAACACTATTATACTTCAGTTCAGAGGTAGAGGGAAGGAGGGCATGAGGCGGGATCTCACCTAATGTGTACATTGTGAGGCTATGTAACGAGCTCCCTTGGTGAGGGGCTCTTGTACAAAAGGAACTTACCCTGGAAGTGAGAACAATGTAACCTAAATATCATACCCTCATATTAATTTGAGTAAAGTTTATAAAAATAAAAATAAAAATAGAAAAATTAGTTGGGCATGGTAGCACATTCCCATAGTCCCAACTACTTGGGAGGCTGAAGCAGGACTGTTTGAGCCCAGAAGTTTGAGGCTGCAGTATGCTGTGATGACACCATTGCAATCTAGCCAGTGAAATTCTATCTCCAGATAGATAATACAGACAGACAAAATGAAATCTCAAGATAACCCAGTCCCTGGCTATTTCCCTCAATTCACTGTACACTATTTCCTTCATCATTTATTCATTCTTTTTTTTTTATTCAATAGATATTACAGGGCAACTACTTTGTACCAAGCTATATGCTAGATGCTAGGTACACACAATCAAGGAAAAAAGCAAACAAGATCCCTATAGAAATGTAGGTACATATATTAGGGCCCAGCAAGGTAAACCAACATTCATTAATCATTCATTGAAATCAAGATAGGATTCTAAACTTCGCAGGTGTTATAAAAGAACTACACAGTTACTCAACCATAGAACTGCTCAAATTCACCTTTCAGGAAGGTAAGGAAGGCTTCCCTGAGAGAGAGTTGACTGTTAAGAGGCAGGATGAGGTGAAAGTGAAAAAGAGCATTCCAGGCAGAAAGAAGAATGTATGAAAGACCCTGTGGCAGGACAAAGGACAGGAGGAAGAAATTTTTTTTTTTTTTTTTTTTTTTTGCAGTTTTTTTTAGACAGAGCCTCAAGCTGTCCCCCTGGGTAGAGGGGTCCGGCACCCTACTCCTTTGAGCCACAGGCGCCACCCCAGGAGGAAGAATTTAAAGAAAGCTGGTGTGGCTGTTGCAGAGAAAAAGCAAAGGGAGAGAAATTACAAGCTGGAAAGGTATTAACTTATCCAAAGCCCCAGCAGGGAGCAAGCATAATAAAACCTCAGTGCACATATGGGTCATCTGTGTCTGGACACCACCATTATTCTACATGCCTTCTGTTCCTGTACTTTAGTTCACAAATTATTATCAAATGCCCATAATATGCCAGGCAATGTACTAGATGCTATGGACACAAAGGTGAGTCAGTGATGCGCAAAAAAACATAGAGGAACCCTATGCTCAAGGAATTTACAATGTAGTAGAGGAGTCAATCATATAATCACACAAATAGAGTAAAACTACAGATAAATGTTACCAAATAAATGCTACCAAAGCAGATGGTGCTACAAAAAAGGAATTTCTTCTATCTAGTTCAGAGTAGTGATGCTTTTTCTGCCAAAGTAAACTATACTAAGATTTGTAGAACTGAATATTAACTAGGCAAAGGCGGGAGAAGGGTGTTCCAAATCATACACATTAAGTTCTGAAACAAGGAAGCAGATCAAGTGTGGAAGACTGAAAAAATCCCATTCTTTTTTTGGAGGGGGAAGAGAGCCGGGGGGGGGGGGACAGAGTCTCAAGCTGTCGCCCCAGGTAGAGTCCCATTGGGTCACAGCTCACAGCAACTCTTGGACTTAGCGATTCTCTTGCCTCCCAAGTAGCTGGGACTACAGATGCCTGCCATAACGTCCGGCTATTTTTTGGTTGTAGTTGTCATTGTTGTTTGGTGGGCCTGGGCTGGATTCGAACCCTGCCAGCTCCGGTGTATGTGACTGGTGCCCTACCTGCTTGAGCTAAAGGCACTGAGCCAGAAAGCCCACTCTATTGGCATCCAAGGTCACTTTGTCCAGTACGCAATCTGTCCAGTCATATAGGGGCCCTAGACTCATAACGGCTCCAAGCTTAATGTGATGTACTTCTATCAACAACCTGGAATTCTTAATCATTTTATCTTTGGCACTTCTGGGAGCCTGAGGAGGGTGGATTACTTGAGCACACCAGTTCGAGACCAGCATGAGTAAGAGTGAGACCTTATCTCTTAAAAACTAGCCAGGTATTGTGGCAGGAACCTGTACTCTCAGCTACTCAGGAGGCTGAGGCAAGGGGATTTCTTGAGCCCAAGAGTTTTGAGGTTGCTGTGAGCTATGATGACACTACAGCACTCTACCCAGGGCAAAAAAGTAATAATGTCTAAAAAAAACAAATAAATAATAATAATTTTATCTTTGAACTTGTGTTTTAAGTGAAATCCACGGGATAAAGGAGCATATGTGTGAGTTATTAAGACAGGCTGGCGACCAGGTACACACACACACCTCAGGCAATCTGGGGTACCACAGGCCACCCGAAGGTGACTGGAATGGGGCCTGGGCCCACAATGACAGAAGCAAAGGGAAAAAGCATTCCAGACCGGACAGTGCTGGGACCCACAGTGGGAGGCCAGCTTACCTGTCCATCCACAAAGCCTGTCACCTGCACAAATAGA
Source organism: Otolemur garnettii (assembly GCF_000181295.1). Lineage (NCBI taxonomy): Eukaryota > Metazoa > Chordata > Mammalia > Primates > Galagidae > Otolemur > Otolemur garnettii. Next base: position 3,163,447 of record NW_003852501.1, read on the forward strand.
ACTTTCCTGGCCTGAGCAACCAGAGGAGAAACTGCCAAAGCCACACTCATGGAGTAAACTTTGTCACTAAATTATAGAACAAAAGTATATACATAGACTTTGCAATAAAGGACTTTAAGTAGTTACTAGAATTCTTCAGTTTAGAATCTCTGCTTTTGAAAACTGCTAAGATGGCTCACTGCCTATAGATCAGTGGTTAGGGTGCCAGCCATATACACTGAGGCTGGCAGGTTCGAGCCCAGCTTGGGCCTGCCAAACAATGACAACTGCAACCAAAACACAGCTGGGCATTGTGGCAGACACCTGTAGTCCCAGCTACTTGGGAGGCTAAGGCAAGAGAACTGCTTAAGCCCAAGTCTGAGGTTGCTATGAGCTGTGACGCCATAGCACTCTACCAAGAGCGACTTAGTGAGACTCTGTCTCAAAAAAAAAAAACAAAAGCAGTGCCTGTGGCTCAAAGGAGCAGAGTGCCGGCCCCATATACTGGAGGTGGCGCGTTCAAACCCAGCCCCAGCCAAAAACTGCAAAAAAAAAAAAAAAGAATCATCAACTCTAAATGTACCAAAATTTGTATCTTAAAATAATCAGAAATTTAACATAATGTTTTCACAACCTATAAAATATAACAACCCTTAATTAATAGTTTCATCAGCAGAAAGATCCTTGTCAAAAGCCAAAATTATCAAAAACTATTAGCAATCTTCCATTTGGCAAGAGCAACTGATGTCACTACCAATGATACTAACTAAAAATGAACTTGGCTACAAATAAAAAATGTTGATATCTAACAAAATAAATGTATAGAAAAACCAGAAATATGTGTTATCTTGATTGGCCAATATAACACAAAGTATTATTGTTTATTATATTATATAAAATTGAGACCAAAAATTTTTGCAACCTATATAACTTTTTTGTTATTCATAAATCGCTATTTACCCTTATTATGCTTTATAATACAATTTTTTAAATGCCTTATATTTTACAATTTTTAATGGCAATTTTTTCCACAAGAGGTGTCACATTTTCACTTTCACTGGGCCTTTCAAATAAATTATGGAGTCAGCCCTGGCGAAAAAACAAAGACAGTGGATGGGAACAGCCTCACAGCTGGTATATGAGGCAGCGGCCAACACCTATGCTAAACTTTTAGACCTACAAAGAAAGTTGTCAAAGATGAGGGAATAGAACGAAACACAGCCTAATACAGCAGTTCTCAACCTGTGGGTCACAACCCATAGGAACTGTATTAAAGGGCCATGACATTAGGAAGGTTAAGAACCACTGGCCTTGTAGATCAGAACCTTCATAGGTAAAACAAAAGCATATGCAGCTTTAAAACTCACCATTAGATTAATCATGCATATACTAAACTTTGAAAAGTCCTTATTCTAAAATATTCTGTTACTTTACAACACACCTAATTTTTCCCACAATTACAAATAAATAAAGAGTAAATCCTGTCCCTTCTCTAGAATAAAGTTTATTCATCTTTTATTGGTTCTTTCTCATTCAAAAGACAATTCTCCTTTTACTTGTCAACGTTCTGCTTAGCTAGCAATGATTAAACAAATTTGTGGAAAGAGAACGACCTGATTTATAAACTCAAACCCACAAATCTTAGCCAGGCGTGGTGACTCATGCCTATAATCCTAACTTTCTGGGAGTCCAAGGCAAGAGGATCACATGAGCTCAGGAGTTCAAGACTAGCCTGAGCAAAAGCAAAAAAAATTAGCCAGGCAGGCACTGTGGTGGGCTACTACAGATGCAGAGACAGGAAGGTCACTTGAACCCAGTAGTCTGAGGTGCTGTGAGCTAGGCTAATGCCCTGGCATTCTAGCCTGGGCAACAGAGACTCCGTCTCAAAACAAACAAACAAACATAAATCCAGTCTTAACTCAATGTGAGCTATGATATAGTTTTGAATTTCCTTCAACATACAAATAATTATAGGAGCCAGGTGCGGGGGGCTCACACCTATAATCCTAGCACTCTGGGAGGCCAAGGTGGGTGGACTGCTCAACCTTGCCTCTAAAAATAGACAGGCATCATAGCAAGCACCTGCAGTCCCAGCTACTAGGAAGGCTGAGGCAAGAGGATCACTTGAACCCAAGAGTTTGCAGTTGCTGTGAGATACAACACCACAGCACTCTACCCAGGGTGACAGTGAGACTTGTCTCAAAAAAAAAAATTATAGGACATTCAAGAAAGTAGCCATAGGCTGGGCACAGTGGCTCACACCTATGAGAGGCCAACAAAGGTGGATTGCTTGAGCTCAGGCGTTTGAGACCAGCCTGAACAAGAGCAAGACCCTATCTCTACTAAAACTAGAAAAACTAAGGTGCCACCTGCAGCTCAAAGGAGTAGGGTGCTGGCCCCATAAACCAGAGGTGGCAGGTTCAAACCCGGCCCTAACCAAAAAAATGCAAAAAAAAAAAA
>NW_003852501.1:3166431-3172186 GCF_000181295.1 Otolemur garnettii
TTATTGTTGTTTGGCGGGCCTGGGCTGGGGATTCGAACTTGCCACCTTAGGTGTATGTGGCTGGCGCCTTAGCCGCTTGAGCCACAGGCGCCGAGCCAGGTAGCCCATTCTTAAAAGTTGGATTTATATCCTCCAATTCTGGTTTTAGACATATGCAAATATATGCAGAATTTTTTATTTTAGAAAACACAAATGGAATTATATATTCTGTTCTGCACTTTTTTCCTCGCTTATTTTGGGCATCTTTCCATGTCCACTGAGATCTTTCCATTAAAAAAAAACCTACTAGGTAGCGCCAGCCCCATATACCGAGGGTGGTGGGTTCAACCCAGCCCCGGCCAAACTGCAATAAAAAAAAAAGCCGAGCATTGTGGCAGGTGCCTGTAGTCCTAGCTACTTGGGAGGCTGAGGCAAGAGAATCACCTAAGCCCAAGAGTTTGAGGTTGCTGTGAGCTGTGACGCCATGGCACTCTACCGAGGGTGATAAACTGAGACTCTGTTTCTAAAAAAAAGGAAATTGCCATATTTTTAAAGAGTTCCATAAAATTCCATTATAGTACAGAATGCAATTAGATGTTTACATTGTTTTGATCTTTGCAATAGCAAAGTATACTACAATAGACACCTTACAGCATGAGAAAGTATTTTCATAAGCTGAATAGATGGCTAGAAGTGAAACAGCTGGGATCAAAGGATTTATAGATTTTTTAAATTCTCTAATAAATACTGCAAAAGTATATTTCACAGTAACATTTTATACTTCCACCAGTAGTGTCTGCTTCCTCATAACTTTACATTTTCAAATATCAATTTATTCTTAGTTCTAATTCTTTTTTTTTTTTTAAGACAGTCTTACTCTGTTGAGGCCAGGGTAGAGTTCCCTGGCCTCATCGCAGCTCACAGCAACTCAAACTCTTGGCCTCAAGTGATCCTCCTGCCTCAGCCTCCCCAGTAGCTGGGAGTACAATCAACCACCAAAATGCCTGACTATTTTTTTAGAGATAACATCTTGCTCTTGCTCAGGCTAGTCTAAAACTCCTGAGCTCAAGCGATCCACCAGCCTCAGCCTCCCAGAGTGCTAGGATTACAGGCATGAGCCACCACACCTGGCCCACCTAATATATCCTCTAATTAATTAATCTCCCTTATCAAAAAAGGGTGAGGAGGAAAGAGGAATTTAGATGGACATTACAGGGCCTGTGGCTCAGTGAGAGGGCACTGGCCCCATATACCAAGGGTGCAGGTTCAAACCTGGCCCCAACGAAACTGCAACAAAAAACAGTCAGGCATTGTAGTGGGCATCTATAGTCCCAGCTACTCAGGATGCTGAGGCAAGAGAATTACCTAAGCCCAAGAGCTGGAGGTTGCTAGGAGCTGTGACGCCACAGCACTTTACCAAGGGCAACAAAATGAGATTCTGTCTCTAAAAAATAAAGATTGACATTACATTAAATTTACATATTAATAAAGGAAGAACTGCCACCTTAACCAAATTGAGCCTTTAGACCAAAGAACAGAACCTTCATTTAATTCAGATCTTTTATATTCTCCAAATAAGCTGTAGAGTTTTCTTTACAAAATGGTCCATATTTCTTATTAGTGGCCTATAATTTTTATTTCTAATAGAATGAGAAATAAGCTGATCACTGTTAGTATCAGCTAAATCCAGCTTTGTTTGTTTATTTGTTTGTTTGTTTGGTTTTGATACAGAGTCTCACTCTATCGCCCTAATTAGACTGCCCCAGCAACCTCAAACTCCTGGGCACAAGAGATTCTCTTGCCTCAACCTCCCAAGTAGCTGCGACTACAGGCATGCACCACTATACCCAGCTGGTTTTTCCATTTTTAGTAGAGATGGGGTCTGGCTCTTGCTCAGGCTGGTGTCAAACTCCTGAGCTCAGGCAATCCACCCACCTTAGTCGCCCAGAGTACTAGGATTAGAGGCATGAACCACCACACTCAGCAGAAAAAAAAGAAAATTGTTAAAAATCATTCAGTTCCTAGTTTTCCAGATTTCTTTTATTATCGTATGCTGTGAATTTTTTTTTTTTTTGAGACAGACTCTCACTACGTCGCCTTCAGTACAGTGCTGTAGCATCTCAGCTCACAGCAACCTCCAACTCTGGGGCTTAAGCGAATTCTCTTGCCTCAGTCTTCCAAGTAGCTGGACTACAGTCACCTGCCACAACACCCAGCTATTTTTCTGTTGCAGTTGTTATTGTTGTGTAGCTGGTCCAGGACGGGCTCAAACTCACCACCCTTGGTGCATGTGGCTGGCACTGGCTACAGGTGCTGAGCCCATGCTGTTAAATTTTATAACTGCCTTTTGGACCTCTATAAATTGTTTCAAAGGTCTTCTCACATTTCTTCTCTGGATCACTGGTTACATTAAAATTACTTGAATTTGACACAAGTCCAAATACAAAATACACATTTAATTAAACTGAATTTGAAATACAAATTTCCCATTAACTGATTTTTTGAGAAAAATCATTGTTAGTATCAGTTTTCTAATATCTAATGGTACAATAAGGATCAAACGAGTTGAAATAAAGATGCTTACTCAACATAATGGATCATTCCATTAAGAAAAGTAAATTTCGGGGCCGGGCATCTCCAGCTAGGCGCGGGGTCAAGGGGGCCCCCGGCCTGTGCGGGCTGGCGAGGGGTACCCGAGATGGCGAGGGTGAGTGACCCACGTTGGCGGGCCCAGCAGGTGGGGACGTGCCATCTGTGCGAGGGACGCAGGCAAGGGGCATGCGGGGGAATAGGGGCTCTGGGTGGCGGGAGACCAGAGGAAGGAAGGTGAGCGAAGAGAGGTCAGGCGACGAGGCTGAACGAACTGAAATACAGGACGCCCAGTGAAGTTTCCATCTCACATAAAACACGAGTATTGTTTTTACTGCTGTCCCATGAAGTGCCTGGGACGGGAAGAGCCGCAGCCTTCACCAAGACCGGCGCCCCCTCCAGGCATGTGGTCCGGGCCTGAACCCCCGAGCCTCTCGCGGACGTCTCGAAAGCAGTCAGTTCTCTCTTTGGCCTTTCTGCGTCCTGGGAAGCCAGCTGCTTCCACAGTGGAACAGTGTCTCGAATCCTTTCTGCATTTTAATTTTTAATAAAATACACAAAAATTACAAAAAAAAAAAAAGTAAATTTCTGCTCAGTGCCTGTGGCTCAAGTGGCTAAGGTGCCAGCCCCATACACCTGAGCTGGCGGGTTCAAATCCAGCCCGGGCCCACCAAACAACAATGACGGCTGCGATCAAAAAACAGCTGGGTGTTGTGGCAGGCACCAGTAGTCCCAGCTACTTGGGAGGCAGAGGCAAAAGAATCACTTGAGCCCAGGAGTTGGAGGTTGCTGTGAGCCGTGATTGTCTCAAAAAAAAACAAAGAGAGAAGAAAAGTAAATTTCTTTAATTAAAAATTTTATTTTTATGGGCTCAGCACCTATATATAGCTCAGAGCTAGGGTGCCAGCCACATACACCAGAGCTGGCGGGTTCGAATCCAACCCAGGCCTGCCAAACCACAACAACTATAACCAAAAAACAGCGGGCCATTGTGGCGGGTGCCTCTAGCCCCAGCTACTTGGGAGGCTGAGGCAAGAGAATCGCTTAAGCCCAAGTGTTTGAGATTGCTGTGAGCTGTGACACCACAGCACTCTACCAAGGGCAACATAATGAGACTCTGTCTCAAAAAAAAAAAAGAAAAAAATTCTCCAAACACACTGTATTTCCCCAAACAGCATTTTCTCACACATTCATACAAATATATCCCTCCACCTGGGATATCGTTTATGCAAGTAGAAGACTGACCCAGCTTATGGGTTACTTATTCCAACAAGCCCTTTCCAAATCATTGGATCAGTCTGAGATAGACGTCTGTCCTCCTTTCATAGAACATTAGCACATACTTCTACTATAACATTACCAACCAAAAATGGCTAATATTTTTGTCTTTCTCCCTCATTAGACTATGTACCCCATGAAAAGAAGATCCTTCCTCTGTCTCCTCAGCTTACATAGTATAGTGTATAACCTATACAGACTGAACAAAGAGATGTTCTAAAATTAATGGCCAGAAGTTGAATTCTAGATCCAATCTAGCTATATGACCACAGGCAGATCATTCACCATTTCTAAATACAGGGTTTTCTCATTTGTAAGGTTTATTAATTAAGAATACCTCATCATTCTATTTACTTCAAAGTATAGATGTAAGAATTAAAATAAGAATTTTTGTATAGCACTACAGATTTGCACATACTTTTACAGATAACTCCTCTATAATAAAATCTATGAAAATTAGTCATGCATCCCTTTCATTAAAGTTGGATTTTGAGCAACTAAATCCATTTTGGTTTTAAAACAAATATATTAAATTACTTTTCTAAAACCTATCAGTTCTGCACTATCTTATATTATCACCGCACACAATCACTAAGGACAATCCAAAACAATCTAATGGAAATGGGAATAAAACCAAGGAAATGCAAAACTAACAAAGCATTCTTGGGTTTATGGTTCAAATGAATTCTGCATTAATACTACAAAAAAACTTTGGCAGCACCCGTAGCTCAGTGGATAGGGCGCCGGCCACAGACACCAAGGCTAGTGGGTTTGAACCCATCCCGGGCCAGCTAAAACAACAATGACAACTGCAACAACAACAAAAATACCCAAGTGTTGTGGCAGGTGCCTGTAGTACCAGCTACTTGGGAGACTGAGGCAAGAGAATCACTTAAGCCCAAGAGTTTAAGGTTGCTGTGAGCTATGACGCCAAAGTACTCTATCCAGGGCAATAGCTTGAGACTCTGTCTCAAAAAAAGAAAACAAAACGGTGAACTTTTCAATAATAGTAGTATCTCCAAAACCAAAATACCTCCTACATTTTAGTATATGGGAGGATGTGCACAGGTTATATGTGAATACCAGGCCATTTTATGTATGGTACTTAAGCATCTGTACATATTAATATCTGCAGGTGGAGGGGAAGGTCTGGAAACCAATCCCTCACAGATGCTAAGGGACGACTGTACTAGACTGAACATAGATGAACTGCATTTAGAAATTTTCCATTAAGTAGTAAAATGTAACATTTATTTCATCAAGAAATAAAATGTAACATTTAAGGTATTATACATTAACTTTAAGAAGTAAATGATCAAGTAAAAACATTATAAAACAAAAGTTCTAAAACGAGAGCCTGGTAATTTAGGTTCTGGATCAGTTATACCATTAATTTGCTCTGTGACCTACCTTGGAACCTCAGTTTCCCCATCTGCAGAGTGGAAGGGAGAACGGAGGCTCTTAACTGTCTATTCCCTGAGAGAAGATGATAGAAGCTATAGATTCTATTAGCAAAAATATATGTTTACACAAAAGAGTTTGATATAATTTCCTTCTGATATCTATCTTGGACTCTCTCAGTTAAGGCCTCTGTACTAAAAAAATCTCTTAGGACCAGGCACAGTGGCTCATGCCTATAATCCTAGCACTCTGGGAAGCTGAGGCAGGTGGACTGCTTGAACTCAGGATTTCAGGACCATCCTGAGCAAGAGCAAGACCCCATCTCTGAAAAATAGCCGGGCATTGTGGCGGAGTCCCAGCTACTCGGGAGGCTGTGTCAAGAGGGTCACTTAAGCCTAAGCATTTGAGGTTGCTGTGAGCTATGACACCAGAGCACTCTACTGAGGGCAACAAAGTGAAGCTGTGTCTCAAAAAAAAATAAAAGATTTCTTAAGATTGTTCTATGTGG
>NW_003852501.1:3172464-3176704 GCF_000181295.1 Otolemur garnettii
CAGGAGACTCGCTTGAGCCCAGGAGTTGGAGGTTGCTGTGAGCTGTGATGCCACAGCACTCTACCCAGGGGGACAGCTGGAGGCTCTGCTTCAAAAAAAAAAAAAAAAGATTGTTCTATGTACTAAAATTCTATTTTGATTTTCATTAAAAAACTAGATGGATTAATTAAAAAATTAAACAAAAATAATTACCAATTATACTTTGAATTTGAAAACATATTAACATTTAAACATTGCCAAACATTAACAACTGAAATACAGCAATTTTTTTTCCTTTTTTTTTTGCAGTTTGAACCTGCCACCTCCAGTATATGGGGCTGGCACCCTACTCCGCTGAGCCACAGGTGCCACCCAGCAATTTTTTGTAAGTAAGATTTCCTCAGACTCAGAGATTTATTTACCATGCTGAAATCACTTTAGGTATATATTAATGTTTAATAATTTAAGGAGTAGACTGGGTACAGTGGTTCGTGCCTGTAATCCTAGCACTCTGGAAGGCCAAGGCAGGTGGATTAATTGAACTCAAGAGTTTAAGACCAGCTTGAGTAAGAGCAAGATCTCAGCTCTACTAAAAATAGAAAACCTAGCCCAGCAAAGTGGTAGGGGCTCCAGCTATCCAGGAGGCTGAGGAAGGAGGATAATTTTAGCCCAAGAGTTTGAGGTTGCTATGAGCTACGATGATGCCAACAGCACTCTAGCCAGGGACGACAGACTAAGACTCTGTCTCAAAAAAATACACAAATAAAATTTTTAAAAATTAAAAAGAAAAAAACAATTTTAACTATCCCCAAATGAACTGGTCTACCTGCTCTCTGGTCCCACTATCCTGTATGTTAAGAAACATAGACTAGTAACAGGCTCGGCGCCTGTAGCTCAGCTGCTAGGATGCCAGCCACACTGGAGCTGGCAGGTTCAAGCCCAGCCCAGGCCTGCCAAACAACAATGACAACTACAACCAAAAAAAAAAAAATAGTTTGGCATTGTGGTAGGCACCTGTAGATCCAGCTAATTGGTAGGCTAAGGCAAGAGAATCACTTAAGCCCAGAAGCTGGAGATTGCTGTGAACTGTGATGCCACAGCACTCTACTCAGGGTCCCATAGTGAGACTCTGTCTAAAAAAAAAGAAAGTAACAATCACCTCATAGAGTTACTAGGGATTAAATATACTAATTATATATAATAATATGTAAAGTTCTTGACACAGTTCCATGAACATAGTATATACTCAATAAATGTTAGCTATTATTTTTAATAATTTGGAATACAGCATTCATTCTGAGAAATAATGCCATAACTGCTACTCTTACATATCTTTGGCATATATTTTTGAATACTAAGTGGAAATTTCCAAAAAGTAATTTCCTAATTTTAATAGAACGTATTTTTCAATACTCCTTCTGTGTTAAGATAAAAAGCACATAAACATATTATCTGTACAAATACATATGACAGATGGTGGGGAAAAACATCCAGCTTTAAAGCCAAACAGAATTCAAGACCTAATTTGGCCACTTAGTAATTATGTAAACCCTGGCCACTTAAAGTCTTTTTCAACCATGTAAAGCTGCTAGAAGGATTGATAAAATACTTAAATTATGTAAGGCATCAAGCCCAATACTTAGCACTCAATAAACAGTATTTATTATTATTCTCACCTACCCCTTAATGATGATAAAACTAGTTTTGCCAGGAAAGAGGGAAGGTACAGGCAAGCAGAAATATTTACTGTCACTCCAATGACGAAGGACACTAATTTTTATCTGATCGATGTAAGAACCAAAGCAGTGTTTTGGGGGTCAGACACTCCTAGAATCTAATGAAAACGTGGTTCCTAGGTTCTAGGAAAATTTCAGAGATTTCAGGAAACCTAGAACCTTGTATTAACAGAGATACTAGCAAGTTATTTCTAGACTTGCTTACCTTAAAAATCAGAAAACGTTACTAGTCACTTTCGTGACAAAATGATACACTAACTTCACTCATAAAGGAAACAAGAAAACCCTCTTATTAGATTGCGATTTATAAAGAAGTTAAAATATCTGGTGTTGTGTGAAAACAAAACCTGATAAACAGAACTACAAACTATGCTAGAATTAATTCGAATATTATTAAATATGATGTTCAAATACACAGTAAACCAAAAAGAAAAAAAAGTTCAAAAACGCAACAAAGTTGGCTGCATCAAATTCTTAGGCAATGTGAATCAATTCAAGTAATTAAATCAATCTTGACCTTCCAAAAATATCTACAAACGCAGAAGTCATGATTTACAAAAACAAAGCTGAGCCAGCAAATACACAGTTCACTGAGTAACTAAATGTAGTTCATCTTTGCTTCTACTCCCAGCATGTTATACTTTTATCCTTTGACTTGGCCTTCTCAAACTCTCTGAGTACAAACAACCCTGTCAACCTCTTTACTGAAGCGTAAGAATGAAGCCAAAGAGCACCTCAGATTTAGTTCTCTACAAACACGCGACCCTTAGGGAGCTAGGTAGTGGACCAAGTTTTGCCCCAATGACCTTGGTCTCAAAGATTCCCCTCCCTCCTCTCCCTACCGCTGGTCCATCCACGTGCTGCCGGCTGCGGTTACCCCAGAGGTGGCAGGACGTCAGGGAAGCGTCAGGGGATCCGAATGCACGAAGGGAACAGGAGTTGCTAACAGCACCTGGACCGTGCCATCCCTTCTCTACCGACACCAACTCTCCAAGGGCGCGCACACAGCCCTTTCCCTAACGAAGCCCAGAGGAGTGTAACTCTGACCTCTCGCCCCGCGCCTAGATCTTCGACCCGATCTACAGAGCAGGGTGTAAAGTGAAACCCGTGGCACAGAAAACCCTCTTTCCTACACCACTATGTTCCGACACCCGGTAGGGTACTGGGCAGCCAGAAGAAGGGGACAGCTCCAGGAAGGAAGGTAGAAAGGCAGAAAAGTAGGATGGAGAATCCTGCGCCACGCCACCTCCATCTCCTCCTCCTCTAGGACTCCTCGGAGGCCCTTCCCGGTCGCCAGCCCAGCGGGCGGGAATGCCCGGCGTGACAGGGCCAGCCAGAGGCCCGCGGATCCCGGGGCCCCAGGGGCGCGGCGTCCTCACCATCAGAACTTTGGCCGCGTTCTCCAGCTGAGCGATCACTTCTGGGGGCCCCAGCGCCGCCGCCATCATGGTCTCTCTTCAATGACGCGCCATGCGCTGCATTCTGGGAGCGGGCGCCGCAGCCGGCCAATCGCCGCCGCGACCCCGGAGCCTCACGCGCTCTCGGAGCCGTCACAGCCGTCGTCGACGCCGGCGTCGCGGCCTCGGCGGGTCTGCCCCGGCTGCCTGGTTCTGGGCGGCGGGGATAGGACTAGCGTGAGCCCGGCCACGGCGCTGGGGCGGGGCGGCCGCAGCCGCAGCCCGCGCCGGGCGAAGCCTTGGCTGTGGGCCCAGACTCCTGCAGCGGTGCGCCCTACTGGACTCCGGACCCCGCGCATGCGTACTGTCCGGCGCCGCTGCCTCGCGGTACCCTCCACCCCACCTCACCCCCGCCAGCCCGCGGGCTAGGGCCGAGCTACCCGCTCGTGCACGCTACGCCAGCTCGGACACAACCTGGACACCACCCTCTCCCTCCGTTCTCTGCCCTTCACACCGCTTCCTCAGCTCCTCCTTGGTCTTTCACTCTCCAGCGTCGTGCAGGATTTCTCAAACTCGGAACTGCTCTCCTCGCTGCCCTCTCCTGAGAGCCAACCTTCTTTCAGAACTTCTCTGCTTCTTGCCTCCTACTTCTCTGGTCCTTCTTGCCGTAAGGAGAGAACATCCTGGGATGGAACGCTTCGTTTTCTTAACCAAGGGCCTTTTGCAGAAGAGTTGTCCAAATTTATTTGGACAGCGGGCTGCTGCGAGAAAGTAACAGAAAAATACTCTTTGTCTCTTGCCTTTTTTACTTTCCAAAGGCTGTCTCAATAGGAAAGAAAGAAAAGAGTGATAGAAAACCCTGATTTTGACTACCTGGCTTTTTGAATCCAGTAAGATGAGTTCGATCGGGTTTAAGAAATTAATAATAGTAATGCCAATTAAGAAGTGGTACTTTATGGCTCGGCGCCTGTATCTCAGTGGTTAAGGTGCCAGCTTCATACATGGGAGCTGGCGGGTTGGAATCCAGCCTAGGCCTGCCAAACAACAATGACAACTGTAACCAAAAAATAGCCCGGCCTTGTGGCGGGCGCCTGTAGTCCCAGCTACTTGGGAGGCAGAGGCAGGAGA
>NW_003852501.1:3178310-3182186 GCF_000181295.1 Otolemur garnettii
GAGTCTCCTGCCTCAGCCTCCCAAGTAGCTGGGACTACAGGGGCCCGCCACAATGCCTGGCCATTTTTTTGGTTGCAGCCATCATTGTTGTTTGGCGGGCCGGGCTGGGGATTCGAACCCGCCAACTTAGGTGTATATGGCTGGCGCCTTAGTCGCTTGAGCCACAGGCACCGAGCCAAGACCCCATCTCTTAAAAAAAATTTTTTTAAGTGCCAGAGGTGGTGGCATGTACCTGTAGTCCCAGGTACTTTGAAGGCTGAAGCAGGAGGATGATGAGCCCAGGAACCGAAAGTTGCACTGAGCTATGATGTTGCCAAGGCACTCCACCCAGAGCAAAAAGAATGAGACAGTGTCTTAAAAAAAAGAAAAGGGGGCGGCGATCAGTGAGTAGGGTGTCAGCCCCATATACCGAAGGTGGCAGGTTCAAACCCAACCCTGGCCAAACTGCAACAAAAAAATAGCTGGGCGTTGTGGTAGACGCCTGTAGTCCCAGCTACGTGGGAGGCTGAGCTGAGAGAATCACCTAAACCCGGGAGTTGGAGGTTGCTGTGAGCTGTGACGCCACAGCACTCTACCATGGGCAATAAAGTGAGACTTTGTCTCAAAAAAAGAAAAAAGAAAAGGAAGGACAAGAACATTATCAATTGTGAGGCCAAGTATGCTTCCTGTGAAACCTCTTAACAGTACTTTGAAATTTGAGGCTTTACAAAGTGGGTTATAGACATCTCACATACCTGGGAGCTGTGGATTTCAGGACAAAAATTGAAGTTACAGAATCTTAATAGTGGAAGACACTTTAGATTTGCCTACTGGTTAACTCTTCAATGCCTAGCTCTTTTATTCCTTTATTATTATTCAATAACAACATTGTCATAGGGTGGGTGAAGAGGAAGTAGTATTCCAGCCTAGCTATGTGCTCTTCATAGCCTAAAACAGAAGCAAAGGAGAATATTGTTCCTATTCAAATAATTTCTCAGTAGGGGTCAGGCCTGGTGGCTCACACCTATAATCCTAGTACTCTGGGAGGCTGAGGCAGGAAGATCCCTTGAGCACAGGAGTTCAAGACCAGCCTCTGCAAGAGCAAGACCCCATCTCTATTAAACAAAAATTAGCAGGGCATTGTAGTATATGCCTATAGTCTTAGCTCTCAGGAGGCTGAGGCAGGAGGATCACTTGAACTCAGGAGTTTGAGGTTGCTGTCAGTGAGCTAGGCTGATGCCATGGCACTCTAGCATGGGCAACAGAGTGAGATTCTGTCTCAAAAAAAAAAAAAAATTTCAGCTGGGCATGGTGTCTCACACCTGTAATCCTAGCATTCTGGGAAACCGAGGCTGGTGGATTGCTTGAGCTCACAAGTTCATGACCAGCTTGAGCAAGAGCAAAACCCTGTCTCTACTAAAAATAGAAAAATTGAGGCTTGGCTTGGCGCCTGTAGCTTAGTAGCTAGGGTGCCAACTATATATGTCAGAGCTGGCAGGTTCAAATCCAGCCCGGGCCTGCCAACAACAGTGACAACTACAACCAAAAAATAGCTGGGCATTGTGTCAAGCACCTGTAGTCCCAGCTATTTGGGAGGCTGAGGCAAGAGAATTGCTTAAACCCAAGAGTTTGAGGTTGCTGTGAGCTGTGACACCAGGGCACTCTACCCAGGGCGACAACTTTGAGACTCTGTCTCCAAAAAAAAAAAAAAGAAAGAAAGAAAGAAAGAAAAGAAAAACTGAGGCAAGAGGATCGCTTGAGCCCAAGAGTTAGAGGTTGCTGTGAGCTATGATGACACCATAGCACTCTATCCAGGGTGAAAGCTTGAGACTTTGTCTCAAAAAGAATAAATAAAAAAGAAAGAAAAAAAATTCTCACTAGGCATGAGAGAAATACTTGTAGTCCAGAAAAGGGTAGAGTTAAAATGTTCCTAAAATCAAGATGTTTCACAACTTTCATAGTATTCTTCATATTATGGCACCATGGGCTCCAAAATCATTCCTACTTATTCTTCACCAAAAGTGATTAATTATTTTATTTACTTTTCCTTGGAGCTATTTGCTGGTTTGGGTATTTGAGGTTTTTAATGGAAACCTATGATAGTAATTTTATAGCCAACTTTACTATATTTTCTGTCTTTACTAAATTGGTAGTTCTCTGGGAACATTTGTTAAACAATATAGTTATCTCTGCTGCTGACATTGTGGTGAAAAGGAAAAGCCAACTACTGTGCACAACACAGAATGATACTTTAAAAGTAGAAGAGAATGTAGAACTGATAGAATCTTAAGATTTTTGGCTCGGCTCCTGTGGCACAGTGGTTACAGCGCCAGCCACATACACCGAGGCTGGTGAACAACAGCCCGGGCCAGCTGAATAACAATGACAACTGGAACAAAAAATGTCCAGGCATTGTGGCGAGCACCTGTAGTCCCAGCTTCTTGGGAGGCTGAGGCAAGAGAGTCGCTTGAGCCCAAGAATTTGAGGTGGCTGTGAGCTGTAACGTCGTAGCACTCTTCTAAGGATGACATAGTGAGACTGTCTCAAAAAAAAAAAAAAAAAAAAAGAATCTTAAGATTTTACAACTGAAAATAACGTTGGAGAGCTTCTACTAATAATGAAAATGCCACATTTCCAAATGATCAAAACAGAACATTACAGTTTAACATGCCTTCTTGAAACATAAAGAGAGTACAAGGAACTGAATTGAACACTTAAAGTGCTTCTAAGTGCAGGAGAAAGCTGGGAAAGGCTAGTCTGGACTGATTGGTTGCCAGCTGCCATCATCTGACACAGCCATTGTAATTGTGAGCTGTGCCATGTGCACATCACTGTATCAGGTACCATCCAGCTTGTCTGATCAACCTTGCTGCGTCTATAACCACAGTCTTACACACTAAACCCAGCTACTCACCTCGCCAATTCAATGTAAGTCACAAGGGGAATAGAGCCAAGAATCCTGATAGGTCTCTATAAATGCATCCATCAACCTTACTAAGGAAACACCTTGCTGGTACAGATCACCAAGTAGTAAACATTGTATTCATTGCTGAATAGTGTGTTCTGATGATAACACTGCACTAGAGTCCCTTGGCATCAGCCTAGCTTATTTATAGCAACCTCAAACTCCTGGGTTCAAGTGATCCTCCTGCCTTAGCCTCCCAAGAAGCTGTGACTATAGATGCCAGCCATAACATCTGAAAATTTTTTCTATTTTTAATAGGACAGGGTCTTGCTCTTGCAGAGGCTGGTCTTGAACTCCTGAGTTCAAGGGATCCTCCTGCCTCAGCCTCCCAGAGTGCTAGGATTACAGGCAGGAGCCACTTTACCCAGCCAAGAACACCATTAATAAGAATGGTCACTATAGATATAGAAGATACTTGATCTCAAAAAAAGTTAAGGAATCTTATAACTCAAAGTTCTGAAACCTTTGAAGGCAGCAGCAGTACAGACCAGAGGGATTATGGTGTCAAATATACAGGAGCCTAAAATATTTCCCCCAGAAATAAATATATGACTAACCAAATGGGAAAATAACTTTCTTTCACAAAAAATATATTTGTACATATGCATGTGACTTGTTAATATTAAATATCTTATTAATACATAGCACAGGTTGATGTATGTGTATCAAAGTAATTGCGGCTCGGCGCCTGTGGCTCAATCAGCTAAGGCGCCAGCCACATACACCTAAGGTGGCGGGTTTGAATCCAGCCCGGGCCTGCTAAAAAACAACAATGGCAGCTACAACAAAAAAATAGCTGAGCGTTGTTCCAGGGGCCTGTAATCTCAGCTAATTGGGAGGCTGAAGCAAGAGAATTGCTTAAGCCTGAGAGTTTGAGGCTGCTGTGAGCTGGGACACTACAGCACTCTGCTGAGGGCAACATAGTGAGACTC
>NW_003852501.1:3183623-3219781 GCF_000181295.1 Otolemur garnettii
CTGGGACCACAGGCACCCGCCACAGCGCCTGGCTATTTTTTGGTTGCAGCCGTCACTATTGTTTTGGCGGGCCGGGCTGGATTCGAACCTGCCACCTTAGGTGTATGTGGCTGGCACCTTAGCCACATGAGCCACAGGCGCCAAGCCAAGAAATTTCTTTTCTTTTTTTTTTTTTAGAGACAGAGTCTCACCCTATCGCCTTCAGTAGAGTGCTGTGGCATCACAGCTGATAGCAACCTCCAACTTCTGGGCTTAGGCAATTCTCTTGCGTCAGCCTCCCTTGCAAATAGCTGGGACTATAGGCACCCCCACAATGTGCAGCTATTTTTTTGTTGTTGCAGTTTGGCTGGGCCTGATTCAAACCTGCCACCCTAGGTATATGGGACCTGGTGCTCTACCCACTGAACCACAGCCGCTGCCTAAGAAATTTCTTATAAAGCTCTTATAAAGCCCACAATTCTTATGAAGCTCAATATTGTAAGGTATCTATCCTGTTAAAAACATTTGATTTTGTGATAAAGACCCTGTCTGTTTTTACAGATAAATTTCTTGAGACTGACCCCACTGACTTAACAATCTGAGGTGTGAGTTATTCACAGATTCTCAAAGGGTTTCAAGGAACCTACTTGCTGCAGGACTGTCTGGTATTGTGTGGCCAGAAAATCAAATCTAAGAAGTTACTGTGTGAGGTGTGGTTTGCTTTGCCATTGAAGTGCATGATGCTACTGCATGGAAAGGCCATCCAGGGTCAGGGCCTGGCGGGCTTGGAAAACATAATAATTTATAAACTGCATGATGCTGCTAGAATTGAGGGGGCCTCCATAGTAATGCGGAAAAGGCATTAACAAGGGAGGGGGCATTGGTGAGTGTAGCAGGTTACTAGAAGCCAGAGCCCAGATCACTGGCAGCGTTAGTGTGTCAGGAGCACTTGTTGAAGAGATGTGGGCAAGGGGAATCTCACTCCTGCCTTCTCAGGCAAGCCCGCTAAGGCTTTTCAAGTGGCATCAAGAAATCAAATCCCAAGATGTCCCCGAGTTGTTGAGAAGATCCTAAGCCCAAATGCTTGCTGGTGTGAGAGGATAATAGTGCCATGGTCACTGATGGGACAGGCATTGCTTGTCTAGTGGTGTGGGCCAGTGCTTGCATGCCATGGGGAGTGAGGACAAGAAGAAAACCCACTTGGAATGGGGTGGGATTATCTGAGAATAGCAGAGACTCTGTCCCTGTCCCTGCCAATGGTGGAACCATGAATTGTGACTGGATGAACTGATGGGGATAACTGGATTTGAACAAACCAGGTTGCTGGTAAAGCCCTATCCCCGTTAAACATCTGTGGGAATTGTCACTCTTCCCTATACTAACAGAATCTGAAGGTTTGTCAAGAGAGCTCTACAGTGGTGTCACTTAGGTCTTATTCTTACCATTTAAACTTATGGATAATTGGAGAAGACTGGGATTTACTTTATATGATTCTTTTTTATTTTTTTATTTTTTGAGACAGAGTTTCACTATGTCACCCTCGGTAAGGGCCATGGTGTCACAGCTCACAGCAACCTCAAACTCTTGGGCTTAAGCAATTCTCTTGCCTCAGCCTCCCAAGTAGTTGGGACTACAGGTGCCCACCACAATGCCCAGCTATTTTTTTGTTGTGGTTGTCATTGTTGTTCAGCAGGCTCAGGCTGGCTTCGAACTGGCCAGCCCTGATGTGTGTGGCCAGCACCTTAACCACTGAGCTATAGGCACTGAGCCAATTTTTTTATATTTTTAGAAATTGGGTCTCACTCTGTTGCCTAGGCTGAGTGTAGTGGCAAAACATAGCTCATTGTAGCTTCAAATAGCCTTTCAATATGCTAGGATTACAGGCAGACCTAAGACACCTGGCTTCAATTTATAAAATTCTTGAAGTAGCTTCTGTTCATATTCTTGAGCTTTTCCAGTAAGCATCTTTTCTGTTGTGAAGCCAGTCATACCATCATTCTATTCCGAAAGATACCGGCAGTGTCCAGTCTTCAGCAGCAGTATTCTCCTTTTTAAATAAAGATGTTGTGATACCATAAGCTGCAGTATTCTGCTACCATAAATATTCTGCCATCTCCAACACAATGTTGTCACACTACATAGTCCTAAAAGATATAGGTGATGTGAGTGCTGGCACTTTGGACCACTGTGACCCAGAATATAATATTTTATTATCGAAGGCAACTTTACATACTTCATCAAATTTCCAAAACTATTCTGGTTCTTTTAAAACTTCTGGGTCAGGTGGTGCCTGTGGCTCAGTGGGTAGGGCCCCAGCCCCATATACCGAGGGTGGCGGGTTCAAAACTGCCCCAGCCAAACTGCAACAAAAAAATAGCTGGGCGTTGTGGCAGATGCCTGTAGTCCCAGCTACCAGGGAGGCTGAAGCAAGAGAATCACCTAAGCCCAGGATTTGGAGGTTGCTGTGAGCTATGACATCATGGCACTCTACCAAGGGCAATAAAGTGAGACTCTGTCTCTACAAAAAAAAAAAAAACCAAAACAACAAAATAAAACTTCTGGATCAGTTCAGTGCCCATGGCTCAATGGTTAGGGCGCCAGCCACCAACACAGAGGCTGGTGAGTTTGAACCCGGCCAGGGCCTGCTAAACAACAATGGAAACTGCAACAATAACAACAACAACAAAAAATAGCCGGGCGTTGTGACAGGTGCCAGTAGTCTCAGCTACTTGGGAGGCTGAGGCATGAGAATCACTTAAGCCCAAGAGTCTGAGGTTGCTGTGAGCTGTGATGACACAGCACTCTACTGAGAGCAATATAGTGAGACTCTGTCTCAAAAAAAAAAAAAACTTCAGGGTCAGCTAAGCACTGAAATAGACCTACAATACAGATGAAGATTTTGTACAGCATATATACTAGGCAACTGTTAGCTATTTAATAATGTTTTCTTTCCTTTTGTTCCTAGTTTTTCTCATTCTTTTTTTTTTTTTGAAGTTTTTTTTTTTTTTTGGCCGGGGCTGGGTTTGAACCTGCCACCTCCGGCATATGGGGCCAGTGCCCTACTCCTTTGAGCCACAGGCACCGCCCTCATTCTTATTTATTTATTCTTTATTTATTTATTTATTTATTTTTTGAGACAGTCTCACTATGTCGCCCTCTCAGTAGAGTTCCATGGCGTCTCAGCTCACAGCAACCTCAAACTCTTCAGACTTAAGCAATTCTCTTGCCTCAGCCTCCCGAGTAGCTGGGACTACAGGCGTCCAACACAGCACCTAGCTATTTTTTGGTTGGAGTTGTCATTGTTTAGCAGGCCCTGGCCGGGCTTGAACCTGTCAGCCTCCCAGTGTATGTCGCCGGCGCCCTACTCACTGAGCTATAGGTGCCAAGCCCTCATTCTTTTTTTTTTTTTAAATCATTCTGCAGAATCTCCATTCTTTCTCTTTTGCCTTTCTTCCTGAAAGCATGGGTTATACACGTTCAATCTGCAATCTTCTGCATACAGCTTTGTACTCAGCAAGACAAAGCCCCATTTCTTCAGTATGAATCTGATGCCAACAGAATCAGCAAACCTGGCAGCCACAGGACAAGGGGAAAAGCTTGAACAGACGTGGTGGCTCACTCCTATAATCCTAGCTGAGGCAGGAGAATTGCTTGAGCTCAGTAGTTAGAGACCAGCTGAGCAACATACTGAGACCCTTGCCTCTATGGAAAGAAGGAAAGGATGGAGGGAAGGAAGAAAGAAAAAAGAAAGAATTAGGTGCTGAGTATGTATGTGCCTGTAATCCCAGTTACTTTGAGGCAGGAGAATTAATTGAGCCCAGGCATTTGAGGTTGCAATGAGCTATGATGACGCTACTGCATTTTAGCCCAAGGAATAGAGTGAGACTCTGTCTCAAAAAACCAACAACAACAAAAACTGCCTTCTTCCCTGACTTTTTCCAAGCCATCCACACAAGACACCTGGAATGAAAAATGGAAAAATTCACCTGACCTAAAGGCTTCCAAGCATGAGCTATAGGAATTCCAAAACAAAAACTTTGAGAACCATGGCAGTAGTGGGCTCATGCATTTGGAAGAGCATCCTCTGACTCATTTGATCTAGCGGAAAGGAACATGACATTTGCCAACAGCTCATTTGTTTGTATTTTATTTACAGAAGTGGTGCCCTGCCTCAGCCAGGCTGGCCTTGCTGCGACCAGCCATACCAGCTGCATTCTGGCCTCCACTTTGTGACATGACTGTTGCTCCTCACCAGTGACACCATCCCTGATTCCTGCAAGAATTTTTTTTTTTTTAAAGATTTAAGATCATAAATAGGTCATTATTGTCACAACACATTTCAGAATTTTAAAAAAACAAACATTTTGGCTTTTTAAGTAAAAGAGTACTTTTTTAAAAAAATCAATTTCCTCATCATTGAAAGGACTTAACACATTTTTAAACTTCCAATCTCCTAAGGCACAATATTTATTTAATCAGAATGCCAACATCACCACCCCACCCTGCTCTAGCAGGAATAAGAGGCAAGGTATTAGCACTAAGAAAAAGAACAAAATCTCTGGACAAAATTATTAGTCATTTAATAAAATGGAGAAAGAAACAGATTAAATGATGAGTGTTTTGGTTAAGAAGGCCCAGTATTGTTATGCAGAACTTCATAAAAACTTTTTTTTTTTAAATCAAAGTACTTTAACTCAAACAGGTTGAATTCACCACAGTGGAGCTATGATAGAATGGAGAGGGAATGAAAAAAAAATCAAGTTAGAATACTGTATGGAACCCAGATTAGAGTCCTAGATTATCAGGCAGATCCAGAAAATAAACAGTAAGGCTAGGTAGACGTAACACCCAGATATATACTATAAGGTAGGTGTTTCCTATCACATGGCCCATTCTAGCCTACCACCCAACTGAGATGTAGTGAAATTATATTTTTTATCCAACCAAAAATTTCTTTAAAATATAACACAAAATTAAAAGTTCCTCATTTTAAACTCTGCCTCGTTTCTGTGATACTAATTGAACTTTAAGATTTTATATATAGTATAATGTGGTGATTTAGTGTTACTTTTAACAGGAAAAAACCCACAAAGTGATTGTTCACAGATGAAATATGGGATGAGGTTCATGACTGTACCAATCATGGAATGTTCGTCAATTGTAAACTCTTGGAAGTTAAGACTAGGAAATGTGTGTTCCTGCAAGAATTTTTAATGTATTTCTCTCCCAACAAAGTTCAAGCCCCCTCCTATCAAAGACTGCTTCACCAGCTCTTCTGATTCTGTCCTACACTTTGTTTTTTCTTTTTTTGAGACAGAGTCTCACTTTGTAGCCCTCGGTAGAGTGCCACAACATCACAGCTCACAGCAACCTCAAATTCCAGCAACCTCAAGCGATTCTCTGACCTCAGCCTCCCGAGTAGCTGGGACTACAGGCACCCGCCACAACACCAGGCTATTATTTTTTAGAGACAAGGTCTCACTCTGTCTCAGGCTGGTCTCGAACTTATGAGCTCAGGCAATCCACCTGCCTCAGCCTCCCAGAGTGCTAGGATTACAGCCTTGTCCCTACACTTTTAACTAAGGGGAAGAATATGGCAGGGCGTCACAGCTCACAGCAACCTCAAACTCTTGCAATCCTTTTGCCTTCTGACTAGCTAGCACTACAGGGAACTGCTACAATGCCCAGCTACTTTTAGAAATGGAGTCTGACTCTTACTCAGACTGGACTTGAACTCCTGAGCTCAAGCAATCGACCCACTTTGGCCTCCCAGAGTGCTAGGATGACAGGCATGAGCCACTCAGCCTGACAAAACCATGTAATTTCTTTAGCCTTAAAATAATTTGTTCTCCAAATTCTAAATTCTTCAAAATTTGGAAAGTAAATGCAACAGATTTCAAATTTGATGAAAATAAATAATAATGACATAATGACAATAGAGCTCAACTGAATATGATAATCTTATCTGCTCTATACTGTCATTCTACAAAAAATTATGGTAAATTTAGGTAGAGACTCTCCATAGATTTTACAGACATTTAAGCTTTAATTCTAAGCATTCAATATGTGCAGAATGAACCTACATACATGGGACATGATGCTGTTCTATATATTTCAAATTTTTGTTGATTTAACATGGAAGGAATAAATAGTAGGCGTCCATGTTTCCAGAACACCGTACACTATGCCATTCAAGAGTGTTCAGTTCTTTTGTTTTGTGGCAGTGTGTGGGGGTGGTGGTGGCACATAAAGCAAATTTGATTTAACATAACAGAAATTTGTAAAATATTTGTAGGTTCAACATTACCTTCCTAGAAAATATAGATATAAAAAGAAATAACTAAAAGAAAATATTGCAGTTTGTGAGTAGCTTGATAAAGAATACCTACTTTGTCTCCATGGCAACACATGCAAAGAAATTTCCTGGACCCTTGAAATGAGCACTGATATTGCTTGCAAAAGCACATCCACCAGCTCCCTCTGCTGTTTATTTTGATTTGAACCTCAGAGAAGAGAAGCTACATTTCTTTCTGGACTAAAATAACTGTAGAGTTCAGGATAAATTCTCTGCTATATTGGCATCAGCAAGCATATCAATATCTGTATATTCTGTATGTTCCAGAGTGAAAAAAAAAGTTAAACCACCAAATATATTTGCATAAGAGTATTTCTTTTTCTTTTTCTTTCTTTCCTTTTTTTTAAGACAAAGTCTCAAGCTGTCACCCGAGGTAGAGTGCCTTGGTGTCACAGTTCACAGCAATCTCCAACTCCTGGGCTTAAGCGTTCTTCTTGCCTTGTTTTTCTACTTTTAGCAGAGACAAGGTCTTACTCTTGCTCAGGCTGGTCTCGAACTCATGAGCTTAAGCAATTCACTCACCTCGGCCTACCACAGTGCTAGGACTACAGCCCGGAGCCCCTGCGCCCAGCCCTGCCTAAGAGTATTTCTACATGCATTCTTATTATCTAAGTGCCTCTGTTTTTGCTTTAACTATGATTACGTAAGCTGTTACTGCAAAGAAATAGACTTGCAATTTATATAAACTTCCACGCAAAAAAACTACTCAAAATTCGGATGGTCTCAGGAAAACATATATGTGGAAAATCAGAGCAGTGCAGCCAAAGCTCATTTACGGAGTTCAAAATACATTAGTTCTGAAACCCTGCTTACCAAGGCAGTTAACAACCTCCATAGAAAATTCCCAAACTATTGGGTGGTGCCTATGGCTAAGTGAGTAGGGCACTGGCCCCATATATACCGACATATATATACTGAGGGTGGCAGGTTTCGAACCTGGCCCCAGCCAAACTGCAAACAAAAAATAGCCGGGAGTTGTGATGGGCACCTGTAGTCCCAGCGACTCGGGAGGTTGAGGCAAGAGGATCACTTAAGTCCAAGAGCTGGAGGTTGCTGTGAGCTGTGATGCCACACCACTCTACCGAGGGTGACAAAGTAAGACTCTGTCTCTTAAAAAAATAATAATGGAAAAACTATCCAGGCAGAGATTGTGGCAAGCACCTGTAGTCCCAGCTGCTTGGGAGGCTGAGGCAAGTGGATCACTTGAGCCCAAGAATTTGAGGATGCTGTGAGTTATGATACCACAGTGCTCCCAGGGTGACAGATTGAGAGACTCTGTCTCAAGAAGAAAAAGAAAACATTTAATCCATTTGTTCACTGCTGTTTACTTCATAGTATTAGCCCCATAAATTGGGACTAACATGTCCCTGTTTCACTCCCATGCTTGCCAAGTTTAACAAGAAGTTTAACGTTTGTTCATTGTTCTAATTCAACCTCTGACATTTTCATGAGGCACGCAAAAACACACAATAATGAATATCACTCAGCGAGACACTGCCACACGTCGACATGAACATAACTATAATACACTGATTCACCAACACTATGAAACCTTGCTGAGTTGTTTGTACAGTGCTGCCAATATAAGTGCATGGTGGCAAGTTTGTGAACTTAATTATCAGACTTTGTAAACACAAATTTAACACGAAGAAAACCTGCAGTCGTAGATGAGGCAACAGTTCATTTTCATTCTTAGCCTTAAGCCTGAAAGTATTTCTCATTCTACGTACTAAAGCCATCTTGAAATCTATAATATGAATTCTAGTTATTTCTCCTCAATAAGAATAAATAATAATTTTTTGATTACTCACAAATCAATCTGTAAAGTGAATTATTTTAGTTGTTACATAGTTCCTGTGCTTGCTTTTTTTTAATCAGTAAATTTTTATTTTATTTTTTATTTCTTTTAGCATAACTATGTACATTAATGCAATCATGGGGTACAATGTGCTGTTTTCATACACATTTTGAAATACTCTCATCAAACTGGTTAACATAACCTTCATGTCATTTTCTTAGTTATTGAGTCAAGACATTCATACTCTGCTTTTAGAAAGATTCACTTGTACCCTTGTAAGATTAACCATAGAGGTGACCCCACCAATCACCCTCCCTCCCCCCATCCACCTTTTTATTTTTTTTTGTAGAGACAGAGTCTCACTTTATTTCCCTCAGTAGAGTGCTGTGGCATCACTGCTCACAGCAACCTCCAACTCCTGGGCTTAGGCAATTCTCCTATCTTAGCCTCCTGAGGATCTGGGACTATAGGTGCATGCCACAGTGCCCGGCTATTTTTTGTTGCAGTTTGGCCAGGGCTGGGTTCGAACCCGCTACCCTCCGTATATGGGGCTGGCACCCTACCCACTGAGCCACAGGCACTGCCCCATAGTTCCTGTGCTAATATTTATATACCTAGTATATCTCACCTACTTTTTTTTTAAAACTATCCCTTCAAGACCCCAGCCTTAATTTGAAAAAAAAGATTTCTTTGGAAAAAGGAACCCGTTATATATATATTTTAATAAAATAATCCTTGGATCAAAAAAAAAGACACAAAGAGAAAGAGATTATGTATGACAGGAGTGGAAAACCTGCAGCATTAAAGCCAAATGTGGCCTTCAAGGTCCTTAAGTATGGCCTTTTGACTAAATCCAAATTTTACAAAACAAATTCTTTTCTTTTTATTAATGTATTTTTGTTCATCTTTTGTATTTTTATTTTATTTTTAAAATGAACATATTTGAAATACCAAAGAATAAAATAAATTTCAATGAAATAATCCTCCCACATTGAGCAGCACAGTTAGAAAATTAGTAAGCCATAAGGTTAAACTAACACTTGCTATTATCATGATTTATTTATTTTTTATTTTTTATTTTTTATTTTTTTGCAGTTTTTGACCAGGGCTGGGTTTGAACCGACCACCTCCAGCATATGGGGCTGGCGCCCTACTCCTTTGAGCCATAGGCGCTGCCCAATTTTTTTTTTTTCAGACAAAGTCTCACTATGTTGCCCTCAGTAGATTACCATGTCATCACAGCTCACAGCACCCTCCAGCTCTTGGGCTTAGGTGATTCTCTTGCCTCAGCCTCCCAAGTAGCTGGAACTAGGCGCCCGCCACAATGCCTGGCTATTTTTTTTTGTTGCAGTTTGGCTGGGGCCGGGTTTGAACCCACCACCCTCAGTATATGGGGCCGGCACCCTACTCACTGAGCCACAGGACCTATTATCATGATTTAGTTCTAACTTTCCTCACCTGACTGGCGCCACCACTTCATGAGGCTATTTGGCAAGAGTTTGGGAGATGACTATACCAGTCTGTTATCAAGTTTTTGGGGGTTTTTTTGAAACAGAGTCTTAAGCTGTCGCCCTCTGTAAAGTACATGGCATCATAGCTCACAGCAACCTCCAACTCTTGGGCTTGAGCTATTCTCTTGCCTGAGCCTCCCAGGGACTACAGACTCCCTGGGACTACAGGCACCCGCCACAATGCCCAGCTATTTTTTCGTTGCAGTTGTCATTGTTATTTAGCTGACCCAGGCTAGGTTCAAACCTGCCAGCTTCAGTGTATGTGGCTGGCGCCATAACCACTGTGCTATGGACGCCGAGCCCTGTTATCAGCTTTTTAAAACAATGCATTATGTTTCTGTTTAAAGTGAAATTTATGAATAGCGGCAGATATTGGCAGTTATTTTCTAGTTCTATCTGCTTAATAGCTCCTCACTTCAAAGAAGACCAAGAGAATAGTAGAAGGAAAACAGATGTTTTAAATGGGGATTGGAAATTGCAATATTATCTTGTTTCTGCTAAAAATAAGATGATATGATTTGCTTGCTTCGTGATATGCGATATCAACATCAAATAAATTCAATGCTCATCAGCATTAAAACACTCATAAGGACCACCAGAAAATATTTTTTGGAGACTACAGTAGTATCATCACAGCTCACAGCAACCTAAAACTCCTAGGCTCAAGGAATATTCCTGACTCAACTTTGTGAGTAGCTGGGACTATAGGCGCCCACCACAACACCCATCCAGCTAATTTTTTTTTTTTTTTTAGACAGAGTCTCACTCAGTCACCCTGGGGTTGAGTGCTATGCCCTTATAGCTCACAGCAACCTCAAACTCTTGGGCTCAAGTCTCCTGAGTAGCTACAGGCACCTGCCACAACACCTGGCTATTTTTAGCGACAGGGTCTCACTCTTGCTCAGGCTGATCTTGAACTCCTGACTTCAAGCAATCTTCCGGCCTCAGCCTCCCAGAGTGCTGGGATTAAAGGCGTGAGCCACCTTGCCCAGCCTCTAGCTAATTTTTGTTTTTTTAGTAAAGATGGGGTCTCACTCTTGCTCAGGATGGTCTTGAACTCCTGACCTCAAGCAATCCTTCTGCCTCAGCTTCCCAGAGTGCCAGCATTACAGGCATGCATTACAGCACCTGGCCTGTTTATTTTTATCTTTAGGTCTCAATTCCTCATATAAAGCAACTGTTGCAGAGTTCCTCATTTGATCACTTTATCTGCTGGAACTCAGATGGGCTGGGTGGGACAATACTAAATCTATGCTTTGGCAGTATTGATTCAAAATTCTTTGCTATGGCGTCACAGCTCACAGCAACCTCCAGTTCCTGAGCCCAAGCAATTCTCCTGTCTCAGCCTCCCAAGTAGCTGGGACCACAGGTGCCTGCCACAATGCCTGGTTGTTTCCTTGTTGCGGTTTGGCTGGGGCTGGGTTCGAACCTGCCACTCCCGGTTTATGGGGCCATTGCCCTCACTGAGCCACAGGTGCTGCCCTTTTTTAAATTATTTACTTTTATTATTTTTATTGTATTTATTTATTTTTGAGACAGAGCCTCAAGCTGTCACTCTGAGTAGAGTGCCATGGCATCACAGCTGACAGCAACCTCCAACTCCTGGGCTCAAGCAATTCTCCTGCCTCCACCTCCCAAGTAGCTGGGACTACAGGCGCCCACCACAACACTCGGCTATTTTTTGGTTGCCGCCGTCATTGTTGTTTGGCAGGCCTGGGCTGGATTCGAACCCGCCAGCTCAGGTGTATGTGGCTGGAGCCTCAGCTGCTTGAGCCACAAGCACCGAGACCACCCCTGCCCCCCCATTTTTGGGGTTTTTTTTTTTTTTTTTTTGAGACCCTGGGTAGAGTGTCATTGTGTCACTGATCACAGCAACCTCAAACTCTTGGGCTCAAGTGATCTTCCTGCCTCAGCCTCCTGAGTAGCTGGGAATACAGGTACCCGCCACAATGCCTGGCTAATTTTTCTATTTTTAGTAGAGATGAGTCTCATTGTTGCACAGGTTGGTCTCGAACTCCTGAGCTCAAGCACTCAAGCAATCTACTTGCCTTGGCCTCCCAAGTGCCAGGATTACAGGTCCAAGCCAATGCGCTTGGCCAATTCAAAATTCTTTTAGTTCACTAAGAAAAGGACCAAGATCCTATATGGAGAAATAAACCAGCAAAGATAAACTGTAAACATCATAGAATCTTAGACAAGAAAATGGCACACATAACATTTGTTTCCTCCTTATACTTCGAAAAAAAAACACAGGTGGACATGTTTGCTGGTTCACACCTATAATCCCAGCACTTTGGGAGGCAGAGGCAGAAGGATCACTTGAGGCCAGGAGTGGAGAAACAATCATTTGTTGTTAGAAGAACAAGTAGCATTATGTGATTCTTGTACACTCACAATCTTTGATGAGGGGTTGAGGTTTTTTGATGAAGTAGGGAGATTCTTCTCTCTCTTTTTTTCTCAAATGATCACTGTAATCTAGAAGCAATGAGCAAAAAGCTTACGATTCGTATTGTCTCTAGAGATTAGACTTATAATTTTTTTTTAAAGGCTCAGAGAGGCCAAGCAGCTGCCTCCTACAGAGGAGACAGAGTCTTACTCTGTAGCCGTAGGTATCATAAGCTGACAGCAACTTCAAACTCCTGAGCTCAAGCAATCCACCTGCCTTGACTTTCCTAGAGTGCTAGAGTTAAAGGTGTAAGCCACCCAGCCAGACTTATAATTTTTTAAAAAATAGATTTAACATCTGAAATTTAGAGGATTGCAATTAACACAATAGTTAGCTTTCCTGGCTCGGCGCCTATAGCTCAACCGGCTAAGGCGCCAGCCACGTACACCTAAGGTGGCGGGTTCGAGTCCCCAGCCCGGACCCGCCAAACAACAATGACGGCTGCAACCAAAAAATGGCCAGGCGTTGTGGCGGGCGCCTGTGGTCCCAGCTACTTGGGAGGCGGAGGCAGGAGACTCGCTTGAGCCCGGGAGTTGGAGGTTGCTGTGAGCTGTAATGCCATGGCACTCCACCCAGGGGGACAGCTTGAGGCTCTGTCTCAAAAAAAAAAAAAAAAAAAAAATAGTTAGCTTTCCTGCCTGATTGGGTACTTTAATGATTAGTACATTAATTTTTTACACATAGCTCTAGAAAATGGTGACATTTAAAAGCTTATAAGTATTCACATAGAAGGAAAGTCATGGAGACAATAAGTATTTACAAATGACCAATAAGCATATAAAATGTTTAAGTTTATAAATATCCAACAACTAACATTTTTTCCCTATCAAATTGACATGTTTTAAAGGATTATACCAAAACTCTGCAAAAGGTATATTAAAAAAAAAATAAAAATCTCAGAGCCACACTCCCAACTCCTTATGCAGAAGGGAAGGTAAAGGCTCAGGCTCTCGTGAAGAACCAGCCCCACAGCTCATTCATTAAGGAAGTTCCTTCCTGGCTTCCCTTAAACAAGGACATGTAAATTATAACTTTCGATCCACAGGCCATGTCCTTCCACTCCACACCAATAATGACTCACAAGTTTATCTCTACAGAGGGAAGACAGGATCAGACATTCTTTCACCTACCCAGGGACATAAACTGATGCTTCCTTCACTTCCTTTCTTCCTTCTAACATTTCCCTCATTTTTTGTAAAAACGTAGATTTCCTAGGCCTCACAAGAATGTAATTTGGCCTCAGCACTAACCGCCCCCCCCCACCTCTTCCTGGCATCCATATCCCTTTAAATGCTGAAGCTTCCAAATTTCCCCTTGGAAAAACCATCACAAGTCTGCCTGTAGTTCCTGTTTTTCCCAGGCACGTGCTGAACTTTGGCTTAATAAACCTCCATTGATTAAAGCCTTTGCCTCAGCCACTTACTTGGGTTGACATAGGTGTAAGAGTTCAGACCCTGAAGCCGTCACTGTCTGTGTGGCTTTGGGGGCCCGCTTAGCCTCTCTGAGCTTAGTGTTCTCATCTGTAACATGAGAATCATTATAGCTCTGACATCATAGAGGACTCAATTCATCAATAAATACAAAGTATTCTGGCTCAGCACCTGAAGCAGTGTTTACGGCACCAGCCACATGCATGGAGGCTGGTGGGTTCGAGCCCAGCCCACGTCAGCTAAACAGCAATGACAACTGCATCAAGAAAATAGCCGGGCATTGTGGTGGGCACCTGCAGTCCCACCTACTTGGGAGGCTAAGGCAAACGAATCGCTTAAGCCCAAGAGTTAGAAGTTGCTGTAAGCTGTGATGCCATGAATGGCACTCTACCCAGGGTGACAGCTTAAGACTCTGTCTCAAAAAAAGAAAAAAAAAAAGAACTCCACCTTTTTTTTGAGACAGGGTCTCACTGTGTCCCCCCAGGGTAGAGAGCCAAGGTCTCAGCCTAGCTTACAGCAACCTCAACCTCCTGGGCTTAAGTGATCCTCCAACCTCAGCCTCCTGGGTAGCTGGGACTACAGGCGCCTGCCACAAAGCCTGGCTAGTTTTTCTAATTTTAGTAGAGAGGTGTCTTGCTTTGCTCAGGTTGATCTTGAACTCTTGACCTCAAATGGTCCTCCCACCTTGGCCTCCTAGAGTGTTAGGATTACAGGTGTGAGCCACTGTGTCCAGCCAGAACTCCACATTCTGTGTTCCTGGAAACTTTGAGATCTCTTCTGGGCTTACTGAGAATACTTTTCCTATCAAGGGGATAGAGACCCTTGTATTCTTACACACTGTAGGTTCCCAACCTTCTCAGTCCACCTACCTAACTACATCCATTATTATATAGCTAGTTCCAAATGCAACTTAAGTATTTGTCTAAAAACTCAGTAGCCATGTTACTTAAAATTTCATATAAACTGAAAGAGAAAATGCTATTTTTATTTCAGTCCTAAGTAAGCACAATTGCTAATGGTATGAGTGTGCCAGGGGCACTGAGAAGTCCTCAAGCACTAGAACAAGATTGGCCACTGCCACCACCCTCATTTCCCATTCCACATTGATTTTCTTTTTTTTTTATGATTATATATATATTATTGTTGGCAATTCATTGAGGGTGCAAGAAATCAGGTCGACATTGATTTTCTTTCACAAGGTACTTGGCTTTTTATCACGATGACCACAAAATCCCAGCTTTGCAAAGATAGAAGTCAATTTAAGGAATGTATTATGTTCTCACGTTGAAGTCATGAACCACCCTGAACTAACGCTATAGTGGCCTCTGACAGGCACAGCTGTGGTTCCCTCAAATCCTGGAAACAGCCCACTGTGCCTCTGTGAATATTATGGCCAGGCCATCCTGGCACAGGTTGACAACCCCAGGTGTATACTTTTTTACGACTTTTGAAACTAGTTGAGGAGTCAATCCTTAGGGCAATAGCATGATTTGTACATTCACCCCACCAATAATTTTGTCTCAAAAGGTCCTACAATCAAACTGCCTTTCCCCCGGGTAGCCAGGCCCTTAAAAGCATCTTGGAGCTGGGTGTGGTGGCTCACATCTATAGTCCTTGCACTTTAGGAGGCTGAGGTGGGTGGATCCCTTGAGTTCAGGAGCTTGAGAACACCCTAAACAAGAGTGAGAGATGTCTCTACTAAAAATTAAAAATAGCCATGCATTGTGGCAGGCTCCTATAGGGCTTGGAAAGCTAAGGTAAAAGGATCTCTTAAGCCCAAGAGTTTGAGGTCATGTGAGCTATGACACTGATACCGGAAAAGTGGTGCCCCAGCCAGCTCAGCCGAGCGGGACTTGGGGACCTGCCACCTCTGTCTTGGTGGTAGCAGCTGGCAGAGGAACCGGCAGGTTGGAGCAAGCAGATGGGAGCTTCCCTCCCCCACCAAAGGCTCCAGTAGAGCGGCGCTAGAGGACCTGCCGGCTCTGCCTTGGCGGCAGCTGGCACAGAAACCAGCAGGCTGGAGCAAAAGGGGGAGCTTCCCTCCCCAAACAGAGGCTCCAGTAGCCAAAAGAACCGAACACGTGCAGGGAAAGACACTGGCGCAGTGCTATCTCCTCACGTGGACTTCTGGCGATTCCTCCAGTGCATCCCTGATTGGTCTGTTTTCAAAACCTATTCAGGATTAGTCTATTTTCAAGCCCCAAAAGCTCATTGGACAACTGCCCCTATATAAGCCAGAGACCCTGAACACAAACTTGGGCAGATCTCAGGAGAAAGAGCAGAAGAGCAAAGAGGTTTGACTCTGTAACACTTATATCCTGCTCTATGAGATTTGCCCCTTTGTAGGAGCTGTAAACACTTGCAAGGAGGTTTGCTCCTCTATAAGAGCTGTGACACTCGTATTATAAAACCTATCTTACTGCTAATTCTACTCTACAAGGAGGTTTGGCTTGTTATAAGAGCTGTAACTTTATACCTATTAAATAAAACCTATCCTGTGGTCCGTCGCTTCATTCTTCTAAACACCGAGACCAAGAGCCTGGAAATTCAGTATCAAAAATCCGGTAACAACACCATGGCACTCTACCAAGGATGACAAAGTGAGACTCTGTCTCAAAAAAAAAAAAAAAGTCACTGCCTTATGTCTGAGATGATATAGCTTTAAGAGATTTTCTTGCCTGTCGTCTTACTTTGGCCAAATCAAATAAACCCTCTCTATCTCCAGGCACCAGTGTCACATTGTCTATAGCTGCACAACCTTGAATGTGGGGCTCTAAACAACATGAACTATATACTCTCATACAGTGGTTCTCAACCTTCCCAATGCCTCCTAATGCCGCGACCCTTTAATACAGTTCCTCATGTTGTGGTGACTCCCAACCATAAAATTATTTTCATTGCTACTTCATAACTGTAATTTTGCAATTGTTATGAATTATAATGTAAATATCTGATATGCAGGATGTATTTTCATTGTTCCAAAGGGGTCCCAACCCACAGGTTGAGAACTGCTGCTCTAGCAGGAATTAGTACTGTGTGAGCTCAACAGAGTCTAGAGGTGAATTCTATTTGGAAAAGTTTCTTAGGAATTGTTACAAACCATACTATTCATTTGAACATTTTTATTAAATACTTCAGCTTTGCAGCCTGTTCCTTTTTTAAACCCAAGGGCCTCATTATAGTTGTTGTCCAAACAACTCTGGCCATCAGGTTGCTCCACCCCCAGCTGTTTCTGGAAGGATCCATTCCAGGAAATGTCATTGCTTGATGGAGCACTGGCTGTTCCACTTTGTTTTGCTCAATACAGAAAAGAGTCAGGTGGGTAAGGGAAGGATTAAGTCAAGAAAAAGGGAAGTTAAGAAAAAAATAAAACTATGCTTTTTATTTATTTATTTATTTTGAGACAGTCTCACTCTGTTGCCCTGGCTTTGAGTGCTGCTGTAACATCACAGCTCACAGCAACCTCAAACTCTTGAGCTCAGTCTGCTGAGTAGCTGGGACTACAGTACCCGCCACAATACCCAGGTAGTTTTTCTATTTTTGTAGAGATGGGTGTCTCACTCTTGCTTGGGCTGTTCTCAAGCCCCTGAGCTCAAGCGATCCACTCGCCGGGGCCTCGAGAGTGCTGGGATTCCAGGCCTGAGCCGCGGCACATGAACAAAACTGTCTTTTAACACGGGAAAGTGCTTTTTAAAAAATCAAAAACAGTTCTTCTGAACATTGGAAAAAGTACAGTTTGGCACCTTCATTTTCTTACTAGTGTGGGAAACGGATCCTCAAACATTAAATATCCCCTTATCATAAGCAGGGTCATTTTAGTGAGGTAGCCATGCAGTGGTTCTCAACCTTCCTAATGCCTCCTAATGCTGCGACCCTTTAATACAGTTCCTCATGTTGTGGTGACCCCCAACTATAAAATTATTTTTGTTGCTACCTCATAACTGTAATTTTGCTACTGTTATGAATCGTAATGTAAATATCTGATATGCAGGATGTATTTTCATTGTTACAAAGGGGTCGTGACCCACAGGTTGAGAACCGCGGATAGAGGAACTGGGCCAAGAAGTCTAATGAATTAAGCCAAAGGTCAAATCACAAAACAATGGCCAATCATCTGGGAACTGCAAAACAATGGTTAAAGCCCTGAGTCGCCAGAATATTGCCGGGCAATTACTCCACAGAATGTTGGAGAGTGTGGCCTTTCCACCCTGGCTAGCAGCCCCTCTGCAGTTTTAAAAGGGTCTGGGATATTTCTTCTAGACTTTCCTGTAGGTTCTGGGACAATGTGTGGAGGAAGTGTAGGGAGGACCAGTGAGACTGGGCATTGACGAAGCAAAGAACAGAACTCCCTTTGCTCTGTCAAAATAGTCCTTGCAGACTATAGAAGATTTCCAGCAGATGGCCCTCTCACCTTTTGCAGGGCCTCCAGCAGATGACCTTTGATTTCTGTCATGGCATACCCCACTACCCTGAATTGCTTAAGAAGAGGCCCCTTGTCCTAGCTTGGCATCGTCACTATTTTCCATTTTCAGTGGCAGCCAATCTGCTTGCAGATGCTCTTAATAAATTTCTGCTATTAACTCTACGCAGCCTGGCTCTTTGTGGCACCTTCTACCTTTTGACATCTAACAACCAGTTAATGTGGCTTTTACCTTCTCTTACTGTTTGTTTATTTATTTATTTTTCTCTCTTATTGTTTTTAACTGAGATACTTAACTTGGGTATCTCTATCGCTACTAAAATAATTCCCTCCCAAAGCTAGGCAACTCATTAGAAACCACGTGGGATAAAAAAAGAGGTGGTGGGGGTGAGCCCCTCCACTCTAAGAGAAAGGAAGCCAGGGTTCTTGTTTTTGCTTTGGCACATAGTCACTGTGACTCTGAAGGATTACCTATGCTCCCTCAGTGAAGTGATCCAACCTGCCTAGAAGATAGGGCTAATAATACCTTATCTGCTCAGAGGCTTGGTTCCAAACAAGTTTGCCTCTGGAGCTCCTTGTTAGCTTTGCACTGTATGGTTCTATGTTTCAGTTTGATTCCAGTAGAGTTCTTTGGTTGCAAGCAACAGAAACCAACTTTGGCTAATCTTGCCCTATTTCTTTAATAAGACTCATAAGGCTCTTTGGGTCCCAGCCCCAGCCTGTATCTGTAGCTGCAAGTCTTCCTCAGGCACTATGAAGCTCCAGCCACACTGCACTCTACCCCTACCCGTCCTGTCAGTCCATCTCAGGTGGCATCACTTCCCCTGGGTGGCCTTCTCTGACCTCCCCAGTCTGGATCTGATCCTCCCCCAGGTGCTCAGGTAGCATCCTCCACTTCTCCATCGCACTTTTGAGTATTGCCTCATTCAAAATAAATTCCTGTCCCATTTCCCCTCCCTAGAAGTGCTTGATACCGCTTCTGGCCAGAGGTGGTTGCTTCCTGGCTTTCAAGATGGACACCCTGCAGCTGCAACCCTTTTTGAGAAATAAAGCTCCCCTTTCCAAATGTACATGCCTGTCATTTTCCAGTTGAAACCAGGTACACTAAATATTTACTGAATGATAGAAGAGCAGAGAGAAGACCTCCTCTAGGACAGTGCCAGTCACATAGTAGGTGTTTATTAAAAATTATAGAACTGAACTGGGAACATTAAGACCCTTAACAGGATACTCAAAACCTAAAAAAATGAATACCGATACGAATAGGAATTTGCCTTACATTATAGAGCTAGTAAGTAGCAGATCTGAGATTTAAACCACAGCATCCTGGTTTTGTTTTTGTTTTTGTTTTTGATACGGAGCCTCAAGCTATCCCCCTGGGTAGAGTGCCATGGCATCACGCTCACAGCAACCTTCAACTCCTGGGCTCAAGCGAGTCTCCTGCCTCAGCCTCCCAAGTAGCTGGGACTACAGGCGCCGGCCACAACGCCTGGCCATTTTTTGGTTGCAGCCATCATTGTTGTTTGGCGGGCCCGGGCTGGGGATTCGAACTTGCCACCTTAGGTGTATGTGGCTGGCGCCTTAGCCGCTTGAGCCACAGGCGCCGAGCCTAGCGTCCTGGTTTTAACATCTTTTTTATGCTTTTGTTTATAAAAGGAAAATGCTTTCTTTTTGTGTTGTTATTGTTGTTTTGGAGACAAGGTCTTACCCTGTCTCCCTGGCGATAGTGCAGTGGCATCGTTATAGCTCACTGCAACCCCAGACCCCTGGGCTAAAGTGATCCTCCCATCTCAGCCTCCCGAGTAATTGCCATGTGCCACTGTGTCCAGCTAATTTTTCTATTTTTTGCAGAAACAGGGTCTTGCTCTGAAACCCAGGCTAGTTTCAAACTCCTGACCTTAAGCCTCCCAAAGTGCTAGGATTACAGGCATGAGCCACTGCACCCAGTCAGAAATGCTTTCTTCTTCACTTGGGCACCAATCTTAGTAACTAGCCTCTGGAGATACACAGTTATGTACAGATTGCTAACTTGAGATTAAACCCCAGGAAGGGATGAAAAGTCACCTGGAGAGACTGAGAAAAGATCAGAGAGAGGTGGGAGGTGAGACTTTTGTGTGAGTATAGTCAGAACAGGTACCACCTGATTTGAAGAGCCAGGGAGATAAATACACCCAAGTGTCCTTTCTATGACTGAAGAGCTCCCAAACAGCTCCTGTGCTCCCTCCTGCTCTGCAGGAGGCTGGATTGCTCCATCCCATGCTCCTCCTGTGGGACTGGAGGTCTGCAGTGCTGAAGAGGCCTGGGCATGAACGGGACTGCTAAGACAGAGAGGGCGACAGGGATGCAGGTAGTAAAGCTGGCCCCACCGAAGGCCCAGGGCCCAGTGACCAAGACCATGCTCCTCCTCTGCACCACCTGAGCCCTACGTTATTTCTGTTATTTTTTTTCAAGCTATTTCTGTTATTTTGAATTATGATAAAAATACTCATATAATTCAACACCTTAACTATTTTTAAGTGTGCAATTCAGTGGCAATAAGCACATCCACACTGCTGTGCAACCAACACCATCATCTATCTCCAGAATTCTCTTCATCTTTTGAATTAAACTGCATAACTCCCCATTTCCCCTTCCCACCGCCAGCCCCTGGCAACAATCCCTCCACTTTCTGCCTCTATGTTTGTGATGGCTCACACCGCTTTACGTAACACCACAGGGATATTGTATCTTGCAGATTTTGTGTCTGGCTTATTTCACTTAGCATAATGTTCTCCAGGCTCATCCATGTTATCCCATATGTCAGAATTTCCTTCCATTTTAAGGCTGAATAATATTCTATTGTATGGATATCCCACATTTTCTTTGTCCATTCATTGGGCTGCTTCCCTCTTTTGGCTGCTGTGAATAAGGCTGCTATGAACAGAGGGCTATTAGTTTTGAACAAGAATGCATTTCTCTTTTGCGAACAAAAATGTCAACTTAGACCCAGTATCCAAAATTAGGGTTCAGAGCACAGAGATGACAGGTGTTAGTTTTGTGAGGTAAGTCTCCAAGTCCTCAGTTTTCTCAACAGTAAAAGGACCTGTAAATATTTACTATCTTTTAGGTTTGTGGCAAATATTAAATGAGATCATAGGCACGAAAGCTGAAAAGCCTCACTTAGTGTAAACTGTTTTGATTTTTGGGACCCACCATTGTAAACAATAAAGGTATAATCTGTGATGGTTAATTCATGGTAGAGGCAAAAGAAGTTTGGTAGAGAAGTTTTCTATAATATAAACTAATCAAAAGTTATATCAGTTTAATATCTGAAAAGTAGGTTTTTTGGGTTTTTATAGACATTTGAAGCACTAAAAAAAATTATCTTTAGCTGTATCCATAGCTCAATGGGTAGGGTGCTGGCCATGTACACCAAGGGTGACAGGTTTGAACTGGCCTGGGCCAGCTAAAACAACAATGGCATCTACAACTAAAAAATAGCTGGGCGTTGTGGCGGGTGCCTGTAGTCCCAGCTACTTGGGAGGCTGAGGTTAGAGAATTGCTTAAGCCCAAGAATTTGAGGTTGCTGTGAGCTGTGACACCACAGCACTCTACCCAGGTCTTGAAACTCTGTCTCAAAAAATATATATATATTTTTGGAGATGGGTTCTCCATGTATCATCTAGGCTAGAGTGCAGTGACATCATTATGGCTTAGTGCAACCTCAAACTCCTGGGTTTAAGCAATCCTCTTTCCTCAGCCTCCTGAGTAGCTGGGACTACAGGCCCCCCACTACTGCACCTTGCTAAAGAACTTTTATTAAAAGATTTCATAGATTTTTTTTTTCTTAGCAATTCTGATACGGTTGAGGTTTCTCTCTCTCTCTCTTTTTTTCTTTTAATTGAGACAGAGTCTCACTTTGTTGCCCTCTGTAAGTGCTATGGCATCATAGCTCACAGCAATGGTTGAGGTTTCTCTTTAAACTCTGTGCTTCTTTCACTGCATATCAGTTGAGAAGATGCAGGATCTTCAGTATTGAAGATGTCTACAGATTCTTGGATCAAAACAAAAACCCTCAAAAGTAATAGCTTAGGAATGTGAAGCTGAGAAGGGTTGGAATAAGAGAAATAATAGGTAAAACTACAGAAGGCGACCTTAAGAAATATATGGTACAGATCAGCTATAAGATGGCGGACTCGTGCTTGCTTCAGCAGCACATATACTAAAATTGGAAAGATACAGAGAAGATTAGCATGGCCCCTGCGCAAGGATGACACGCAAATTCGTGAAGCGTTCCATATTTTTGCAGGAAAAAAAAAAAAAGATGGCGGACTAGCGACATCTCCTCACTAGCTGCCCTTGGGAAGATCAGGAGAGGAGGTTCCAGCCACCTCTTCTTTGTTACTGTTTTTCTGCCTTGGTTTTTTTTTTTTTTTTTTTGAGACAAACTCTCACTATGTCACCCTTGGTAGAATGCCATGGCGTTACAGTTCACAGCAGCCCCAAACTCTTGGGCTTATGCGATTCTCTTGTGTCAGCCTTTCAAGTAGCTGGGACTACAGGTGCCTGCCACGACGCCCAGCTATTTTTGGTTGCAGTTGTCATTGTTGTTTTGCTGGCCCAGGCCAGGCTTGAACCCACCAGCCTTGGTGTATGTGGCCAGCGCCCTACTCACTGAGCAACAGGAGCCGAGCTGCCTCGTTTTTTTCTTTTTCTTTTTTCTCTCTTCTTTCTTCTTGTGGATACTTTTCTACTTTTTTCATCATTTTCTCATAAATCTCCAAAACAACAACCAAGATATTTCTTCCTCCTTTTTTTTTTTTTTTTAATTTTTTGGTCTGTTCTGTTCTATTTCATTCTCTTTTTATTGCTGAGACAGAGCCTTGCTTTGAGCCCTGGCTGTGGTGCCATGGCATTGGCCTGGTTCAAAGAGGCTAGAGCATCCCTCTAGCTTTGGCCTTTGGAAGGACTGTATTAGCAGGTCCCTGCCATGGGACACACTGACTTTCCTCCATATGTGATAGAGGTGGGGTCTTGCCCTAGCTCAGGCTGGTGAGAAGCTCCTGATCTCAGGGGACCCTCTGTCCCAGTCCTCCAGAATCCTGGGGATTGCAGGTATGGGACATCACGCCCAGCTCAGCACCACTATTATTACTGTTTTTCTCTTTTCCAATATTTTCTCTTCTTCTTTCATATTCTTTTATCTTTTTTCTTTTCTTCTTTTTCTCCTTTCTTGTTTTTTTCTCTTTTCTCTCTTTTGTCCTTGTACCAGAAGGCCACACCAACACCCTAGCACAGGGACAAGGAAAATTAAGGAAAAGGAGGAAAACAAAGGAGAAAGAAGAGAAAGGAAGTGAACAAAAAGGAAACACATATAATGAGATGTCAACAAAAAAATACCGGCAACATGAAAAACCAGAACAGATCAACACCCCCACCCTGGGATTGTAAGGCAGCTACCACAGAGGATCCCACCTATAAAGAAATTACGGAAATGACAGAAAGATGATTTACAGTATGGATGGCAAAAGCAATGAAGGAAATTGAAGGGAAAGCGGATAACAACTAAAAGGAAATAAAAAAATTGATCCAAGAAATGAATGAAAGACATGATAAAATTAGAAAGGATACATCAGAGTATAAGGAATTAAAGGAGTTATTCAGGGAACTTAGAGCCAGTAAGGCGGGGCGTGGGGGCTCATGCCTATAATCCCAGTGCTTGGGAGGCCAAGGTAGATGGATTGCCTGAGCTCACAGGTCTGGGACCAGACTGAGTTAGAGTGAGACCTGGTCTTGAAAAATAGCTGGGTATTGTGGTGGGTGCTTATAGTCCCAGCTACTTGGGAGGCTGAGTTAAGAGAATTCCTTAAGCCTAAGGGTTTGAGGTTGCTGTGAGATATGACACCACGGCACTCTACCAAGCATGACAAAGTGTGATTCTGTCTCAAAAAAAAAAAAAAAGAAAAAGATGCAGTAGAAAGTATCAATAACAGGCTCGGCACCTGTGGCTCAAGCAGCTAAGGCTCCAGCCACATACACCTGAGCTGGCGGGTTCAAATCCAGCCCGGGCCCATCAAAACAACAATGATGGCTGCAACCAGAGACAGGAGAATCACTTGAGCTCAGGAGTTGGAGGTTGCTGTGAGCAGAGATGTCATGGCACTCTACCTTTTTTTGAGGCTCTGTCTCAAAAAAAAAAAAAAGAAAGAAAGTATCAATAACAAATTAGACCATGGCAAGAAAGAATTTCCAAGCTAGATGATAAAGCTCTTGAGCTAACTCAGGTATTTAAAGAGGCAGAAAAGGAGAGACTAAAAGCTAAGCAATCTCTTAGAGAATAATGAGACTTCACCAAGTGTAATAACATACAAATTATAGGTATCCCTGAAAGAGAAGAAGATTGACCTAAAGGTATTAAAGCCCTAATGGGAAATATCATAACTGAAAATTTCCCAAACATCAACAAAGATTCTGACATACTTTTTATATTTATTTATTTATTTATTTTTGAGACAGAGTCTCACTATGTCTCCCTTGGTAGAGTGCTGTGGTATCACACCTCACAGCAACCTCAAATTCTTGGGCTTAAGCGAGTCTCTTGCCTCCGCCTCCCAAGTAGTTGGGACTACAGGAGCCCGCCACATGCCTGGCTATTTTTTTGGTTACAGCTGTCATTGTTTAGCAGGCCTGGGTCGGGCTCAAACCCTCCAGCCTCAGTGTATGTGACTAGTGCCCTACTCAGAGCTACAGGCGTTGAGCCTGACATACTCTTTTTAGATGGATATCAAACCCAAGTTTGTCTCAATACAAACAGAGCATCTCCTAAACATATTGTAATGAACTTGGCTAAGGAGACGCTATGAAAGGAGAAAATTCTGTAAACAGCCAGGAATAAGCACCAAGTGACCTACAGAGGTACATCTGTCAGGGCAACAGCATATTTCTCAGCCAAAATGTCACAAGCCAGAAGACAGTGGGCTATGACTTTCAAGTTAAACAAAACAACTTCCAGTTTAGGATTCTGCATCCTGCCAAACTAAGTTTCATATGTGATGGAGAATTCAAATCTTTTACTGAAAAGCAGTCATTGAGGAAATTTTCCAATACACGACCAGCCCTGCAGGAAGTACGCAGACCCATACTACACACAGATCATCACAATGGACCACCAGCAAAGTAAAGTCATCCAGAAACAAAAGGTCAAAGTCTAGCTTCCACTATGGCTCAAGCAATAAAATTAGGCATCAGACCTCCACAAAACAAGACAAACAGAACTCCAACAAATTTATCAATTCTCTCTGCAAATGGCTTGAATTCCCTGCTGAAGAAGCACCGGCTGGCTGACTGGATAATAAAAGCACAAGCCAACTATATACTATCTTCAAGAAACACATCTAACCGCAAAGGACAAAGCAAGACTCAGGGTGAAGGGTTGAAAAACAATATTTCAGGCAAATAGAAATCAGAAGAAAGGAGGGGCCCCAGTTTTATTTGCAGATACAAGTGGATTTAAAGCAATAAAAATAAAGAAATACACAGATGGTCACTATATTCTTGTCAAGGGAACAATACAACAAGAGGACATTTCAATTCTAAATATATATGCACCCAACTTAAATGCCTCCAGCTTTATGAAATGACCCCTAACTGGTCTTAATGATGTGATATTCTACAATACCATAATATCTAGGGACTTTAACACCCCTCTAATAGAACTGAACAGATCCTCTCAGGAGAAACTAAACAAAGAAACAAGAGACTTAAATGTGACCCTAGAAAAATTGGGCTTAATAGTCACATGCAGAACATACTGTCCCAAAGCTAATAAGTATACATTTTTCTTCTTATCTCATGGAAAACATACTCCAAAATTGATGATATCCTAGGACACAATTAAACCTAAACAAAATTAAAAAAACCAAAATTATACCTTATATCTTTTCAGACTATAAGCGAATAAAAGTAAAACTTAACTCCAACAAAAACCTTCATCTTCACACAAAGTCATGGAAACTAAAAATACTTATGCTGAATGAGAGCTGAGTCAAGGAAGAGATAAAGAAAGAAATTGGCTCAGCACCAGTAGTACAGTGATTATGGTGCCAGCCACATACACTGAGGATGGTGGGTTTGAACCCAACCCGGGCCAGCTAAAAAACCACAGTGACAACTGCAATTAAAAAAAAAAAATAGCCAGGCATTATGGCAGGTGCCTGGAGTCCCAGCTACTTGGGAGGCTGAGGCAAGAGAATCACTTAAGCCCAAGAGTCAGAGCTTGCTGTGAGCTGTGACTGACGCCATGGCATTCTACCGAGGGCAACATAGTGAGACTCTGTTTCAAAAAAAAAGAAAGAAAGAAAGAGAGAAATTATTAGATTCCTTGAACAAAGCAACAATGAAGCTATAAACTACCAAAACCTGTTGGATATGCCACAAGCAGTCCAAAGAGAGAAATTTATTGTGTTAGGTGCCCACACTAAGAAACAGAAAGAGCACACATCAACAACTTAATGAATCATCTCAAAGACGAGGGAAAAGAAGAGCAATCCAATTCCAAACCTACCAGAAGAAAAAGAATAGCCAAATTAGATCAGAAATAGACAAATTGAAAACAAAAAGAAACATTCAGAAAATTCATGAAACAGGGTGGCGCCTGTGACTCAGTGGGTAGGGCATCAGCCCCATATATCAAGGGTGGTGGGTCGAATCCAGCCCTGGCCAGGAGTTTGAAGTTGCTGTGAGCTATGATGACAGAGCACTCCACCCAGGGCAATGGAATTACTCTAGGCAACAGAGTGAGACTCTGTCTCAAAAAATAAAAAAAAAAAAAATAAATAAAAAGTCCCAAAGCAAACCAGACCCATCAAAAAACCAAAAAACACAAACAAACAACAAAAAAAAACCAATTGATTTCCCCTCCTTTCCTTGTTATCTCAATATATATTGAGTAAACTATTTTAAATTGCACGCAAATTTCATGGACATCCTATATTACAAGAAGATCAAGAAGGCAACCAAACCTGGGCCCCAAATCATTTTGACTTTCAGGTTAATTTGCAAAGAGAATCATTTACAAGTCAATCTATTTCCTCCATCCATTCATCCTCTCAATTATCAATTTATCTTCCCTAGGAACCATTTCCCTCCCCTAAACAGAATTACCTACATGCATTCTTTATCTCACCTTCCATCTAAAATGAGGGTGTATACATTTCTAGACCCCACTGAGATACTGGGTAATCACTCTGTGATTCACCTCATGAACAAGGGAAATAAATCTTTTTCTCTTATTTATCTGCCATATTTTGAGTTGATCTTTTAGCAAATGTTCCAGGACAAAGTTTCCCCTCAATACGTGATGTGTGCTGGGATCGAGATCAGTAGGGTCAGAACTCTGAGGGGTTTCCAGGGAGGCTTCATCTCCAAGACAGCCCTTGACCTGGATGTCTAAGTGAATGTAGAGGTTTTCAAGGTGAAAAAGTGGAGCAACACAGCTTTTAAGGTACAGGAAACATAAGCAGAAGTGATGGAACCCTGAAGGACCACGCACACTTAAAGACTGATCAAGGATTTGGGTGTGGCCGTGGCACAGGTGTAGTGGTATAGCAATGACTTTAGTAAAGTGTTTAATAAAGATCACCAAACTCAAAAATTAGACTGATATGGATTGAGGTCTAATATAAAAGCTACAGTCAAAAACCTTCCAGAAAAAAACACAAGAGAATCTCTTCATGATCTTAGGGTAAGAAAAGATTTCTTAATTAGAACACAAGAAGCACTAAAGAGAAAAGAAAAAATAAATTGGGCTTCATCAAAATCAAACCTTTCTGCTCTTTAAAAGACATCATTAAGCAAATTAGGTAGAATAGTCTCAAAATGTACATCTAACAAAGGATTTGTATCCAAATCTTATGCTTGCAATGCAACAAAGTGGAGTTTTCTATCTCAGGCATGATCTCATTATAGTATTTCCCATTATGGAAGGTAAGAACTTAACTATTTTTTTTTTAAGAGACAGTCTCTGGTGCCTGGGCTAGAGTGCCATGGCCTCACTGTGATCATAGCTCACTTCAGCTTCCAACTTCTGGACTCAAGCAATCTTCCTGCCTCAGTCTTCCAAGTAGCCATGACTATAAACACACACCACCATGCCTAGCTATTTTTTTAAAAAAAGTTTTGTAGAGGGGAATTCTCACCATGTTGCCCAGGCTAACCTCAAACTCCTGGCCCCAAGTAATCCTCATACCTTAGCTTTTCTTTTTTCTTTCTTTCTTTCTTTCTTTCTTTCTTTTTTTTTTTTTTGAGACAGAGCCTCAAGCTGTCCCCCTGGATAGACTGC
Organism: Otolemur garnettii; assembly: GCF_000181295.1. Classification (NCBI taxonomy): domain Eukaryota; kingdom Metazoa; phylum Chordata; class Mammalia; order Primates; family Galagidae; genus Otolemur; species Otolemur garnettii. The sequence continues at coordinate 3,211,881 of NW_003852501.1, forward strand.
CGTGGCATCACAGCCCACAGCAACCTCCACCTCCTGGGCTCAAGCGAGTCTCCTGCCTCAGCCTCCCAAGTAGCTGGGACCACAGGCGCCCGCCACAATGCCTGGCTATTTTTTGGTTGCAGCCATCATTGTTGTTTGGCGGGCCTGGGCTGGATTCGAACCGACCACCTTAGGTGTATGTGGCTGGGGCCTTAGCCACTTGAGCCACAGGCGCCAAGCCACACCTTGGCTTTTCAAAGTGCTGGAATTACAGGTGTGTACCTGTAATGTGATGCCAGGCCCTCATTTCTTTTTAATTTTAAAAAGCTCTTTTATTCTCTTTTTTATTTTATTTTATTTTATTTTTTTAATTTGCAGTTCCAGGTCTGCTATTATATGGTTTATTTTGATAGGTTATTCTTTTTTTTTTTTTTATTGAATGGTAACTATGTACATTAATGCACTTCTGGGGTACATTATTCTCTTTTTTAAAAAGTTGTATCTTGTTCTTGTTTCAAGGTTGCAATGTCTTCTCTTAACACCTTGAAATATTAATGATAATTGTGGAAGCGTTCTTCTCCTTGCACAGCCTCTTTCATTTAGGGTACTTTTTTTGTGGGTTTTTGTTTGTATCATCCATGTTAGAGGCTTTCCTGGGTTCATTTAGTCCTCAGAGGTTCAGGTCTGAGAGGTGGGCATTAAATGGTGCCTGAAAGCCTTCTCTGAGTGTGTGGCTGAAGTTTCAGTGTAAAGTAATCTGGCTGGAGCCCTCTAGAGAACCTTGATATCAGTGTCTTTAAGTCTTTCCTTACAAGCTGTAGAGAGGCCATAGAATGCCTGGCTATTTTTTCTATTTTTAGTGGAGATGGGGGTCTCACCCTTTAGTGAGCTCAAGGGATCCACCCACCTTGGCACTCCTGGAGTGCTAGGATCACAGGCATAATCCCCTGCACCTGGCCTTAGGTAACTTCTAAAAGAGACCAGGGCTCTTTATTGGAGCATTCTCCTCACCTCAATCAGGTTCTATGGGCCTTTGGAGGATTTTATGACGTAAACTGGGTTGGTTTTCCACTTTCTCTGATGCCAGCTCACGTTACAGAATTCTTGTGTCTTCTGTCCATCTAAGTTTGATGGACAGAATTGTGCTGTTATTGTATTTTCCACAATTCTGGGTTTTACCTTTTTTGAAAATCTCTTTTCAGGAATTTCAGTTTCTGGTCAGGAGCTTAGAAGTCACCCTCCATCTTAACAACAAATAAAAAGCTGGGAAAACTAAAAAATCAACAATTCTTAAATTCATAAGAGAAGTGAGGTGGCAGGAAAAACCACTGACCCCAGTCAGGGGACTACAGAGAATCACAAACGACCAAAGCAGAAACCAGGGCTGGGGTAGGAAAACTTTTGAACTGTAATTGACGAATTGTTGGAGGCTCAGTGTGGATAAATCCCAAAGTTAAAAACTCCAAGGGAACTAGTTGGTGGTAGTGTTCACACTTACGTAAATTCTACCTTCAGAGTCTCATCCAGGTTCTCATAATGAATGTTGGAGAAAAGTCCTTACCTGCTAATAAGGGGAGGGAAAAAGTCACCATTTTGAAATATACCAAAGCACTCTGTCCTTGGGAAAAATGACTCAGTCTTGGGAGGCTGCCTTGCCTTGAGCTTAGGAATTCAAAATCAGCCTGAGCAAGAGTGAGTCCATGTTTCTACTAGAAATAGAAAAATTTGCCATGCATAATGCTGGGTGCCTATAGTCTCAGCTACTCAGAAGGCAGAGGCTGGAGGCTCACTTGAGCCCAACGGTGTGATGTTGCTATGAGCTATGATGCCAGGGCACTCTAGCCCGGCAACAGAGTGAGACTTTGTCTCAAAAAAAAAAAGGATTTTACCAAAGCCTACCCTCCTGGGGTTTTATCAGAGTCTAACCTACCTGGAGAAAGGAAGTACTAAACCCCAACTCCCTCTAGCCATCCTGTCCCACCTATGAAGGGAGAAACTGAGAACTGGTGAAGTTCACAGTCCCAGGAATGCAGGCTCACCGAGAGACTGATGTCTAATCTTAAGATCACAGACCTCCTCTCCCCCTGACACCTTGTCACTATTTGCCACAGTTTACATTACCCAACACATTTTGCCCAGCATTCAACAAGAAATTACTAGATGTTCTAAAGGCATGGATAAAATAGGAGAAAATGTAGAGGATCTTGGGTGTAGCAGTATAGCAATGACTTTAGACTCAAAAACAAAGGCATAATCCATGAAATAAATAATTGATAAGCTGGATCTTACTAAAATTAAACACTGGGCAGGCAAGATAGCTCATCGCTATAATTCCAGCCCTTTGGGAGGCCAAGGTGGGAGGATTGCTTGAGGCCGGGAGTTTAAGACCAGCATAGACAACATAGCAAGACTCATCTCTACATAAAAATTAAAAACTAGCTGTGCATGGTGGTGCACACCTGTAGTTCCAATTACTCAGAAGGCAGAAGTGGTAGGATCATTTGAGCCCAGAAGTTCAAGGTTGTAGTGAGCTATGATCACCCCACTGCACTCTAGCCTGCTAGAGACAGAGCAATACCCTGTCTTAAATTTTTAAAATGCTTTAATCTTAAAAAGTAAAATTAAAAGCTTCTGCTCTGCAAAAGATAATGTCAAGAGGGTGAAATGACAGGCCATAGACTGGGAGAAAGTATTTGCAAAAGACACATCTGATAAAAGACTGTTACTCAGAATATACACTTAGGTTGGGCATGATGGTTCATGCCTGTAATCCCAGAATTTTGGGAGGCCAAGGTGTGAGGATTGTTTGAAGATAAGAGTTAAAGTCTAGCCTGGGTAACATAGTGAGGCCCTATCTCTTTAAAAAAGAAAAAAATTAAGAATAGAATATATGGGGAGTACCTGTGGCTCAGTCAATAGGGCACCAGCCCCATATACTAAGAGTGGCAGGTTCAGGCCCGGCCCCTGCCAAACTGCAACAAAAAATAGCCAGGCATTGTAGCGGGTGCCTGTAGTTCCCAGCTACTCAGGAGGCTGAGGCAAGAGAATCACCTAGTCCCAAGAGCTGGAGGTTGCTGTAAGAAGAATATACAATACTTAAAACTCAACAATAAGAAAATAACCCAATTAAAAAAGACAAACATCTAAAAATGATGAACAGATCTAGTCAACCAAAGAAGATATACAGATGTCAAGTAAGCATATGGAAAGATGAGTCAATATCATAACACTGTTAGAGAACTACAAATTAAAGCAGTAGTGAGGTCTGACTTCATACGTAATAAAGTGGCCAAAAGCCAAAACGTCTACACCAACTTTGGGGGAATATTGAGTCATGGGAACTCTCACTCATCACTGGTGAGAGGTGGAAGTCAGATCTTACTATATGATCCAGCAATTTTACCCCTTTGTACTTACCCAAAGGAAATGAGAACTTATGTCCACACAAAAACCTGCACGTGGATGTTTTATAACAGCTATATTTATAATTGCCAAAACTTGGAAACCAAGACGTCCTTCACTATGTAAATAGGTATGTAAGCTCTGACTAGGATCTTGAGGCGGTATCTGAGTTCTGCCCGAGGTGTGCATTGCCTGTTAGAGAAGTCTTGGGAGGAAGAAAAGAAAGCTGCTGGTAGACTGTTATACTTGTTACGTATCTATAAACTATCATGATCCTTGCCATGCTTTCCATATTTGTCCCCTGTACAATATAGTTGATATTTAATTGCTGCTATAATAGCACTATGAGGTCCGACCATTAAGAGGTGACCAGGCCCTGAGGACTCTGCCCTCACAGGGGTGAGGGGGCATAATGCTGTCATAAAAGGTGGAGACTGGGCCCCCTTTGCCTCTTTGCCCTTCTACCTTTTGCTATGTCAGGATGCACCAAGGAGGCCCTTGCCTGACACCAGCAGTTTGATCTCGGACTTGCCAGCCTCCAAAACTGTGAGAAAACAAATTTCTGTTTATTTTCGATTACCCAGTCTGGTATTTTGTTATAACAACACAAAACAGACTGAAACAATTCTTTTGGAAGCATTAGTAACCAGTTTAAAGAAACAACCAGGAAATCGGTGGTTTTAGGAGGTACCGCATAGTCCAAGAGCTAAGCAGGAAAGGAATAAACCACTGATGCTTCTGAGACAAAGGCCATGTTGTACATGCCTGGTCCTTAAGGATACGGTCTCCCCACTTCCCAACAGTCAGTGATGCATAAGAAAGAGGTGAAGAACCACTGCTTACAATAATCCCCAAATTCAGCAAGATGTTTGTCAACACGGAGAACTATTCCCTGTACCTGTGCTGTCCAGTTGGGCAGCCACTAACCAACAGTGCCACTGGGCAGATACAATGTGGCTGGTGTGACTGAAGAATTAAATTTTGAATTTTAATAAGTTAAAATGGAAATTAAAATTGAAACCCATTTCCACTTCCAGGAAGATGGAGTAGATGCACTTTTTCTTATTCTTCCCACTATGTACAAACCAAAACTCTAGGACATTAAATGAAAAACAAACCTAAGTCACTGAAAGGTGGAGAGAAAGCTAGACCAGTAGTGATGAATAACATGGTGATGAGTTTTCTAGGTTTGCTGGTTGCCTCAATATTCCAGACTTGGAGCTAAAGAAGTTGGCAACCCAGAAATACCAATAAACACAAACATCCAGCAAAAGCCTGCTTTCTTTAGCCAAAGGACAAGAAAAGAGGTGGACTCACAAGACAGCTTTTAGGTAATTACTCTACTCCAGGCAATTACCACAGAGAAGCCATGGCTCCACCCAAATGATGGCAGCAAAGACCACGTGGGGAACCTAGACTTCCACCTTGAAAGGCCACAATGTGGTCTCAATATTCCGGTCAGGAAAACGTCATAGAACTCCAATCAGGGAGCTGGGACTTTCATCCCCATTGGCTGGGAATGCCTCTCCCAGCCTGTGGGGAGCCTGGACTTTGGTATCCACCCACAGTAATGGGATGCCTTTCCCACTCCCTGCTAGGGACATGTCAGAGGACAGCTAGCAGTCAGGACTGGACATACTGTTGCCCAGTGGCAATGAGGCCATCCACATGGGGTGGACACAGAGAGGAGGTGCTGCCACCCCTGCTTAGCAGTAAAAAGTGTCAGAGTCTGAGTGAGGACTTCTACCTTTCTAGGCAACAATGAGACACTGTGCTCACCCTCCCTGTCAAAGCAATGTCAGTGAAAGACAATTAAAACAGAGGATCCAAAGTCTCAAAACATAACACAAAACTGTTGAGAATCACTCATCACACTTAAGAACCAGGAAGACCTCAAAACTCAGTGAAAAAAAAAATCCAGACACCAACACTGAGATGACAGAGGTTAAAATTATCTTATCTATACATATGTATGTATTTTTTTTTTTTTGAGATAGGGTCTTGCTTTGTCACTTGAGACTGCTGTGGTGTCACTATAGCTCACAGCAACCTCAAATTTTGGGGTTAAAGCAATCTTTCTGCTTCAGGCTCCCAAGTAGCTGGGACTACCCACCACAATGTCCGGCTAATTTTTCTATTATTAGTAGAGATGGGGGTCTTGCTCTTGCTCAAGCTGGTCTTGAACTCTCGTGGTCAAGAAATCCTCCTGCTTCGGCCTCCAAAGGTGCTAGGATTACAGGTGTGAGGCACTGTGCTTGGACAGAATTATCTAATATTTTAACTCAGCCATAATAAAAAGGCTTCAATGAGCCATTACAAACACTCCGAAAACAATGAAAAGATGGAAAGCTTCATTAAAGAAATAGAAATCTAGAACAAGAGTAGAATTTAATTTTTAGAAGTAAAAAATTATAATAACTTGGCTTGGCACCCATTACACAGTGGTTATGGCACCAGCCACATACACTGAGCCTGGTGGGTTCAAACTCAGCCCGGGCCAGCTAAACAACTACAACAACAAAAAAGTAGCCAGGTGTTGTGGTGGGTGCCTGTGGTCCCAGCTACTTGGGAGGCTGAGGCAAGAGAATCACTTAAGTCCAAGAGTTTGAGGTTGCTGTGAGCTATGATTGCAGAGCACGCCACCAAGGGTAACAGACAAAGTAAGACTCGTCTCAAAAAAAAAAAAAAAAGAGGGTGCTGCCTGTGGCTCAAAGGAGTAGGGCACTGGCCCCATACACCAGAGGTGGTGGGTTCAAACTCGGCCCCAGCCGAAAAAACTGCAAAAAAAAAGAAAAAATAGCTGGGCCTTGTGGCAGGCGTCTATAGTCCCAGTTATTGGGGAGGCTGAGGCAAGAGGATCATTTTAGCCCAAGAGTTTGAGGTTGTTTTGAGCTATAATACCACAGCATTCTACCAAAGGTTACAAAGTAAGACTCTGTCTCAAAAAAATTTACAACGAAAGATCTAATATTTGTATTATTAAAGTCTTAGAAGGAGAGTTAGAAAGGGCAGAGGGATGAATTAATGGCTGAAAACTTCCCAAAAAATTTGCCAAGAGAAATAAACTACAAATTCAAGAAGCTGAGTGAAGCAGAAACAGGATAAATACAAATCTAAGCCAAGACATCTTATAAATTTCTACAAAGTGATCAAAGAAAAATTCTTAACAAGCATTTTGCAAAAAAAAAAAATCTTTGAATGTAGCAAGAGAAAAACAACAACAGATTCTCTTCAGACATAGAGGCCAGAAGGAAGGGGCACAAATTATTTTTTAAGACCTGAAAGAACTGTCCACTCAGGAGCTCTATAGCTGGTAAAAATACTTTTCAGAAATGGAGGAGAAATGAAGACCTTTTTTTTTTTTTTAAATATGGAGTCTCATTTTGTCACCCTCTGCAGTGTGCTGTGGCCTCCCCAATAGCTGGGACTATAGGTGCCTGCCACAAAGCCCAGCTAGTTTTTTAAAGACAGGGTCTCAATCTTGCTCAGGCTGGTCTAGAACTCCTGGGCTCAATAAATCCACCCGCCTAGGCCTCCCAGAGTGCTAGGATTACAGGCATGAACCACTGTGCCCTGCTGAAATGAAGACATTTCCTCTTCTTTTCTTTACTTTTTTTTTTTTTTTTGAGACAGAGTCTTACAATGTTGCCCTCGGTAGACCTCCAACTCTTGGGCTTAAGCAATTCCTTTGCCTCAGCCTCCCAAATAGCTGGGACTACAGGCACCTGCCACAATGCCCAGCTATTTTTTTGTTGCAGTTATCATTGTTTAGCTGGCCCAGCTGGGTTCGAACCCGCCAGCCTCGGTGTATGTGGCTGGCACTGTAGCCACTGTGCTACGGATGCCAAGCCTGAAATGAAGACATTTTCAAATGAAGAAAAACTAAGAATTTGTCACCAGATTTCTCCTGTGGCCCAAAAGAGTAGGGTGCTGGCCCCATATGCCAGAGGTGGTGGGTTCAAACCCAGCTCCAGCCAAAAAAAGAAGGATATTTTCTAAAAGGAAGAGAAAGGTAAAAGAAAAAAAAACCTTAGCACATCAGGGAGCAAAAATACAAGTAAATATTATAGAATCTTTCTCCTCCTGAGTTTTCTAAACTATGTTCAATGTTTGAAATAAAAATTATAACATTATGTGAGTAAAGAAACCCCCCAAGGGTGGCACCTGTGGCTCAGTGAGTAGGGCACTGGCCCCATATACCGGGTGGAGGGCTCAAACCGGGCGTTGTCAAACTGCAACAAAAAAATAGCTGGGCGTTGTGGTGGGCACCTGTGGTCCCAGCTATTGTTCACAGCACTCTACTGAAGGTGACAAAGTGAGACTTTGTCTCTAAAGAGAAAAAAAAAACAACAACAAAACCCCCCAAACAATGCTGCCATTCTGTGTAGTTTCCTCCCTTTAACAACAGACCGTGTGTATTTCATACCAGTGTCCTTTATTTTTGCCTGCCAAGGTAAATAAACTCATACTGTCCACTAAATTTAGGCTTCTTTTGGAAATGGAGTATTTTTTTTTTTTTT
>NW_003852501.1:3219874-3228896 GCF_000181295.1 Otolemur garnettii
GCCTCCCAAGTAGCTGGGACCACAGGCGCCCGCCACATCGCCCGGCTGTTTTTTTTTTGGTTGCAGCCATCATTGTTGTTTGGTGGGTCCGAGCTGGGGATTCGAACCTGCCACCTTAGGTGTACGTGGCTGGCGCCTTAGCCGGTTGAGCTATAGGCGCTGAGCCAGGGAAATGGAGTATTATCTCACCAAGGAAAGCTTTTTTTTCTGATGGAAACAGATACAATGAGGTTAATAATGCCAGTATAGTACTACTTACAAATTTGCACTTAATAGCAAAGATCTTTTTTTTTTGAGACAGAGTCCGACTTTGTCACCCGTAGTAGAGTGCTGTAGCATTACAGCTCACAGCAATCTCCAACTCCTGGGCTTAGGCGATTATTTTGCATGAGCCTCCCAAGTAGCTGGGACTACAGCACCAAAAACTGCCACAATGCCCAGCTGTCTGTTGCGGTTCGGCCGGGCCGGGTTCTAACCTGCCACCCTTGGTATATGGGGCCGGTGCCCTACTCACTGAGCCACAGGCGCCACCCTAATAGCAAAGATCTCGATTATGCTAAGGTTTGTCAGTGAAAATACAATTTGAAAGTAGATACTGAGGCTTTAAATTTGGTTGATAAATCATATATGGAGGAAGTAGGAGGAATTTGATAAACTCCATTTCAAAAATCTGTAGTCCATAGATGGAGAGGAAGCACACCGTGGTGGTTAATGCTTTTGCCTTCCTGATTTGTCCAGGACACATAATGTGTAAGTGTGCAGAAAACTAGGAAGGAATGTAATATGCTATTTCTTTCCTCAACAGACACTCCAATCACACCCCAAAATGACCACAAATATGTTGAAACCAGGCCCAGTTGTGCCCTTGCAATGCTCCGAGCAGAGTCTCCCTCTTCTATGGAATCTGTCAGAAACAGTAAAGGAGTCTGTTCTCAGTAATCGGCTATCTGGCCACAAGCCCAGTTAGATAGTTCCTTTTAGCTGAGTGGAAGAGATAAAGTAAGGAGTCAGAAATCTTTTGGGTTTCTCTGAGGCAGGACTTAATCGCCATTACATAAATAAAACATAAAATTAGGATCATTGCTTTTAAGGACTTTCACTGCTTTTAAGGACTTTCACGTGGGTATTAACCATGCACAAAGACGATCTAGTTTTCTTTAAAAAAAATACTGTTTTTTCCTTTTTATTTTGGTTTTTGTTAATTATTAATATAGGGGCACATACGATTAGGTTACATCGTTTGCATTTGTAAGGTAAAGTCTGAGTTGTAGTTGAGCCCTGCATCCAGTCCTTCGCCCTACATTGTACCCGTTAGGCAAGATCTTATCGAACTCCCTCCTCCCCTTCCCCCACTACAATTTCTTCCAAAATAAACATCTAGTAAAATTTTTTAAATTATGTAGTCAGTGGGCAAAGATCAAAAAGATTGATAATGTATGACTGGCAACCAGCAAAATGCTCCTATGTATTTATTTCAATTGGGAGTATATATTGGTACAGTATAAATTTTGATTGTATCTTATAAGCTAAGAAGTTAGCCTATTATTCTTTAATAGATGCTGGACCAAGATAAGAGACTCTTCCTCAGAGAAAAATAACTGTATTTTTCACAACACAGAAAATGCTGTTTGCAGCAGTTCCCACTGGGGCCATGTGGAAGTCCCAGACCCAAGTCTGGAGAATCAACCTCTTTTTTTTTTTTAATTGTTGGGGATTCATTGAGGTACAAGAAACCAGGTTACACTGATTGCATTTGTTAGGTAAAGTCCCTCTTACAATCATGTCTTGCCCCCAAAAGGAGAATCGACCTCTTTTAAAGCAAGTAAAGCAAACTTGCTCTTAGACCTGAAGAGAGAGATTACGTTAGCTCCTTAAAGTTGATCACTACAAACCCAACCCTGAAAGCAGCGCAGTCAAGCCTTGCATTCTCGGTGCAACTAGCAAATGTGTAGGAGGGAGTCATGGAAGAATTACATACAACATGTATGCAGGGCAATCTGGTAATAAAAACTGCAAATTCACTTAACTTATGACCAAGGAATTCTACCTCAAGGAATCTGTCTACATAATTACTTTCACATGTATAAAATGATGGCTATTTAAGAGGATATTCTAATACTGTTTATAACTGAAAAAGATTACAAGATGAAATGTCCATTGATGTGGGACTAGTTTGAATATAACACCTTGACAATGAAATATTATGCAGTAAGAATCATGGGCTGGGTGTGGTGGCTCACTCCTGTAATCCTAGCACTCTGGGAGGCTGAGGGGGCTGGATCCCTTGAGCTTAGGAGCTCTAGCCTGAGCAAGACCAAGACCCAGCGTCTACTAAAAATAGAAAAATTAGCTGGGTGTTGTGGTGTATTCCTGTAGTCCCAGCTACTTGGGAGGCTGAGGCAGGAGGATCCGTGGAACCTAGGAATTTGAGGTTGCTGTGGACTATGACATCACAGCACTCTAGCCTACACAACAGAGTAAGACTCTGTCTCAAAGAAACCAAAACAAAAACAAAGACTAACCTAAGTAAACAAACTGGTACACTTCTGAATTTCTTAATACCATCTACCATTTAAATGAACTGAGAGGAATTATCCTCTCAGTTTAAGTATCAGGGGATTAGCTGCTATTCAGGATTTAATCCTGCTATTCAGGATTTTATCCCCCCTCCATATATATTTGATATCCCACTTAAACCACTTGACAATCCTAATGAAGTATATTTTGTTCATATTTTCTTTTTTTTTGAGACAGAGCCTCAAGCTATCCCCCCTCGGTAGAGTGCTGTGGCATCATGTTCACAGCAACCTCCAACTCCTGGGCTCAAGCGAGTCTCCTGCCTCAGTCTCCCAAGTAGCTGGGACTACAGGCGCCCGCCACAACACCTGGCTATTTTTTGGTTGCAGCCATCATTGTTGTTTGGTGGGCCCGGGCTGGGGATTCGAACCCGCCACCTTAGGTGTATGTGGCTGGCGCCTTAGCCGCTTGAGCCACAGGCGCTGAGCCATTGTTCGTATTTTCTAGAAGACAAATTGGTCGAAGAGCCACAGCCTGATTGATTAGAAGAACACTGCATGTCTAACTGCAAGCCCTTTTCCCACACCCTTCCCAAGACAGAGTCCTATCTGGGGGGCTGTTCTCCCCCCCTCATCTTGTGACAGTGGCTCCAAGAGCAGTTTACAATGTTGGCCGCATGTGAATCATGGGAAGCACAAGGGGGCTGTAACAGGCTGATAAAAGCAAGAACCTCCAAGTTCCAATAAAACATGACACTGAAAGATTTGGATTCAAAATTTTAATAATAAATTGTGCCAGTAGAAGCTTTTCAAAGGCAATGATATATCAATAAATAATAGTTAAATTGAGTTCCTGAGAAAGAACCTACCACATGAAAGTATGTCAGAGCGCTGTAAATAACATGGCATTACTATAAAATAGCAAAAATACTGACAGTCACGATTACAAGCACAGCAGACTTCAGAATGTGCCATTCATACAAATGTAAACCAGTACACAGGAAGTTTTTTTTTAGTTTAGACACTGATAAACTTGTAAGTCTTGTTGCCTAGATATATACTAAATAATGAATACATTATCATTATGCTAAGAATGTCAAGGAAAAAAATATGTGGAATAATATGAAAAATACGCATCAGATTTTTTAAAAAGCAAAAAGGAATTGAAATTTTACTCAAATATAAATCACTTTAAATAGGAATCATACTAATCTGAAATAAGGAATATTTTTTGTGTTTATCTATGTATATATATATACACACCTATACTTCTAAGAAAATATGTATGGCTTACTTTTTTTTTATTTGAATGTCACTTTCAAGAATCTTTGCTTTTTTACAAAAGTTAGAAAAATGTATTGTTTAGACCAAGTTAAGATTTGACATTTCAAAGCACACTAAAAAAAATGTAAAGAGCCATTAGATTGTTACTCAATTTCATCAGGGTAACATCAGCTATCCAAGACAAGAGGAAAAACGTTCATTAACCTTTCAGTGTGAGCAGTCTGCTGGTAAGTAGTAGTAAGGTCAGAGCTATTAAATTCCACATACCAGCTATACCAACGTGAAAGACCATACTGACTAGAGAAAAGGACATAGGTCTGCAATTAACTTAAATTTTTTGGCATAGCTAAATTAATCCCTTTAAGTTTAGTATATGACAAAAGTTTAAATTTACCCCTTGAAGAATCCAATCATACCCAGACACACACACGCACACACATATACATCATATCTCTGTTTACACATCTGCATTTCTTTAACACAACAGTAAGAGATGCAATCATAGCGAAGAAGTCACCCACACGAAACATTATCAGCACTGTCTAGAATAACTCATTTAAGACACTCGGTAAAAACAAATTCACAGGACCTGCTGTGAATGGCAAGATACGGAAATTTTATAATAGAAAAACCCTGCTCATGCAGCACTCTGTACACACTGGACATCCGAAGTCACACCACATTACCTTGCTCACACTTCCTATTATACTATAATATGCAAAAAGCCAAAAAAAAAAAAAAGCAGCTTTTAACATTATATCACAATTTTGAAATGTGGGGGAAAAGTACAGGATAAAAACCATTGTGTGAATAAAATGGTCTCTGTGATATCTGAGCAGAGTGTTATCTTTTTCTTACATTATTGCACAGAGATTTCTTATCACATGTTCTTCAGTTTTTATGTCTTTTCCTAAATGTGAATAAGTGCTATGGATAAAATACACATGTAGAAAATAACAGCAGCATGATTTGTCAAAGTTAATCCCTATAATTTAGTAAGAAAAAATGTATATAAACAAAATAAGTGCTCTTTCTAAACTGTACTAAGTTTTAAAAAATATTGTTTTAATGCAGTAAAGGTCCTCAAATGCCAATTCAAAACAATGCTGAGTCCTTTCATAAAAAGTGTCTTGTTTGTTTCAGGTTTTCTTGGTGAAGACCAGAATTTCAAGTGAAGTAATCAACAGACTAATTGAAGATTAAACAGCCCACAGCTTCCACAGGAGCCTCAGGACCAGCCAGGGCACCTAACCCCAGTGGAAGTGAGTGCTGGGGCTCCCCAGTCACCATCTACACATATACTGGCTGGCAGCTTTCAGTCTGATCCACCAGGTTGGGGTTTTCTACATCTGAGTTCTCAGACTGTGAAGATTCTGCTCCTGAAGGCTTTGGGCATCTAAAGGGGTAGCCGTTGTCATCAAAGAACCTTCGGAAAGTGAATTCATAGAATGCGTGCTCAGGGTGTTTGTTATTGGGGGAGGTGAGTGTGTCCCAGGCCTTGGCACTACCTTCGCTAGTGTCATTCCAGGGGCTTTCTTCATCTACAGGGTCAAAGTTTGAGGTGTCCATGGGGTGGGTGATGGTGGGAACGTAGGGGGCTGGCTGTTTCCGGATATCACTGGAGAAGTCGATGGCACTGAAGAACGGGTGGACCTTCAGGTCGTTGGCCCCGTCCCTCCCCAGGCGGTGGTCTGCGGCACAGCACAGTTTGGTGATGAGGTCCCTGGCCTCGGGGCTCAGCTTGACCTGGGCTGGAATGTGGAGGGTATTCTCCCAGTTTATCACCTGAAGAGACAACAGAACCAAAGTTGTAGTCTGTCCTTATATCTCAAGGCCAGTCTAGAGAAGCTTTGGACAGTATATGATGATGTGACCTTTAAAAACTGTTTAGCCAAAGAATTTTGTGCTTTCCACTAAATTAAAGACTCATAGTCTGTGAGTTATCCTTTAGCAAGGGATTTCTGTTGAGCCATTATGGCTCTCATTCAGTACTTAGTATGGGTGAGAGATGGTCAACTGGGGTTTTGTAAAGGGAAAAAAAGGGGAGGGAGGAGGGAAGAAAATAAATAAATAAGTAACCTCACTGAGAAGAAAAATAAAGCTGATTGACCCCACATGGCTTTGGCCTCAAGTGCTCAAACTCTACATATCAGTGATCTGGATATTCAGTCGATATAGTTGTTAGAGATCTGTATATTATGAGGAGAAGACCGAAGAGACTTCTCTCTTGTTTACACTGAGAATCAGGAGCAAATAAGACCAGTGTAATTGGCTACAGTAGGGGTGATAGGCCAGGGTAAGGCACAGAAAGATAGGCCAGGGTGTGTGGGTGGGAGAGTTGGTTTAAACTTTAGCAGCTACTTTTGTAGATCTAAAACTGTGAAACTCCTAGAAGAAAACTAGAATGAAATCTTCATGACCCTGGGTTTAGGAATGATTTATTGAATATAATACCAAAAGGACACACAACAAGAGTAAAAGTAAAGTGGGTTTCATGAAAACTTTAAACTTTTATAAAGAACATTACCAAGAGAGTAAACACAAATCAGTAGCCTTTGTATGTGTCAATAACAGCCAAGTTGAGAAGCTAATTGAGGACATAATTCCCTTTCACAGTAGCTACAAAAAAAAAAAAGAAATACCTGAGAATATACCTAACAAAAGAGGTGAAGGACATCTGTAAAGAAAATTATGAAACTGTGGCTCAGCACCTGTAGCTCAGTGAGTAAGGGTGCCGGCCACATACACCAAAGCTGGTGGGTTGGAGCCCAGCCTGGGCCTGCTAAACTATGACACATGCAACCAAAAATTAGCTGGGTATTGTGATGGGTGCCTGTAGTCCCAGCTACTTCGGAGGCTGAGGTAAGAGAATTGCTTAAACTCAAGAGTTTAAGGTTGCTGTGAGCTATGATGTCATAGCACTCTACCGAGGGTAATAACAGTAAGACTGTCTCAAAAACAAAAAGAAAATTGTGAAACCCTAAGAAAAGAAATAACAGAAGATATTAACAAATGGAAGAACATACCATGATCATGGCTGAGAAGAATCAATGTTTTTAAAATGTCTATACTTACGAAAGCAATCTGCAGGTAATAAAAACAAAGCCAGGGGCATCATCATACCATACTTTAGGCTATACTACAAGGCCACAGTGATCAAAACAGCATGGTATTGGCACAAAAATAGAGACACAGGCATTTGAAACTGAAGGAAACCATGAGATGAAATTAACCTCTTACAGCCACCTGATGTTTGATAAACCAAATAAGAACATACATTGGGGAAAAGAATTCCTATTCAATAAATGGTGCTGGGGCTCAGTGCCTGTAGCACAGTGGTTATGGTGCCAGGTTTGAACCTGGTCCAGGCCAGCTAAAACAACAATGACAACTGCAACCAACAAAATAGCTGACTGTTGTAGTCAGCACCTATAATCTCAGCTAATTGGGAGGCTGAGGCAAGAGAATCATTTAAGCTCAAGAGTTTGAGGTTGCTGTGAGCTGTGACACCGACACACTCTACCCAGGGCGACACAGTGAGACTCTTGTCTCAAAAATAAAATAAAATAAATAAATAGTGCTGGGAGAACTGGATGACCACATGTAAAAGACTGAAACTGGACCCACACTTATCACCACTTACAAAAATTGATTCAAGATAGATAAAAGACTTAAGTCTTTTAGATTTACATCTAAGGCATGAAACAATAAAAATCCTCAAAGAAAGTGTAGGGGAAACACTTGAAGATATTGGCCTGGGGAAAGACTTTATGAAGACGACTTCTGTGGCAATTGGAACAACAACAAAAATAAACAAATAGGACTTAATTAAACTGAAAAGCTTCTGTACAGCTAAGGAGACAATAACCAAATCAAACAGACAAACTTCAGAATGGGAAAAGATATTTACATGTTATGAATAGGACAAAAGCTTGATAACTAAGATCTACAGAGAATGCAAATTAATCAACAAAAAAGACCCAACAATCTCAAATATCACTGGGCAAAAGACATGCATAGAACCTTCACTAAATAAGATAGGCAGATGGCTAACAGATGAAAAAATGCTCATTGTCCCTAATCATCAGAGAAATGCAAATTAAAATCACCTTGAGATATCACCTAACTCCAGTGAGAATGACCCATATCACAAAGTCTCAAACCTGCAGAAGCTGGCATGAATGTGGATAGAAGGGAACACTTTTACACCGCTGGTAGGACTGCAAATTAATAGAACTTTTTGGGAAGGAAGTATGGAGAATCCTCAAAGAACTCAAATTAGACCTCCAATTTGATTCTGCAATCCCATTACTGGGCATCTACCCAGAAGAAAAAAAATAATTTTATTTTAAGGACAGTTGCACTATACTATTTTTTTTTCCCTGAGACAGAATCTCATTATGTTGCCCTGGTAGAGGGCCAGGCCTTGGTGTCACAGCTCACAGCAACCTCAAACTCTTGGGCTTACACAATTCTCTTGCCTTAACCTCCCAAGTAGCTGAGACTACAGGCAACTGACACAATGTCTAGCTTATTTTTGTTGTTGTTGTTGTAACTATCATTGTTTTTAGTAGGCCTGGGCCAGGTTTAAACCCACCAGCCCCAGTGTATGTGGCTGGCGCCCTAAACACTGAGCTATGGGCACTGAACCTGCTCTAGACTATTTATAATAGCCTGATTTACAATTGCCAAAATATGGATACAACCTAAATACCCACCAACCCAGGAATGGATCAACAAGCTGTGGTATATGTATATCATGGAATATTATTCAGCCATTAAAAAAGATGGAGACTTTACATCTTTTGTATTAACCTGGATGGAGGTACAACACATTCTTCTTAATAAAGCATCAGAAGAATGGAGAAGCAATAGGGCCAGGTGAGGTGGCTCACACCTGTAATCCTAGCACTCTGAGAGGCTGAGGCAGGTGGATTGTTAAGCAAAGGAGTTTGAGACCAGCCTGAGCAAGAACAACACCTTGTCTCTAAAAAATAGCTGGGCATTGTGGCGGGGGCCTGTAGTCCCAGCTACTGGGGAGGCTGAGGCAAGAGAAGGCCTGAATCCAAGAGTTTGAGGTTGCTGTGAGCTAAGACACCACAGCACTCTACCCAGGGTGACCAAGAGACTCTCAAAAAAAAAAAAAAAAAAAGGCTAATAAGCACATGAAAAGATGTTCAGCATCATTTAGTCATCAGGGAAATGCTAATCAAAGCCACAAT
>NW_003852501.1:3230561-3238243 GCF_000181295.1 Otolemur garnettii
CTGGGACTACAGGCGCCGGCCACAACGCCTGGCCATTTTTTGGTTGCAGCCATCATTGTTGTTTGGTGGGCCCGGGCTGGGGATTCGAACCCACTACCTTAGGTGTATGTGGCTGGCGCCTTAGCCGGTTGAGCCACAGGCAGCGAACCTGATAAATTACTTAATTCAAATGAATAATAGGAATATGTACAACTAGTCCAACCACATAACTGATAATTTGCAAACAATAATAATACACATGGAAACAACACAAAACAAATAAATGCATTTTTTTTTTTTTTTTTGGGGGAAGACAGAGTCTCTCTATGTTGCCCTGGGTAGAATGCCGTGGTATCACAGCTCACAGCAACCTCAAAATCTTTGGCCTAAGCGATTCTCTTGCCTCAGCTCCCCAAGTACCTGGGACTACAGGCATGTGCCACAGTGCCCAGCTATTTTTTGGTTGGAGTTGTCATTATTGTTTTAGCAGGCCCTGGCCAGGCTCGAACCTGCCAGCCTCGGTATATGTGACTGGTGCCCTACCCACTGAGCTACGGGCGCCAAGCCATGAATGCATTTCTTTAGCTGTACTGCTGACCCTTGAACGACATTTTTTTTTTTTTTTAAGAGACAGAGTCTCACTTTATCACCCTTGGGAGACTGCCATGACATCACAGCTCACAGCAATCTCCAACTTCTGGGCTTAGGTGATTCTCTTGCCTCAGCCTCCCAAGTAGCTGGGACTACAGGCACCTGCCACAATGCCTGGCTATTTTGCTGTAGCAGTTTGGCCGGGGCTGGGTTTGAACCCATCACCCTCAGTATATGGGGCCAATGCCCTACTCACTGAGCCACAGGCGCCGCCCAAACGACATGGTTTTATATTGAGATTTTCTTCTGCCTCTGCCACCCCTAAGACTAACCTTTCCTCTTCCTCAGCCTACCCAAGGTGCATATGATAAGGATGAAGGCCTTTATAATGATCCACTTCTGCTTCCCAAATAGTAAATAAATATAGTTTTCCTTCCTTATCATTTTCTTAGTAACCGTTTATTTTCTCTAGCTTACTTTATTCTAAGAAGAGAGTAGGCTCGGTGCCTGTAGCTCAAGTGGCTAAGGCACCAGCCATGTACACCCAAGGTGGCGGGTTCAAATCCAGCCCGGGCCTGCCAAACAACAATGAGGCTGCAACCAAAAAATAGCCGGGCGTTGTGGCGGGCGCCTGTGGTCCCAGCTACTTGGGAGGCTGAGGCAAGAGACTCGCTTGAGCCCAGGAGTTGGAGGTTGCTGTGAGATGTGATGCCATGGCACTGTACCCAGGGGGATAGCTTGAGGCTCTGTCTCAAAAAAAAAAAGAAAAAAAAAAGAAGAGAGTATATAAATGTGTATGACATACAAAATATGTGTTACTTAACCATATAGGTTATCAGGAAGGTTCTGGTCAACAGTAGGCTATTAGTAGTTATACCATGTAATTTGGGGGAGTCAAAAACTATATGCAGATTTTCAAGTATGTGCCCCTAACTACCACATCATCTAGAGTCAACTATAGCTTATAAAGTTTGGTTTGCTCTCTGCAGGGTAGGCACAGGTGGTGGGTAGGGCAGGTCTGCAGCATGCTATTACTGCTTCTTACCAGTTGTAGTTCTTCCCTGGAAATAACAAGATGGCAGATGGCCGATGGTTTAAGTAAAATTTCCGATATACATGTATCAAAACTCAGGTTCAACTCTGTGGCTTTTCTTATCAAAATAAAAAATTTAAAAATATGTAATTTTTTAAATAATACTATTAGTTTTAAAAAATCTATTATATATTCCTATCCTACTCAGAATAAGAGGTCAAACTTTGACCAAAGATTCATGGGTGCATGAGAAAAGGGGGTGTTTTTGCAACAAGCAGATGTGTGCCTCCTCCCTAGTTACCTTTAGCTGGGTTTCTGTTGGAGTAGGTGCCAAAAATGGTGGCTGCCCCACCAGCATCTCGAAGAGAATCACTCCAACGCTCCACCAGTCACAGAGCTGAGTGTATCCTGAAAGACAAAGTTCACTCACTCAATCCCAACACAGGCACGAATTCTCCTCAGGTGTAGATTTTATTAAAGTCCTAAACATACAGATTTATTGCTAAATGGAAAAGCAAATTGAAGCAGCATTGTGCTGTGTGAAAGACAGACCAACCTCCTTGTACAGGGGCTCAGAAAAGCAGGCTGGAAAAGACCACACCAGTCACTGAGGGGTGATGAGGGAAGGGATACTTTTGTTTTCATGTTTTCAATCATTAGTCTGTGATAAACACACGATGCATTTGTAATAGCAAAAAGACTCTTCAATTTAAAAAGATTACTGTTAATCAGAATTTTAAGGTTTTCTCTCTTTCTTTTTTTTTTTTTAAAGAAATGGGGTCTTACCCCATGGTCCAGATTGAACTGCAGCAGTGCGATGCGATCACAACTCACTGTAGCCTTGAACTCCTGGGCTTAAGCAATCCTCCTGTCTTAGCCTCCTAAGTAGCCACCATGCCTGGCCAGACTTCTAAGTTCTTACAGAGTTCAACAATAGAAACCACTCTGAAGACCACAGGACCTCTACTCAGTCTACCTAAACCACACACTTCCCAACTCTAGCTTTAAGTTCTCCTTGCCCAGGCTTCTAGCTGAGCTGTACCATGTCCACCACCATACCTGACCAGACGTTCAAATTCTTAAAGATCACACAAAAGAACACAAATCAAAATTAGAGGGACCAAAAAATATACAGTGCTGCAACCTATGAATAGTGATCTAGAGGGATGCCTGGGGAGGCTTCTTGGTTTCAGAAGGAGTTGAAGAGTATAGAGATAGGGAGGAGCCCTCTGACAAGGGACAACTAGACAACTCACTGCTAACCAAGGCATGCTCCTTGTGTGAGGCCCTTGCGGAGTCAGCCTTCCTCACAGATTCCTGGCTGTGCCTTGTCAGGCCTGGGCTTGGGGCCTCTGGAGTGAGCTCCTTTGGTTTTTTCCCACTTTTCCTTTAGGGAGCCAGTAAAGCCAAACTCATCATCTTGATGCCGTCTAACGTTTGCTGGCAATATGTGCCAGACTAGCTACTATAAGCCCTTCTGCTTGCCGTAGGCCCCACCTCTCCCTGTCCCAGTTCAGCACTGGAGGCTGCAGAATAGGCCCAACCACTGGCTCCTCTGGAATGCCACCCATGGTACAAACTCTCAAAGTCACTACTGCTACATATGATACTGAGTGGTTAGATAACCTGTCTTAGATTACCACA
This sequence comes from Otolemur garnettii, assembly GCF_000181295.1. Classification (NCBI taxonomy): domain Eukaryota; kingdom Metazoa; phylum Chordata; class Mammalia; order Primates; family Galagidae; genus Otolemur; species Otolemur garnettii. Next base: position 3,233,809 of record NW_003852501.1, read on the forward strand.
GCTAACAAAGAAAATCCAGGCTTATGCTGGTTGGCTGGCAGAGGGTGCCTATCCCTATTTTAGGAGCTGGTCATCTATTACAGAGTCAGGTTAGCAGCCCATAGGCGTTATGGACCAGGCAAGATTGCCGGAGGATCCCTCCTGTACTAAACGAGACATCATATTTAATAGAATGGAGCATCCATCCAGGGGACAAATTTTACTAAGCAATAGTAATTTTATACCTACTACTGTCAGCAAAGTTTACCTTCCAGGCACTTCTGGTATGGTAGGGAGAAATGGACAAAACAATATTTGTATTATATTATTCTCAGTACCCAGCTGGACATGTACAACTCAGCAAGGAGCCAGGGCAAGGAGGAGTTAAAGCTAGAGCCTGTTAGAGTGTGGTTTAGGCAGACTGAATAGAGGTTCCATGGCCCTCTCAGTGGTATCCATCATCCAAGTGTGTGAAAACCAGTTGTAGCGTCATTCCCTCAGGTCCTATGGCAGAAAGCTCAGAGACGAGCAGACGCTGGCCTAGTGGGGTGTGCCTTCCCTCACACTTGAAGCTAAGGGCACTTCTTAAGCAGAAGTGAGAAACACTGGAGACTTGTTTGTTAGCTTTCAGGCTTCCATGAGGACAGAATTACAATAGTAGTATCTGAAGGCTTAGAAAGCTAGAGATGGGGAGACTCTGTCAGGTCATCTGGCTCCACAGGTCTGAGGCAAGCATCCCCTGTGCGCACCTTTGCGGAGGAGCACTTCGGGCGCGATGTAGTTTGGAGTCCCCACCAAGGAATGTGCTAGGCACCTCTGGTGCTGCTTCCGTGCTCTCTGCTCCAGGGTCTTCAGCCTGTCTCCACACCGACAGTTAGAGGCGTCGTCCCAGAGGTCACTGGGTTCCATACTGTCTTGTCTGATGTGGTTTCCTTTTCCCAAGATTTGGAGGTGGTGAAGGAAGAAAACAAAATATAAAGTCAATGTCCACTGTCCTATAATGCAACAAATCCATAGCTTAAAACAGACAGGTAAATAATTCAAATCAGTTCCTGACACATTAAGATGATGACAAAGTGTCAACTGCTCCAAAGGGACAACCTCCTGTTCCTGGCTTTGAGACACAGTTGAATGATCAACATCAGCACCAAGGCAGAAACAAGAGCTGAGATGATCATAGGAACTGTACGCCGTACTGAGCTGGCAATGAGGCACTATGAGTAAGAAGGGCTGGGGGACCTGTGGGGATATCATTCTTAGCATTTGTGCCAGCGTCAACAGGCTAGCATCAGTCCACCAAGGCATGCATTAAGATGAACATGGAAAAACTAGAGGATTGGCTCAGTGCCTGTGGCTCAAGTGGCTATGGTGCCAGCCACATACACCTAAGGTGGCGGGTTCAAATCCAGCCCAGCCCTGCCAAAACAACAATGATGGCTACAACCAAAAAATAGCCGGGCGTTGTGGTGGGCACCTGTGGTCCCAGCTATTTGGGAGGCTGAGGCAGGAGACTCGCTGGAGCCCAGGAGTTGGAAGTTGCTATGAGCTGTGATGCCATAGCACTCTACCCAAGGCGACAGCTTGAGGCTCTGTCTCAGAAAAAAAAAAGAAAGAAAAATAAGAGGATTTTAAAAACATGAACAAAAATGACTTCAATGCCAAAAACTGGGAAGGAACAAGACGATTTACAGTTAGTTTTGAGTTACAAAATGAAAGTCTGATCTATGATAGTAAAATAACTATTTCAAGAATCCAACCCATAAATGAGATAATGACCAGCTGTTCTGACTTTTCCAAATAGCAGATCTATAGGAAATGGAGTTAAACGATACAACAGATAGATTCAAAGTAGCTATGAGAAGACTGCTTAGGAGGCTGTCTTTTAGTTTCTAATCCCCATAGCCTATTGTCCTAAAAATATAGAAAAACTTAAATCCACTAACTTAAAAAAAAAGAATCTCCCACATATCATACTATTCCTTTCAAGGATGTCACACCAAATTATAAACCAATGGAGTGACAGATAATTTAAAACAACTAGGAGCCACTAGGACGGGGAATAGTTGCCTCTGGTGGTTCACGGCACCTCGATGTGGACAGTGAATGTGGAGGCCCAGACAGTACCTTTCTGGTAGTATCTGGAATTGTGAGTCCACCTGAACCCAGTACAGAGGCCAAAATCTGTGAGTTTTATGTGACCATCCAGATCAATCAAAATGTTGTCAGGTTTGATGTCTCGGTGGATGAAGCCCATCTTGTGGACACTCTCGATGGCCAAAGTCAGCTCTGCGATGTAGAACCGGGCGAGGTGCTCAGGGAAGACCTCCATCCGGATCAGCAGGCTCATCATGTCCCCCCCGGGGATGTAGTCCATCACAAAGTACAGGCTGTCTTTGTCTTGGAAGGAGTAGTAGAGTTTGACAACCCACTCATTGTCTGCCTCGGCTAAGATGTCCCTCTCAGCTTTGACGTGGGCCACCTGATTCCGGTTCAAGACATCCTTTTTCCTCAGAGTTTTCATAGCATACAGAGCATGAGTGTCGACCTTACAAGCAAGGCACACTTCTCCAAAGGCACCAATCCCCAGGGTTTTGATTTTCACAAACATAGACTTGTCCATCTTGGCCCTCTTCAGCCTGTTATAATTAGACTCTTTCTGGTAGAGAATCTTCCTCATCTGTTCCTGCTCAGCTTCACAGAGTCCAGCCTGGGCAGAAACAAAGTTAGAAGAAAGGCACATGTTAGAGGGATCCCATGACAGCAGATGACTGGGATGGGGAATGTCCTGGAACCGAGAGGGCCCTCCTTACAGAAAGGAGTATATGGGAGAACGGGTTTAATATACATAACAATTGGTTTTATTCTTTATATTCATATATAGACACAAATCTGGAATCCAAAGGTAAAATAAAATATATCATTCTTTCCCCTAGGTGACTTTAGGCTCTGAAAATGAAGGGAAATCTCTATGAATAAATATTTACGTGAAAGGAGACCACAATATTCCTGCAGCTCCAAGAGCAATCTAGTATTTCAATAGCTCAGGAAAAATAGGAAAGAAGTTAATGATCAACATATTTTTAAAAAGCATTTGTATTCACCAATAATGAACTAGTTGAAAAAGAAATCATGGCTCGGCGCCTGTGGCTCAAGTGGTTAAGGCACTAGCCACATACACCTGAGGTGGCAGGTTCGAATCCAGCCCGGGGCCTGCCAAACAACAATAATGACAGCTGCAACGAAAAAATAGCTGGGCATTGTGGTGGATGCCTGTAATCCCAGCTACTTGGGAGGTGCAGGCAGGAGACTCGCTTGAGCCCAGGAGTTGCTGTGAGCTGTGATGCCATAGCACTCTACCGAGGGTGACACCTTGAGGCTCTGTCTCAAAAAAAACAAAAAAAAAAGAAATCATGAAAGCAATCTGATTTACAAAAGCTACACATACATACACTCTCTCTCACTCTTCTAGGATATATATTTACTCAAGGAAGTAAAAGATCTTTACAAGGAAAACTACAAAACCCTGAAGCAGACACAAAAAAACAGACATACTACACTCATGGATCAGAAGAATTAACTTTTTTTTTTTTAAGACAGAGTCTCATTTTGTTGCCCTTGGTAGAGTGTCATGGCATTACAGCTCACAGCAACCTCAGAATCCTGGGCTCAAGTGATTGTCTCAGCCTCCTGAGTAGCTGGGACTATAGGGCCTGCCACAATGCTTGGCTATTTTTAGAGATGGGTCTCGTTGTTCAGCTGGTCTCGAACCCAGGAGCTCAGGCAATCCACCTGCCTCGGCCTCCCAAAGTGCTAGGATTACAGGTGTGAGCTACAGCGCCTCGCCCCAGAAGAATTAACATTGTTAAAATGACCAGACTAGGCTCGGCGCCTGTGGCTCAAGTGGCTAAGGCACCAGCCACATACACCTAAGGTGGCAGGTTTGAATCCAACCTGGGCCCGCCAAACAACAATGACAGCTGCAACCAAAAAACAGCTGGGCGTTATAGCAGGCGCCTGTAGTCCCAGCTACTTGGGAGGCAGAGGCAGGAGACTCATTTGAGCCCAGGAGTTGGAGGATGCTGTGAGCTATCATGCCACGGCACTCTACCCAGGGGCACAGCTTGAGGCTCTGTCTCAAAAAAAAAAAAAATGACCAGACTACCCAGAGCAATACATGGATTAGATGCAATCTCCTAAGTACCAGTGACATTTTTCATAGAAAAAAAAATTTATATGTAATCAAAAAAAGTAGCTGAGCATGGTGGCTCACACCTATAATCCAAGCACTCTGAGGCTGAGGCAGATGTACTGCTTGAGCTGACAAATTCGAGACCAGCCTGAGCAAAACTGAGACCCAGTCTCTACTAAAAATAGAAAAACTGAGGCAAGAGGATTGCTTGAGCCCAAGAGATGGAGGTTTGTTGTGAGCTATGATGCCACAGGACTCTCCTCAGGG
>NW_003852501.1:3238675-3239766 GCF_000181295.1 Otolemur garnettii
TCATTGTTGTTTGGCGGGCCAGGGCTGGGGATTGGAACCCGCCACCTTAGGTGTATGTGGCTGGTGCCTTAGCCGCTTGAGCCACAGGCGCCGAGCCAGCCATCTGATTTTCAACAAAGGCATCAAGAGCATACAGTGAAGATAGGACACTGTCTTCAATAAAATGGTGCTGGGAAAACTGGGTATCTACTCGCCAAAGAATGAAATTAGATTCTTTTCTTACCATATACAAAATTAGCATAAAATGGATCAAAGACCTAAACTAAGAGCCAAAGGTATATAAAAGTACTAGAAGAAAACATAAAGGAAATACTCAAAGACACTGCTTTTCTCTTTTTCTTTCTTTTTTTTTTTTCCAGAGAGTCTCACTTTGTCAACTTGGGTAGAGTGCTCTGGTGTCATAGCTCACAGCAACCTCCAACTCTTGGACTCGAGTGATCCTCTTGCCTCAGCCTCCCAAGTACCTAGACTACAGGCACCCACCATGATGCCTGGCTATTTTTAGAGACAGGGTCTCCCTCTACCTCAAGCTGGCCTCAAACTTGTGAGCTCGAGCAACCCACCCACCTCAGCCTCTCAGAGAGTTAGGATTACAGGCATGAGCCCCTGCACCCAGCCTAAGGATATTGGTTTAAGCCAGTGATTTTCAATTGGAGTGCCATGAAAAATTTTAAAGACCATTAACTACATTATTTTTGAAAGAAGTTCAAGCACAGTAAGTATATTCTCCTTTTACTCTTTTTTTTCAAATCAACATAATTTAAGTGTGCCACGGAGGTTTAACTATATTTTCAAGTATGCTGTGAGATTAAAAAGGGTTGAACAACATTGGTCTAGGCAAAGACTTTTTGGCTAAGCTCTCAAAAAGATGGGCAACAGGCTTGGCACCTGTGGCTGAAGTGGCTAAGGAGCTAGCCATAGACACCTGAGCTGGCGGGTTCGAATCCAGCCCAGGCCTGCCAAACAACAATGATGGCTGCAAGCAAAAAACAGCCCAGCGTTATGACAGGCACCTGTAGTCCCAGCTACTTGGGAAGCGGAGGCAGGGGAATCACTTGAGCCCAGGAGTTGGAGGTTGCTGTGAGCTGTGA
>NW_003852501.1:3239789-3291311 GCF_000181295.1 Otolemur garnettii
AAAAAAAAAAAAAGGGCAATAAAACCAAAACCAGACAAATGAGACTACATTAAACTAAAAAAATGCCATTAAAAAGTAGAGAAAGCGGTGGCACCTGTAGCTTAGTGGGTAGGGCACCAGCCATGTGCACCAGGACTGGCAGGTTCGAACTCAGCCTGGGAGAGCTAAAACAACAATTGCAACCAGAAAAGCTGGGCATTATGGCAGGCACCTGTAGTCCCAGCTACTTGGGAGGCGGAGGCAAGAGAATCACTTGAGGCCAAGAGTTTGAGGTTGCTGTGAGCACTCTACCCAGGACCATAGCTTGAGACTCCATCTCAAAGGAAAAAAAGAAAAAGGTACATAAGAAAATGACAAACTCATCATCAGGGAAATAAGAATCAAAACTACAAGGAAATATCACCTCACCTCTATTAGAGTTATTCATTCAAGGCAGGTAAATTACCTGAGCTCAGGAGTTCAAGACAAGCCTAAGCAAAAGTGAGACCCCATGCCTACCAAAAATAGAAAAACTAGCTGGGTATGGTGGCACACACCTATAGTCTCAAGTTCTTGGGAGGCTGAGGCAAGGGGATAACCTGAACCCAAGCATTTGAGGTTGCTATAAGCTATGATGCCATGGCACTCTATCCAGGGCAACAGAGTGTCTTAAAAAAAAAAAAAAGAAAGAAAACAATAACAGGGTTGATGACAATGCAGAGAAAAGGGAATTATTATACATTGCTGGTTGGGAATATAAATGAAAAAATTATGAATGAGCAAATTGTAACAATAAAAAGAGCACTTTACTTTGGCCATTTCTTGTTCCAGCAGCAACCTCCAGTTGACCTTCTGCTGGTAGGTCAAAAGGTCCTACTTTTGGGTAACTGGATATTTACCGAAAAGCAACTACGGTTAAACCTCTCTGGCAACTTACATTATGTTGATTTAAAATAAGAGTAAAAGAAAGAAGATACGATATACCTACTTAGGTATATCAAAGAGATACCTGTAACCCTGTATTTATTGCAACACTATTCACAATAGTAAAGATATGGGATCAACCTATGTGTCCAGTAACAGATAAACGCATAAAGAAATGGTGGTACACAGACACAAAGGAATATTATTTAGTCAGAAAAAAGAATGAAATTATTTGTAGCAACATGGAACTGGAAGACATTATGTTAAGTGAAATAAGCCAGGCATAGAAAGTTATACACAGCATGTTCTCACTCATATGTGGGAACTAAAAGAACAGATCTCATGGACATAGAGAACAGGAATAACAGAACGGTAGGTACCAGAGATGGGGGAAGGGGATGTGTGTTAGGGAGGGGTGGGAGTTCACAGGTTGGTTAATGAGCACAAACATACAGACAAAAGGAATAAGATCTAATGCTGGATAGCAGAGTAAAGCAGCTATGGCGTATTTCAAAATAGCTAGAAAAGACTAAGCATAGTGGCTCATGCCTGTAATCCCAGTACTTTGGGAGGCCAATGCAGAAGGACGGCTTGAAGCCAGGAACATGAGATCAGTTTAACAAACACAGCAAGACCTTATCTCTAAAAAAAAAAAAAAAAAAAAAAAGAAAGAAAAAAATTAGGCAGGTATGGTGGTACACACCTACGGTCCCAGCTGCCTTGGAGCATGAGATAGGAATCTCACTTGAGCCCCAGAGTTTGAGGTTGCAGTAACTATGGTTATGCCACTGTAGACAACCCGAATAACCTTCACAAAAGAGCAAGACACTGACTCTAGCCCCCTCAAAAAAGCTAGAAGAGAGGACTTGAAATGTTCCTATACATATCCTGTGCATGTAACAACATATACCCCACAAATACGTGCAATTATTCATCAATAAAAAATATACAAATAAAAATTATATCTAAAAAATGTCAATGACTATGGAATAGATGAAAGAATACAAATTTGACTTGTAGGGTTTTGGTATTATTGGCTTTGTGTGACTTAAAATTTACTGCTACACTGTTTTTTTTTTTTTTTGAGACAGAGTCTCACTTTGTTACCTTCGGTAGACTGCAGGTGGGATCACAGCTCACGGCAACCTCAAACTCTTGAGCTCCAGCAATTCTCTTCCCTCAGCCTCCTGGGTAGCTGGAGTGCAGGTGCTGGCCAAAATATCTGGACATTTCTGGAGATGAGGTCTTGTTCAGGCTGGTCTTAAACTCGTGAACTCCAGCAATCCACCTGCCTTGGCCTCTCAGAGTGCTAAGATTACATAAAATGGGCTGGGTACCCGTAGTTCAGTGGTTAGGGTACCGTCCACATGCTCCAGGGCTGCTGGTTTGAACCCAGCCCAGGGATGCTAAACAAAACAAACAAACAAAAAAGTTGGGTGTTGTGGCAGGTGCCTGTAGTCCCAGCTACTTAGGGAGGCTGAGGCGAGAGAATCGCTGGAGCCCAAGTTTGAGGTTGCTGTGAGCTATAATGCCACAGCACTCTACCGAGGGTGATGAAGTGAGACTCTGTCTCAATAAGAAAAAAATAAATTACATAAAATGTTATATTATTAGTAAGTAATCCTTGCTGAATTCTGTTAAAGAGTAAGGATACACCATAAAATCAATTTGCTAATTTAACCTGTTAGCTACAATATACTTAGCTATCACTTGGTTCTTCTGAAGGACGGGGGAAGGAGGTAAGGGGAAAGGGAGAAGAATAAAGACGGTCACTACATTTGCAACTTCTCTTAAGTTGTTGGTCCCAGAATCAAACTACCATCTGCAAGGTGTACAAAGTTAGAAGAGAAAACAGATTCTGCTGTGGTTCAAATTACTAACGGAAGGAAGAGATGGGGGCAAATTGTAACAACAAAAAGAGCAATTTACTTTGGCCATTTCTTGTTCCAGCTGCAACCTCCGGTTGACCTTCTGCTGGTAGGTTTTTATGACGTTTTCCACATGCTGCTCCATGAAGAACTTAAAGGCATATGGCGAATAGCTCTTGATGCGGGATTCTCTCTTCTCTTCGTCTCTGCTGTTTTTGCGCACAGGGACAGGAGACGTCTGGATCTGCTTTTTATCTTTCCCACCTTTGTCCCCCTTGGCGCTCTTGTGGCTCTTGTCACTCCTGTCACCAGGCTCTGCTGCCCGGCCCCCACGAAGGCTCTGCTCCACACCTACACATAGGCTGTCCAGGTCGTACTGCTCCGACTTGCTGCGCAGCAGCAGGTGCTTTGGGTAGGGCGGCGGGGGGCATCTGAGGTCCGGACGGCCGTACTCCACGTCCAGAGGGTAGGTGCCCGCACTGCCCAGGGCCAGAGGGTGCTCGTCCTTGGAGTCCAGGGCCTCTGCGGCCGGAGCAGGCACCCAGGCAGGGTGTGAGGGCCCCACAGCTGTCTGTGGCTCAGGCCTGAGCACGCGCACGCTCTTTACGGGGTGCAGGATGTGCGCGGCCGTGACTGCTGTGACGGTGTTAGGGGCCGGGAGGGAGGGCTCAGCCTTGCTGGGTGGGCCGGCCCGCGGCTGGTGGCTATTGAAAGAGTTGGTTCTGCTGGGTACTGGGCCATCGGGGCGGAAGGCTACGTGCTGTCGCGGTGGCACCTCCAGGCCTGGCTTCTGCAGGGAGTCGCGGCGGGCCACAGTAGCGGCCGGCCACTGCTGGACTGGGGTGCTGCCCAGCTCATATAGGTCTGAGTTGAGGCTGTTCCGGGATGGGGCAAGCAGACTCTGTGGGGGGCTGTCCCCGGAGAACACTGGGCGGGAGCCCACTGCATGCAGCTGGTGGGCGGCGGGGCCTGCCTGCTTGTGGTGCGGATGTGGAACGTAGACAGGGGCTGGGAAGGCGAGGCCGGTGCTTGCTGGGCCCTGGCCCTTGGTGGGCAGGCTGGCATAGGCCCCCGGCTCGGTTGGCGCTTGACTCTGGAAGGAGGGGCTGCGCTGCAGGCCATAGCCCAGGGGCTCTGCCGGCACCAGTAGGTGAGGACGGCCGTAGTGTGCCTGCAGCGGGAAGTGTGCTGCCTCCACGCTGGCGCCGTAGCCCTTGGGCTGGAGCTGGTGACCTGGCACACCGTGAGGCCCGGCTCCAGAGAAGAGGAAGTCCATGTACTGCCGTGGCACCTCCTCCAGGGCTGTGGGGCCATCAGGGCTGAAGCTGGGCCCTTCGTAGGCCGCGCCACTCAGCTGGTGGTAGGATGCAAAGGAATCACGGGTTCCTTCAAAGCTGGGCCTCCGTGTCACAGGGGCTGGCACCAGGCCCTTTCCTGCAGAGGAAAGAACGAGAAAATGGCATCAAAGGGGAGATAATCAGTCTTCTAACACTATGCTGGGGCTGAGTGGCTGTGCAGGGTCTTTAACAAGGGAGGATCCTGACAGGCTGATCTCCACCTAGGGCAGTGTCAGTAGGGTACCCTTTGCCCTGTCGGCAGGGACCAAGCACCATAATGTGGCAAGAGAGGGAGGATGGGAGGCCAAGGGGCACAGTGGAGGGTCAAGGGCAATAAAGAAGACAGTGTACCACGCCTTCTGGGGTGCCTCCCCCACTACTCTGAGGACACAGCGCCTGGGTCCACTCTCCTGTCCAGCTAGGAACCATCTGGACAGCCAGCTTTGCTTTCTCCACATCTGGGCTGGCTGAGTTTACCATGACATGATTCCCAAAGTCTGCTTCTCCCTAACACAAAGGGAGGAATTGTATCCATTGTTGTGCAGCAGCTGGTCCACTTTTCTTTCACTTATTTTCTGAATTGAAGATTTTCTGGGATTTATGTCTTTCTTAAAACAAAACAACATAAGTCTCATCTTGTTGGGAAGCTGAGGCAAGAGAATCACTTAAGCCCAAGAGTTTGAGGTTGCTGTGAACTATGATGCCATGGCACTCTACAGAGGGCAACATAGTAAGACTCTGTCTCAAAAAAAAAAACAAAACATACACATATACACAATAAAAACCACACAAAACCTCTCAACAAATACCCAGATTGATTACAGCTGCTCCTTCCTTAATCCTAACTTTTCCATTTTGAAAATCTAAAATAGATGGCTGGTAGGGCAGACAAAGGTTCCTTTCATGTCCTTTACGCCAACCGCCTGGCTCTGCTTGACTTGGCAGAGGATGCTGCAGAGTCAAAGGGCTGTGTCTTGCCCATGGGGAGACCCCCTCCCTTTGGAATCTCTGGCAGAGAGAACACCCTGACAGCCATCACAGCCAGCAGAAGTCACAGCCAAACAGCTGCTTTGTTTTGCCTGGGCTAAGAAGTGCACCAGTGAGTACACCACACCAAAGGCAAATGCAGAAAGAAATCCACACACGGGCCTGTGTTTTCCTTTGGAGCCATGTTCTAAAACAGACTCCAGAACTCTAAGAATCATGATATGGATGGCCAAGAAGTTCCTTTCCTCAAGAAGAAACTAGAAATGTATGCCCTCTTAACAACGTAGATCTAACTTACTAAGCCTGTGAGATTTTCTTTTTTTCTTTTTTTTTTTTTAACAGATAACAAGATGGATTTTATTTGAAATTAAGAAATATTTCCAATTTTTATTCAAAAAATTTTTAATCAAAATTGCAAGAGTAGTTTATATAGCCACAGGTCAATAACAAAACAGGAAGGAAATGGAATATTCCAGGTACATTTTTGAAAAGTTCCAAACACACACAAAGCTAAAAACTACAGTTAAACCATGGCTGCACGAAAGATTATATTCATTCCTGCATTTTCTCAATAAGTTCTTCCTTGTATTTGCCTTTCTCTTTTCCAACTTGTCGAGACTTGGCTTTGCGTTCAAGAATTTTTTTCTGATCTTTGTCCAGTTTTAGCCTGGTGATAACCACCTTGCTTGGGTGAATGCCCACGTGAACAGTTGTGCCGTTAGCCTTCTCACGCTGCACCCACTCAATGTAGATGACGTATTTCTTTCTGTATACCTGGACTACCTTGCCAATTTGCTGACCTTTATAGTGTCCTCGAACCACCTGGGCTTCATCGTCCTTGTGGATGGGCATGGAGCGCACGTTGTACTTCTGCCGAAGCTCCTTGGATAGCGGAGACGACATGATCTTTCTGCGTACGTGCGAGGGGGCATTAAAATGTCGTTTGCGGTTTTTGCTGCGGTCTGAGGTCACAAAGGGATTGAACTTCATGGTGAACGTCTGGAGTCCAACGTATTCAGACACGAAGCACACAAGACCGGAAGTCGAGATTTTCTTATTCACCACATGAAGTGGGTTTTATCCAAGGCAGACCACAAAATGAGGAAAAAGCCTTCTGCTAATCGTTATGAATCATTTATTTAACCCCAGAGACCTTAGGTGCCAAAAAAGTGGCCCATCTGTTCCATTCTCAGAAAGGAATATTCCCCAACAGCCAACAATGGAGGGCCCTGGCCGGCCTGGCACTGGGCCACTGCTCTCAGAAGCTATGACATAAGAAAAGGTATGCTTTTAAAATTGATGAAATAAACCTTCACAAGCCCAAGGGAAAACAAAAAGATCATTTTTACTCTGATTTTGCTGACTTTTTGCATCTTTAATAAAACAAAACAAGCACACAAAACTTCCTAGGTTAAGAATTACCACAGGTGCCCAGGTGAGTCCCATGGTCTCCAGCCTAGCGTACCCTTCCAGAACCTACCTCCCCCATCACCTGAGTGAGGCGCTGTGCCACGAGACTGTCTATGGAGAAGGCTACGCTGGACCTCTCTGCACATGGTTTTGTGTTCTTCACCCACCATGCTGCTGGTCCAGGCTTACCTGGGGAGGTCTGCTTAATGACACGCACGATCTGCTCATTCCTCGGGTCCAGGTAGCCCATCTTGCTGATGTACTCCAGGGCAGCCTCAATACTCCTGCTGCCGGTTTGCTTGAGTGCTCTGCCAGCCATCTCCTGGGAGGGAAGCACAGGAGAGGTAAGTATGTGTTGCTGTAAGACAAAGTCATCATGACTTCTGTTCCCACTGTGCCCTACTGTGCTGTGACACCTTGCTAGGCCCTGCAGTGAGCTGCAGGTGATTTTCAGAGTGGGCACAGGTGGCTGTATGTCTTGCAGGTGCCTGTTGACAAAAGCCTAGCACATACCACAGCACAGACTAGCCTATGTCAGAAGCGTATGAGAATTCTCATGGCAGACTTGAAAGAAACTTAAGTTCTGCTTCTCCTTAGAAAACTTTCGTGGTTGTACTGGTAAGTCTAGGACACAGCTAAAACCAGAAATGCATGTGGGAAGAACCTTGGGAATCAGGAGACCTGGCTCTTACCCCGCTGACTCCGAGGTGAACTCTGGAACCAGGCAAGCTGCCCCTAAATAAAGGGAGTATGTGGCTGCCCAAGAGGCATTTATTACATGCTTACTATTTCAAATGCCCTGTGTCAAGGCCGGGGGTGGTGGCTCACGCCTGTAATCCCAGCACTCTGGGAGGCCGAGGTGGGTGGAATGGCTGAGCTCACAGGTTTGAGACCAGCCTGAGCAAGCCAGAGCTAGCCCTCATCTGAGGAGCAAGACACTTACTTTCCTATCTCAAAGAATGTTTGGAGATCATGGTCTGAGAGTCCTGACCTAGCACTGTAGGTGGCCACTGCACAAAATGGCAGGACAGCACAGTGGCACAGAGGCTGGACGGGGAGGCCAGATGCCTGCATTCACACTTCCCTTTTGCTCCTAAGCAGCTGTGTAACCCTCAGCAAATTATTTACCTACTTGGAGCATTGCTCCTTCACATGTGAGGTGAGGCTAATAGGGTTGCTCCAGGGATTGCAGGAGATAACAGCACATTTCTGCATCATTTAAGAATTCACTGTTACAATTCAAAAAAGTATCTTAAGCAACTCTAATAAAAAATGTAAACACCATATTTGTGGATTTTATGCAGGCTCAATATTTAATATGTCTAATGTTGTACTGTGTATTCATCTTACCATAATCATATAAAGAAATATAATGAGTTCTTTCCACCAAGCCTCCAGACACCTTTGATCTCTTCTAGTTTACCTCAGGCTGCTGTATAAATATCATTGCCTATTTGTGCCAAGATGTGGGAAAGGCTGGCAGCCCTGCCCTAAAGCAGGGACACACGCAGCCAGAAGCTGAAGGGGACAAGAGGCAGATAGGTGTTCTAATGCCTAACGTGCAGAAAGTGCCTGGCGGGCATCTTGCAGTGAATGCGTGAGAGTATAACTGAATTAGACTCTGTCCTGGAGCAGATAAAAGGAGGGAAGAGAGACAAGCAGGAAGTGAGATGAAAGATACTGCCAGTGCCACTGGGGAGGCTGCCCCTGGTGTTGGAAGCTGGGGATAAAGCACACTCCAGATTCCTGACATGCACCCAGGCACAGGCCAAAGGAAATTTAAAACAATAATTAAAAACAGGGGCCTGGCACAGTGGCTCACATCTGTAATCCCAGCACTTGGGAGTCCAAGGCGGGCAGATTGCATGAGCTCACAGGTTTGAGACCAGCCTGAGCAAGAGTGAGATCTTGTCTCTAAAAAATAGCCGGGCGTTGTGGCAGGCACCTGTAGTCCCAGTTTCTCGGGAGGCTGAGGCTAGAGGATAGCTTAAACCCAAGAGTTTGAGGGTGCTGTGAGCTGTGATGCCAGAGCACTCGACCAAGGGCAACAAAGTGAGACTCTGACTCAAAAACAACAACAAAACAAGAACAGCAGTAATAGTAACTTCCAAGTATTACTCTATTACCCAATTTGCACACCGGGGCTATTCTTTAGGACAGTGTCTTCTACAGATGCCCAAATGTGTGTCATGTTACCACTTACTAATTATCAATAGATTAATAATTGTGGGTTGACAAGACTTTGTTGGCTTTATGTCATCTAGCCACATGCATCAAGAAAATCCTATATGTAAATTATTCTTCTAAAACACTCCAGAAGGCTTAGGATAATTTAATCTCTCATATGAAAGTGATACAGTCCACTGAACCTGGTACCATATCCAAAGTCAACCTTCTCTTCTAGGAGTTATCAGTGTTAAGAGTTTTGAAGCCATCATATGAGGTGCCAGATTTGTCACAAGACACCTTCAGCCTTCAAGCCTGCTTCATTAGTGACCACAGATGACTCAACATGTGCAAACCCAATTCTTGACTTCACTTCATCTGGTCTCCTAGTCTTCCCAACCTTGGAAGTATACTGACTTTGAGATCTCTTTCATACCTCATGTCTAATCCAAAGGCGCTACTTTGTTAGTTCTCCCTATAGACGAGTGGTAGAAGACTCTGAATGCTTTGAAAGCAGAACTGACACTATTCCTCACATTCCACATCTGATCCAGCAATACTTAACATGGCATAAACTCCATGCCTCACAATTTGGGAAGCCACAGTAGTTACCAAATAAGAATGATGGGCTTGCATCTGCAGGCCCTACCTACTACCCAGTGGGCTATTCTTGCAGATTTGAAAAATTCATTAGACTTACTGCAGAATAGGAGCTGGTATCACAAAGGGTAAGTCTAGGGCCTGGCAGCCTTCTCTTTTGGGGAGTGGCCTCATGCACAGCAGTCACTCTCAGCTTGGGTGGTGACCTTGGCTCAGATAGAGGAATTATTCCCACTCCTTTACAACAGAGTTCCTCAAGAGGTTTTGTGTCTGACGGAGACGGGGGGATTGAGAAGGAAGGACAAGACAAACTTTAGATCTTGGCCGGGCACAGTGGCTCACACTCATAATTCTAGCACTCTGGGCAGCTGAGGTGGGTGGATTCCTTGAGCTCAGGAGTTTGAGACCAGCCTGAGCAAGAGCCAGACCCCATCTCTGCTAAAAATAGAAAACTTAGCCAGGCATTGTGGCAGGTACCTGTAGTCCCAGCTACTCAGGAGGCTGAGGCAAAAAGATCACTTGAACCCAAGAGACTGGGGTTGCTGGGAGCTATGATAATGCCACACCACTCTATCCAAGGCAAGAGAGTGAAACTTTGTCTTGAAACAAAACGAACCTCACTGGTTTTCTGCTGCTGCCAACAACTCTTATAAAACTCTACCTAAGGTATGTGAATTTAATCTTAAGGTGGTTTTGAACGTCTGCTTTGTGCGGCTATGAAGGAATACCCTAGGCTGTGTGATTTACAAAGAGAAGAGGATTATGTGGCTCATGATTCTGCAGACTGTAACAAGAAGCACTGCGCCAAAATCTGCTTCTGCTGAGAGCCTCCAGGGAATTTCTGAGCAAGGTAGAAGGTGAAGGGAAAGTAAGCTGTCACATGGTGAGAGCAGGAACAAGGAGGGAGGCGATGATGCCAGCCTCTTTTAAACCAGCTCTCATGTGAACTAGTAGTTTATGCAATACAGCAATAACTCACTCATTTCCTTAGGGAGGGCACCATGCCATTCATGGGAGATCTGTCTTCATGACCCAACACCTCCCACCAGGCCCCACCTCCAATAATGAGGATTAAATCTCAGTAAGAGCTTTGGAGTTGCCAATCCTACAAACCATATCAGTACCTTAGTTACTTTTCCCGAGGAGTTCGTTCTCTTACATTTTATTAACAAACTGGTGCTCACATAAAACTGGACCTAGTCACAATAAAGCTTGCCCGGAAAACATGCGGTTCACCCCTATACTGTTCGATATGGAAAGGACTACAAAGATACACTTTCACAAACTGACTAGGTATGTGAGTAGTGAGGCATGTGGCCTAGTTATTCTCACTGCTATGTCAAGATCTTCGGCTGATTCTCTCATTTGGGGGGGTCCCCAGCTCCAGAGCTCCCTGTACGGCCCAAGCCTCTGCTGCAGCTAACCTACTTTAGCCCATCTCCTCTGTTACCTACATGGGAAGATGGCTTTGCCCAACCCTCCATTCTCCAGGCCCTTGCAAGCCCTTACCTCCCTTGCCACTGCCCTACTGCCCACTTGACAGGAAGCTGCCAGCCAGCCACCAGGCAGGCCTAGCTACTGAAACCTGAAGATGCTCCTGCAATCTGTATAGCTCAGCCCACTGGGAAGACAGGAGCTGGGCTTTCTATGCAGTGAAATTACTTTATGCCAAGACCATGTGACTGAGAATAATTCCAATTCAATGACAAATATGTATGAGGAAGAAATTTCCTATGGTGATCCCTCCCCCAACTCCTTTCTGGTAAGGAAGCATCTTCCAAATCTTTTATATCCCAAAGGTTTTTTTTTTTTTTTCCCCCACTTCTTTTTTTTTTTTTTAATTAAATCATAGCTGTGTACATTAATGCAATTATGGGGTACAATGTGCTGGTTTTATACACAATTGGAAATACTTTCATGAAACTGGTTAACATAAGTCTTCACATTTTCTTAAGTTATTGTGTTAACATTCCAACTGAGAGGCTGGGTTGAAAAGGAGAAATGAACAGTTGGGCCTGGTTGAGTCTATGTGTGCCTCTCTGTCTGACTGTCCCTCAGAGCCCAGAAAACTACCCACTTAAGTTCAAAGTAGATGGGGAGAAGTTGGCTGGGGGCTACACCCCGAGGGTCCTGAAGCATTGCCCTCTTGGGGCCACTCAAATTAGGCAGCCTTGTTCAGAGAAAGAAACCTCTCTGATTGGAAGGGCTACATTTCTAGGTTCCCCATGTGCTCCTAGTGGCACCACAGCTATGCAGAAAGGTGCCTGGGAAGCCTGAAACCCTGGCCCTTTTCAAGGCCATGTGCTGTCCTTTATAGGCTGGGGCACTGCATTATGTGTTAAAAGTGAAAGTCTTATATCATAATATGTTAAAAAATAAATGCTGAAATTCCATTATAAGACAAAAACCAATATAAACAAAATATAAACAAAAATCTGAATTAAAAATATATTTCAATTTCAGATAAATGTGAGGATATGAATGTTTAGATCATTTGCATTTGGAAGGTTAAAGTCTGAGTTGTAGGTCTGTCTCACACCCAGGCAGTGTGCCCACTGGGTAGGAATTTACCCAACAGTCTCCACACCTCTGTTTGAATTTCATTGAGCTTTTTTCTCATGTGACCATGTAGGTGTTAATCTACTAGTTCCAATTTAGTACTGATGAATTAAAAAATTAAATACAAAATTTTGACCATAAAAGTTTGAGCCACGCAGTGCCTGCGGCTCAGTGGGTAGGGCACTGGCCCCATATACTGAGGGTGGCAGGTTTGCACCTGGCCCTGGCCAGCTAAAACAGCAGTGGCAACTGCAATGAAAATAGCCAGGTGTTCCGGGTGTTGTGGTGGGTGCCTATAGTCACAGCTACTTGGGAGGATGAGGCAAGAGAATCGCTTAAGCCCAAGAGTTGGAGTTTACTGTGAGCTGTGACACCACAGCACTCTACTGAGGGTGACAGAGTGAGAATGTGTCTCAAAAGTTTGAGCAAAAATATGTGAGCACATTATCTATGGTAATAATTCTAAAGACAGATGGGCTGGTAAAACTATTCACAGTCATATTTTTGGTGTCACTATAAATTATAAAACCTGTTGGGGCATGAATATTTGTGAAGTATCAAAAATTATTAAATACTTATACTCTGATTTGATAATTTTACTTTTTGAAATTTATTCTCAGGCTAATTTAAAATAATTCTATTTAAAAAGTCATTTTCCACACTGATGTCTGTCAGATTTAAATATAACATAATAATATACAATTCAAATAGGAGAGGGTAAAGTAGGAGTAAAACAAAGCCTAAATATTGAATAGAACCATAAGTTAATTATAATTAACATATTCCTGAGAATACATTTTAAAAGGTATTATTCTTTCTATAACAACAGTTCCTTTCCTTGACCTTGAGCATCACCATGCTGTTCCAGATCCTGAGTGCATCCAGTACCATGCAACTTTCAATGGTACAAACACGAAAAAACACTGATTGCATAGATGTCTCTTAGTAATTATGTACAAAATGGCTATGTCTAACAAATGAGGGCTTTATCAGAAAATGAGAAAAAAGTATGAGTTAATCTTGTGTTGAAATAGTAATGTTTTTTTGTTAAAAAGGGTGTGACAATAAAAATACTAGCACATATGTTAAATTCCATTAGAACAAAACTGCCTATAATACCTAGCTATATAATTGTGTGCAGATCACAGAAATTCTCCAGATTACAGTTGTAGCCTGATGAGAGGAACAAGATAAGATTTCACAAGCTAATCCCAAATTTCCTTTTAACTCTAAGATTCGAGGATTTCAAGGGACATTTGCTAAAGCTTAACTTTTGTCACCAAAAGTGGCAATAGGTGAACAGAGGTATGGCACATTCCATGGAAATTTAATATATCAAAAATCCCAACTAGTTTTCTCTGTTTCTCTCTCACACAAACAAAAACACAATTTCAGGGGTCCTGGGTGCCATATTTCTGTTCATGTGGCCTTAAATGTGCTAGGGTCCAAAATGGGCAGTAACAATTCTTCCCAACCCCCTATTCCCATAGGCTGTATAGGAATACAATAGGGAAGAGGAGTCTATCCCCACCTCAGTCAAGGCCTGCCTGCTTGTGTTTGCACTGGCCAATTTAACAAAGCACAAGGGATGCTGAGCCAGGTTTGAGCCTAGCTCTCAAAAAGCCTGGCTGCTTCAATTTTCATTCTTGGGATCCCTGTGGCTGGAAAGTTCTGGCCAGCCCTGCTGCAGTTCCCACCCATAGTGAAGCCATTGTGGGTGTTCAGCCCCAGCTGAGCTCCCAGGGCAATGAGCTCTATGGGTCTCCAGCAGAAATGTCCTGCTGAGGAGCCCAGCCAATCCACAGGCCCTAAGAAATGATAAATTGTTTTTAAGTCACTAAAAACTCTGGGATGTTTATTACACAATAAATAATATATCCAGAAGACCAAAAATCACATTATAACAAAGATATTTGTACCAGAATGTTTATTGCAGCCCAATTCATAATTACTAAGTCATGGAAGAAGCCCAAGTGCTATCGACCCATGAATGAATTAATAAACTGTGGTATATGTACTCCATGGAATATTATACAGCCTTAAAGAAAGATGGAGACTTGACATGTTTATGTGGATGGAGCTGGAAGATATTCTTCTTAGCAAAGTATCTCAAGAATGGAAGAAAAAGTGTCCAATGTACTCAGTCTTACTATGAAACCAATTTCATATGAAAGCTATAACCCAATTATAGCCCAAGAAGGAGGAGAAAGGAGAGAGGGAGGGGAGGGGGTAGGATGGGTGGAGGGAGAGTAATTGGTGAGACCACACCTACGGTGCATCTTTCACATGTACATCTTAGTACATGTGAAATTTACTAGGTGTAGAATATAAATGTCTTAACACAATAACTAAGAAAATGCCGTGAAGGCTATGTTAACCAGTTTGATGAAAATATTTCAAATTTTATATAAAACCAGCACATTGTACCCCATGATTGTATTAATGTGCACAGCTATGATTTAATAAAAAATAAATAAATAACTAGTAACTAACTCTACTTCCTTCTCTGCTATGTATAATCTGGCAAAAATGTCTTTACCTGTTTGTCTTAAATTTTATTTATTTTTTGAGAAAGAGTCTCAAGCTGTCACCCTGGTAGAGTGCCATGACATCATAGCTCACAGCAACCTCCAACTGGGGCTCAAGCAATTCTCTTGCCTCAGTTTTTCTATTTTTAGTAGAGATGGGGTCTTGCTTTGCTCAGGCTGGTCTCGAACTCCCAAGCTCAAGCAATCCACTGCCTTGGCCTGCCAGAGTACTAGGATTACAGGCGTGAGCCACTGCATCCAGCCTGTCTTAAATTTTAGATGATTGGGTCTCCTAAGCTTTTGTGTAAATAAACTCAACTGCTGCTAGATTATAAGATCAGGAAGTTTTCTGTAGTCAGGCGCAGTGGCTCATACCTGTAACCCTAGCACTCTGGGAGGCCAAGGCCCATGGTTTGCCTGAGCTTATGAATTTGAGACCAGTCTGAGCCAGAGTGAGACTTCATCTCTCAAAGTAGCGGGCTGTTGTGGTAGGCACCTGTAGTCTCAGCTATCTGGGAGGCTGAGGCAAGATAATTGCTTAAGTCCAAGAGTTTGAGGTTGCTGTTAGCTTATGATGCTACAGCAATCTACTGAGGAGGACAAAGTAAAACTTTGTCTCAAAAAAAAAGACAAAGTTTTCTTTTCTGAAAAGGTAATGATGATCAATGTGGAGATAACAAAAATACTAAGAAATATTTTGCAAAAAAATGATTAACCCATTATTGATTGCTAGTGTGATCAATTAAGTTTGAGAACTTAAACCTCTTTTTATTCCAGTGCATTTCATTATTATTCCCCATTCTGAGCCCAGTCTTAAGACACCTACTTTACATTTACTTATCATAATATGGTTGCATGTTCAGCAGTGCTTTTGCAGTCTTGCATCCTTACAGTACTAAAATAAATCCTTGGTTGGCTTAATATCTGACTACAGAATTACTTTCATTATTATATCTTTAAATGCTTTTATTTTTAAAGGTATGCTAAACTCTTAGGTATTGCTATTATTAGGTACTTTCTCTCAAAAAATCACACTCCAATTCTTTTTAAAACAATGAAAACCCATAGAAAATAACATACAAACACACTAGGAGAACCAGCCTTTAGCAGGACACATCCTGTTCCATTCCAGTGTTTTGTACGTGTTGTGTATAGGCATGAACTTGCATGTACATAGCCCAATGTTCAGGGCTTAGGGAACCAGCAATAGTGGGCTTCTTGGTCCTGCCTCCAGCCTGGCAGGCACACATCTGCTTTGGCAGGAAGCTCTTTGCTCTGACAGCACTGGGGATGGGGGTATAGGAGTATCTATGCAGCTGGCCTGATCCAAGGGATCTGAGAGCCAGCCAAGCCCAACTACAGCTTGCACAAGAGCTTTCTGAGGCAGGATTTTCTCTGTCTCACTCCAAAACACTCCCCTACCAAGACATTCCTGTTTTTAAGGAGGATAACAGGTACTCTAAAATTTAGCTTGTAAAATTCACCCAGAAAATAAGCAAACACACAATCCACAGGGGCAGTTATCATGCGCCTTACCTTCTCCAAGTCTCTAAAAGCAGTGTTTTCCAACCTTTTTTTTTTGAGACAGAGTCTCAAGCTGTCACCCT
The DNA here is from genome assembly GCF_000181295.1 of Otolemur garnettii. Taxonomy (NCBI): domain Eukaryota; kingdom Metazoa; phylum Chordata; class Mammalia; order Primates; family Galagidae; genus Otolemur; species Otolemur garnettii. The sequence goes on from NW_003852501.1 coordinate 3,255,755, forward strand.
GGGTAGAATGCTATGGCATCACAACTCACAGCAACCTCAAACTCTTGGGCATAAGAGATTCTCTTGCCTCAGCCTCCCAAGTAGCTGGGACTACAGGCGCCCACCACAATGCCCAGCTATTTTTTGGTTGTAGTTGTCATTGTTGTTTGCCAGGCCCGAGCTGGATTCAAATCTGCTAGCTCTGGTATATGTGGCTGGCACCCCAGCCATTGAGCTATAGGCGCCGGGCCTTTTCCAACCTTTTTTATCTTACAGCACACTTGAACCTATAGTTAAACTTCTACAGCACACTTAAATCATGCTGATCAAAAAAACAAACAAAAAAAAAAAGAAAAAAGAGGAAAAGAAAGAATATACTTACTGCGTTTTGAACTTCTTTTGAAAATAATTTAATTAATGATCTTTAAAAATTTTCATAGCACACAAAAGAACCTCTCATGGCACATTGGTTGAAAATTGCTAATGTGCTAAAACAATCCCTATTTTCCAAGGAAAACCATCTCAGGCCAGGCCCCAGTGTCCTGAGTGCTTGAGGAAGTAAGGAGGCCTTTGGCAGACAACACAGAAATGGGGCATTCCATAGGAAAGATGGTGTTCGTCCCATAGAAGATAGAATTCTAGGAACATTTTGGGAGCCATCAGTCAGAGGAGTAGGTAGAGCCCTGTTTTCTCAACACAAAGGCAACCTAATGTTAAGTCAGAGACAGGCTCAGCGGTAAAGGAATAAATTGAAAAAGGCTGAGAGGGCAGCGTGGGGTAGGGCTTAACAAAACTGGTGGACAGGAAAAGACTGCATATAGAGAAAAGCGCAACAGAAAACCTCTGACCTTGATGGGGTGTGGCCTAGGTTAGACACATGCAGAGAACCAGAGCCAGCCTTCCAGCACCACAGCCAGGCAGGCCCACACTGACCAGGGCTGCACACACCCAGGTAGCAGGCAGGGGGTTTCCCCCTGGTCCAGGGTAGGTTCAGGCCAAGGGTCAAGAAAAAGGGCTTACCAAGTTCATCTGCAAACTTCATGTTGAAATTCCAGTGCTGTCCTTGACAGGTACAGAAATAAGATACTAAAGATAAGGTAAGAAAAGGCTACCTGATCACTTGTCTGCTGGAGCTCAAGAAATGCTACTCAATGGTAAGGAGAATTAATTGAGGTTTTATTTTGCACTTTTGCTGAGAAGTCTATCTTTAGAGAAACAAGGTATTCATAAAGGAAAGGATTCAGTTTCTGCCTCAGCCCATGATGCCTGAGAGAAGAAAATCACTGGATGGGCCAGTGGTCTGTGAGACAAGCCAGGAAATCTATTGCTGGTGAGCAAAGAAGCAAACTACGCCCAAGACACTCATGCAGTTCATCCCCTGTACTTGTCCTTGAAAAGGCAGGATTGTCTTGTCCTATAAATTAAGTGTTGTGATGAGACTGACGTTTATAAAGGACTAAGTTGTGTCACAACTGAGCATTAAGATAGCCAAAAAATAAACCAGAGTTATCAGAGCTGAAGCACAAACAGCTTAAATGTGACTCTAAAATAGATTTCCCCTATTTGGGTTATAAGCCAATCCTGGCTCCTGAAACTAAGTCAGCTAAATATGTGGGAAGACTGGCTGCTCTTCACTTCAGGCAAGTGCTGCCTGTAAAAAATCCTGCCATCTCTGAAGGATCCACTTACTTGAAAATAGCACATATATTTATCTCATCCAAACACAACTTTGTCACAGATATGGAGGCTTTTTAATGAGGAGCTGTTCTTGTGTCCCTGGTGCCTGGAGCCCTCTGAGATTCATGCTGGTGAGGATGGTGGGCTTATGAGCTTCCAAGGAAGGGGATGTTGGGTATTGATTGCACAGAGCTAACTAACCTGTAGTTATTTTTAAAATGTTCCAGAAAATTAGAGGTTCATCCAAGACGGAAGACAGCAATCTGCTACACTCACAAAGTGCCCTGGGAAGAGTCAGTTTATAATGTAATTTGGTAAGATAATGTAAATATTTTAGTTATGAAGTATGGTAGCAAAAACATTCCCTGAGTATATAAAGTTTCTAGGTATTTTGTTGGGAAAGTTACAGCTGTAATTTTTTTTTTTTTTTTTTTTTAGACAGAGCCCCAAGCTGTCCCCCTGGGTAGAGTGTCATGGCATCACAGCTCACAGCAACCTCCAACTCCTGGGCTCAAGTGAGTCTCCTGCCTCAGCCTCCCAAGTAGCTAGAACCACAGGCACCCACCACACCACCTGGCTATTTTTTTTTGGTTGCAGCCATCATTGTTGTTTGGAGGGCCTGGGCTGGATTTGAACCCGCCACCTTAGGTGTATGTGGCGGGAGCCTTAGCCACTTGAGCCACAGGCGCCGAGCCACAGCTGTGACTTTGAAATTGATACATATTTCCAAAGGCTCAGAATCTCTGTAAAAGTTTCCATTTTCCGACAATGATTTAAAATCTAATCATTATGTTTAAAACTGGACAGGGACTCTACCAATTAGAATTTCTTCTTTTATTCTATGTTGCTGACTGAAGTGTCAGGACAGGCATTGCTAAATAGTATTAATTGTATAGTCTTTCTTTCTTTTTCCTTTGAGACAGTCTCACTTTATCACCCTGGGTAGCATGCTGAAGCATCATCATAGCTCACAGCAACCTTAGTCTCTTGGGCTCAAGCAATCCTCTTGCCTCAGCCTTTTGAGTAGCTGAGACTATACACACCCACTACAACACCGGGCTATAGCATATATTTTCTTATTTATAATCTGTGTGCAGATTTTAATTTTTAAATTAAAAAAAATTTTTTCTTTAACCTTTCTTAGAACTTTGTTTTTTTTATTGTGCACATTAGGTGAGATCCCACCTCATGCCCTCCCTCTTTCTGCCATATACCCTCCCCCCTCCTGCTTCCCTCTGCCCCTGAACTGGACTATAATAGTGTTTTGTTGTTCTTAGGAACACATAATTGTTTCTATATTGATTTCATATTAGTATGTAGTACAGTGTATATTCATCTTTCCATTCTTGCAATACTTTACTAAGGAGAATGCATTTCAACTCCAAGTAAATGTAAAAGATGTAAAGTCTCCATCTTTTTAAAGGCTGAATAATATTCCATGGTGTACATATACCATAGTTTGTTAATCTACTCATGGGTTCATGGGTACTTACATTGCTTCCACAACTTGGCAATTATGAATTAAGCCGCAATAAACATTCTAGTGCAGATGTCTTTGTGGTAAAATGATTTTTGTTCTTCCCTAGTAATGGGATTGCAGGGTCAAATGGAAGGTCTACATTTAGGTCTTTGAGGATTCTCCATACTTCTTTCCAAAAGGGTTGTATTAGTTTGCAATCCCACCAGCAGTGTAGAAGTGCTCCCTTCTCTCCACATCCACACCAGCATCTGGTGTTTTGTGACTGTGATGTGGGCTAAACTTGCTGGGTTTAGGTGCTATCTTAGAGTGGTTTTGATTCGCATATCTCTGATGATTAAAGATGATGTGCATTTTTTCATGTAATTGTTGGCCATTCGTCTATCATCCTCACAGAAGTTTCTGTTCAAATCTCTTGCCCACTTAATAGGGAAGGTTGTTTGCACTTTTCTTACTGAGTTCTCTGTATATTCTAGTTATCAGATCTTTGTCAGAGAATCAATTTTTGTCAATGGTAAGACGTGCAGGTCCCAGTTTCAGTCTTCTACATGTGGATAACCAAGTTCTTCTCCCAGCACCATTTGTTTAATAAGGATTCTTTTCCCCAGTGCATGTTTTTGTTAGGCTTATCAAAGATTAAATGACAGTAAGTAGCTGGGTTCATCTCTAGATTCTTTATCCTATTCCAAAGATCTGTGTCTCTATTTTTGTGCCAGTACCATGCTATTTTGATCACTATAGCCTTGTAATATAACCTGAAGTTTGGCAATGTCATGCCTCCAGAATTCTTTTTATTTCTAAGGACTGTATTTGCTATTTGCGGTTTCATTCTGATTCAATATGAATCAAAGTACTATTTTTTCAAGATCTTTAAAGTATGACATTAGTGCTTTGATGGGGATTGCATTAAATCTATATATAGATTGCTTTGGGTAGTACGGACATCTTAACAATGTTGATTCTTCCCAGCCATGAGCTTGGTATGTTCTGCCATTTGTTGACATCTTCTGCTATTTCCTTTCTCAAAGTTTCATAATTCTCTTTATAGAGATCTTTCATGTTTTTTGTTGTGTATCTTCCCAGGTATTTCATCTTCTTTGGTGCTATTATAAAAGGAATAGAGTCTCTGATTTTTGTTCGTGGCTTGACAATTGCTTATGTATACAAAGGCTACTGATTTGTGGGTATTGATTTTGTAACCTGAGATGCTGGTATATTCCTTGATCACTTCTAAGAGGTTTGTAGTTAAGTCCCTGGGGTTTTCCAGATATAAAATCATGTCCACTGTGAAGAGGGAAAGTTTGACCTCCTCTGCCCTCACCTGGATTCCTTTGGTCTCCTTCTCTTGCCTGATTGTGATGGCTAGGACCTCCTACACTATGTTAAATAGCAGTGGAGATAGTGGGCATTCTTGTCTGGTTCCAGATTTGAGCAGAAATGCTTTGAGTTTGACTCCATTCAATATGGTATTGGCTGTGGGTTTGCTGTAGATAGCCTGTATCAGCTTAAGGAATGTTCCTCCTAAGCCCATTTTCTCAAGTGCTTTTATCATGAAAGGATGCTGATATTGTCAAGCCTTTTCTGCATCAATTGAAAGAGTCATATGGTCTTTGCTTTTTATTCTATTTATGTGGTGTATTATATTTATAGATTTGCGTATATTGAACCAACCTTCTGCTTCTCTGGGATAAAACCCACTTGATCATGGTACATAATCTTTATAATGTGTTGTTGTACTCTATTTGCTAATATGTAGTTGAAATTTTTGCATTGATATCATTAATGATATTGGTCTATAGTTTTTGTTTAAAAATATGGAACGCTTCATGAATTTGTGTGTTATCCTTGCACAGGGCCACGCTAATGTTCTCTGTATTCTTCCAATTTTAGTGTACGTGCTGCCAAAGCAAACACTAAATTTTTAAAATTTTTATTTAATTTTTTAGAGATAAAGTCTTACTTTGTTGCGCAGGCTGGAATGCAGTGGCATTATCATTAACTCACCACAGCCTTGAACTTGTGGCTTAAGCAAGCGGACTACGGGTAGATGCCCCCACACCAAGCTAATTTTTTAATTTTTGTAAAGATAGAGTCTAACTATTAACTATGTTGCCCAGGCTGGTCTAGAATTCCTAGCCTCAAGTGTTCCTCCCACCTTGGCCTCCCAAAGTGTCAGTGTTACACGTGTGAGCAACCACCTGGTCTCACATTTTAATATGTTTAATATCAAATAGAATGGCATATTTAAAGACTTACCTTGCCTAAGAAGCAAGAATAGCTTTTAGTCTGGGCATGGTGACAGACTGCCTGAGCAATAGTGAAACCCTGTCTCTATTTAAAAATAGAAAACTAGCTGGGTCTCATGTGGGAGCCTATAGTTCCAGCTACTTGGGAGGCTTAGGCAAGAGGATCACTTGAGCCCAGGAGTTTGAGGTTGCTGTGAGTTGATGCAATGACACTCTCCCCTAGGGTGACTAAGACTCTGTCTAAGGAAAAAAAAAAAGAACAGCTTTTACTTAGTACAGATTATAAACACACTGTTCTCTGCCCCATTTGACCTAGGAAGAAAGGAATTATTGATGACACTTCCTAAAGCTCCAGGGAGTGAACCTGGCCGTCTGATGCTTCACAGCATTGTGGCGGGTGCCTGTAGTCCCAGCTACTTGCCAGGCTGAGGCAAGAGAATCGCTTAAGCCCAAGAGTTGGAGGTTGCTGTGAGCTGTGACACTACAGCACTCCATTCAGTGCAATAGCTTGAGACTCTGTCTCAAAAAAAAAAAAAGAAAGAAAAGGTACAGTAAAAATACAGTATAAAAAATAAAAAGTGGTTCACTTCCACAGGACACTCAGCATGAATGGAGTTTACAGGACTGGAATTTGCCAGGGGTGAGTCAGTGAGTGGGTGGTGAGTGAATGTGAAGGCCTAGGGTATGAACAATGCCTTCTTCCGGATACCCCCTGAAGGACCTGCCTGAGGCGATTTTACATTTACTTTCTTTTTTTGTAAGTAGAAGGAATATATTCTAATGAGAAATAATACTACAATATAGTAAATACATGAACAGGTTAATAGTCATTTATTATCAAGTATTGCATACTGAACATACTGCATGTGCTGTACTTTTACATTACTGGCAGTGCGGTGGGTTTGTTTACATCAGCAACACTACAAACACAGAAGTAATGTGTGTTGTACTATGGTATTATGACAGTTTGGATGTCACCAGGCAACAGGAATTTTTCAGCTCTGTTATTGACATAATTTAATGGGACTACTATCATATGTGTGGTCCACTGCTGACTAAAATGTTATGTGGTACATGACCAGATTTCCATATTCAGAAAATAAAGCCTTGGCTTGGCGCCCATAGCACAGTGGTTTGGGCACGGGCCACACGCACTGAGGCTGGCAGGTTCAAACCCAGTCTGGGCCAGCTAAACAACAATAACAACTGCGACAAAAAAATAGCCAGGCATTGTGGCAGGTGTCTGTAGTCCCAGCTACTTGGGAAGCTGAGGCAAGAGAATCACTTAAGCCCAAGAGTTTGAGGTTGCTGTGAGCTGTGACACCATAGCACTCTACCAAGGGTGACATAACAAGAGACTGTCTCAAAAAAAAAAAAAAGATAAATAAAAGAAAATAAAGCCTTAATAAAAATGCCATCACCCCTACCCTCCCATGCACACACACACATATATACACATACACAGACACCCCCCACTCTGCTGGTGTCTGAACTCAGAAGCTGCTCATTCTTACTTACCAGACTCTTGTAGCTTGGTGAGATTCCCCTGCCCCTAGAGCCCATCCACATTGTCACCACTCAAGGTCTCTTTTCACTGCTCCAGCTTGCAGTGCTTACTCTAACTACCGTGTAGGCCACACAGAATGGCTTGCCACTCTGGAAGAACATAGTAGGAATAGGTGGCAGTCTAACTCCCTGAGGCCCTTGCTCATACTGCTTTCTGGGCCTGGAAATGTCAGCCCACTCCCAACTCTGCTTTGGCAGATGCCCATACCTGTGTAGGTTCAGCTCCAGTCTTAGCCCTACCACCAAGCCCTTCTTCACACTCCGCCCTTAAATCACCCAGGAGGACAGCTGAAGGCTCAGTCTTTTGTGTACTGGAATGCCTCGTGCGGTACTCAATGGCGTATGTGTTGCCTGCCCCCACTAGAATGTGAGAACACTTACTGAAGCCACTACTCAGTCACAGGGTCAAGAAACACATCAACTAAGTGCATTAATGTACATAGTTACCATTCAATAAAAAAAAAAAAAAGGAAAAAAAATATGGGGAACTCAGCAAAAAGTATGCTGAGTGAAAGAAACTAGTCACAAAAGATTACATATTGTATGATTCCATTTGTATGAAATGTACAGAATGGGCAACTCCAGAGACAGACAGTATTAATAGATTAGTGGTTGCAGGGGATAGGGGTGGGAAGACATGGAGAGTGACTGCTAATGTGCACAGGTTTCCTGGGAGGTGATAAAAATGTCCTGGAATTAGATAGTGGTGGTAGTTAGACAACTTTAGAATATAATAATAAAAACATTGTTAAAAAAAAAAAAAGAAAAGAAACACATCAACTGAGGGCCCACCACGTGTAAGGCACCCTTCTATGCCCTCGGGAGACAGCACTAAACAAAGCTGAGCAGCACGTATTTTAGAAGGACTAACAACCATCACAACAGTAAAAAGTACAGATGGTGTCTGTGGCAGGGGAAAGTTTTATAAAGGACGTCTGAAGAAGGCCTTTCTAAAGTGGAACCTGGGAGCCCAGACCTGAAGGTCTCTGCAGGAAGTGGGCACCAGCAACTGCAAGGGCCCTGACGAAGATATGAGTATGACAGAGCAGAACAGGGGTGCGGTGTGGCTGGGTGGGGTAGGCCAGCTGCCGCCAGGCTGAGCACAGGGAACTTTGAGGCCACCAAGGCTGCTCTCACTCTGCAGGAAACACTGTATTTTGCATAAAAGCTCAGGACCCACTCTCATGACTAATCCAACATGAGCTACATGATGCACTCCTGTGCCCTGAAATACTTCACAGTTCTGAATGCCGGTCATAATCTTTTAACACTGATTTTAGGATTCAGTAAGGGATGACAAACCATAGTTTGAAAACTCACCAGTACAGAATTATAGTGATGCGTGCAGCTGTGTCTCCAGCCACATGGGCTCACTGAGAAAGCCTACGGCAAGCCAGGTGCCTGCGGCTCAAGTGGCTAAGGCACCAGCCACATACACCTAAGGTGGCGGGTTCAAATCCAGCCCGGGCCCGCCAAACAACAATGACAGCTGCAACCAAAAAAAAAAAAAAAAAATTGTCCAGACGTTGTGGCAGGTGCTTGTAGTCCCAGCTACTTGGGAGGCAGAGGCAGGAGACTTACTTGAGCCCAGGAATTGGAGGTTGCTGTTAGCTGTGATGCCACAGCACTCTACCCAGGGGGACAGCTTGAGGCTCTGTCTCAACAACAACAAAAAGAAACCCTACAGCACGGTGTTCACAGGCAGGCAGTTCTCCAGGGACTCTTGCTTGGGTTCTCAGGACGGTCCTGCAGACTTTGGCTCTGCCTACTCCAGACCACAGCTTTTGGAGGTCTCCTCCATCGGAGAGAGAGAGCATGGGGAGTGGTATTAGTAGAACAACTCAAGACTAAGAAAGAAACAGAGCCAGGAACTATGCATACAGTCCCTTATTCTCATAACTCTAAAATGTAGGTATTCATGTTTTATCAAAACCATGAGTTTCAGGTTCAGAAAGAGTACAAGTCCCAAGTTCACATAGTCCATGGGAAGGTCTGAATTCAAAACCTAAATAGTCAAAAGAAGTCAAGGTCTCTAGCAATCAGAAGACTTCACTAAAAAATGAGGGACCTTCATTAAAAAATGAGAGACCATTTCACACCCATTAGATTGCAAACAGTCCAAACTCCTAACACAAGTAGGTGTTAGCAAGAATGGAGACAGACTGCACTGATGAAGTGAAGAAAGGAGTATAAAAAGGTACAACCACACAGGATAGTCAGATAATATCTAAAAACACTGAAGACACTCAAATCTTACAACTCTAAGATTCCAGCTGCATCCTCTAGAAGTTCCCCATGTTTGTGCAAAGGGACATAAAAAAGAACACTCACTTGCACTTCTGCCAGTAATGGGAAAGTAGAAACCATCTAGAAGTCCACTGGTAAAAAGTGGGATAATTATACAAGGTAACAAGTTTCAGCAGTTAAGATGAATCAGAACCTCATCTGTCAACATGACTAAAATGCAAAAACAAATGAATGAAAAAGCACACTGTAAAATCATCTGTATATTTTTTCCAGAACTTGTAAAATGATACTACAGATTAGCTACAGCAGGTACCTGTAGCAGAAGTACAGAATGTGAACGGGCCTGAGAAGATCAACCCGGGACACTGGCTGCCTTAGGTGGGGCAGGTGGGGGAGTGCAGAGAGGCTCTGTGGCATGAGCCACAGAGTATTTCTTGCAAAAGTCTTTGAAACAAATGTAGAAAAATGTCACATTGTTCTCTCCACTTTTGTGTTTGAAATATTACACATCATCAGGCACCACCAAATGTACTGCATGTAAGACAGAGGCCCAGGCCGTCTGTCTCCCAGCCCACGCTTTCTCCCAGCCTTGCCCTGCAGCATCTTGACGGCTTTTTGGGCGAAAGCTGAGCCACATGTCCATTGTACCTGGCAAAGAGAACTGTGTGGTGCTGTGTGGTAACAAGATGGTCACAGGACTGCCACTGAGTGTGGGTGATAAGAAGACTTTGGAGCAATACATACCCAAAGAACACCACATCACCTTGTTTCAGGACCATGCATGGTCCTGCCTACTTCCTTTCACATCTATGTTGGCAGCTATTTTGAAATATCTGCTTTCATTTGGTCTTTTCCAAAGATTGAAACCAGCTTTTTAAAGGTGAATATGTGTCAACTTCTGGTTGAAAGTCAGAATTCACAGATCTTCTCTACCCTCTCCACAGGTCTTAGATAGTCATGAAATCTGCACTATGACAGTTGGCTGCAAGTGATCTGGTTGGAGGTATATTTCCCATAATAGGAGACTTATGCTTTTTAAACTGGTCACTGTACCCACAGTGGCAGAAAGCCAGTAAAGACAAGAAAATATATAACAGGCGGCGCCTGTAGCTCAAAGGAGTAGGATGCTGGCCCCATATGCTGGAGGTAGAGGGTTCAAACCTAGCCCCAGCCAAAAACTAAAAAAAAAAAAAAAAAAAGAAAAGAAAATATATAACTTGTCAGGTACAGCAACATTTTCTCTGAGAATAGGCAATTTTGCATGGTGGACTGACTCCATGGGACCATGCTACTGGTGGAGACTGCCACTGTAGCAATTTCAAGAAATGTATTCTGCTCCTTTCCTAACTTAGGAAAATCCAGGGGCAAAATACTAGCTGGTTATTATAGAGTTAGCAGAATTCCCAAAACAATAGTCTTTTTTGTTGTTGTTTTTAGATACAGGGTCTGGCTCTGTTCCCCAGGCTGAAGTGTAGTGGTGTTCACTATAACCTCCAACTCTTAGGCTTAAGCAATCCTCCTGTCTCAGCTTCCAAAGCAGTTGGGCCTATAGTGCATGCCACTATGCCTGGGATCTTGCTATGTTGCTCAGGCTGGTCTCAAGCTCCTGGCCTCAAGCAATCCTCCCATTTTGCCTTCCAAAGTGCCAGGATTACAGGCATGAGCCAGTGCACCAGCCCTTTCTATTATTCTCTTAGAAAATGCCATTTATGGCTCTGTTGGGTAGTCAATAAATAAATATTAACACATGTATAAACTCTTGGTAGATTTTTCAAAGGAAATGGGCGGAATGAAGGTACAATTCAATGAACAGTGCTAATGAAGGGCAGAAGCTGTGCAAGACTCTTCACTTACTGAACTCCCTGTCAGTTCCCCATCACCCTGGGGAAAAAGCATTACAAGCTACACTGTAAAGATGGACAAACAGACTAAAACAGATCAGCTACTTACTGAAAGTTACCAAGATAACATGGATGGGGGTGGGAAGAGAAGCAGTGCTAAGTACTTGGTTCTATTACAAAGAAACTAAGAAAGGTACAGAGACCTTTTCCTCATGGTCTCTGCTGTAGCGTTTCATTCACTCAGAACTGGGAATAACTAACCCAAGAGTGTATAACTGCATTCTTGCTATGGGGGATACAATGGTGACAGAGCAGGAGAAAGTTTCTTTGCTTGTGGGCACTGTGTTTGGTGGTGGTAGAAGTTCTTACACTCAAAAGCTGCCTGCTGGGGCGAGTCAGGCCATCTGCTGCTTTCCAAGGTTGCCAACTCTGCTCGGTATGTTTGGCCAATTGGATCTTTAAGTTATCCTGACTTGATACCTGATAATATTCTCATTTCTTAGGCTATGATTAATAAAATACTAATTTCTACATCTTAAAAAGTAAAATATCAGTATTTTGGTAATTCCAAAGTCCATGGAAAGAGCCCACATTTTCTGAACACAAGATCAAAAACTGACAAGGCCATGGTTGGGTTTTTGGGGTTTTTTTGCAGTTTTTGGCCAGGGCCAACTTTGAACCCGCCACCTATGGTATATGAGGCCAATGCCCTACTCCCTTGAGCCACAGGCACCACCCTGGGTTTTCTTGAAGGCTACATCCAGAAGGCCTTGCCAGAGCGCCACATTACTGATATCTCTTTCATGTTTGCACTGGAACATTCTCTTTATTTACTTTCTGAATATCCTTTTTCTTGTCCTTCCATCAAATTTGTATTTAAAAGCAAAGTAAAGAAGCAGGTGTGATTAAAGTACCAAATAATACAGGAAAAACAGATACAAGACAATTATGATTTACAAAAAACAAGCTGGGCACTGAGGTCATGGGCAGAAGAAAGGTACACAGGCTGCTCCTAGGACTCCCTGGACAGGAGGGGCTCTCCCAAGTTCAGCGGCTTTCCTTGTTTCCCCACAGCTGAGAAAAAAACAGGACAGTCGGCAATGCAGATGGCTATTTCCTCAGGCCACACGACCCCTCTGAACCAGACTGCACTACTGAAACACACTTGCTACAGACAGCAATAACACAGCCAGGTCACCTGAGCCAAAGAAACCACTTTTGGGTGCTGTCAGAGCCTGGTTTAGCTAGATCCTTGCTAAGGAACTGCTACGAAGGAAGCAATTTTGAATGAAAACTGTATGCTTGATTAATATTTGTTAGGAAGCCATACTCCAGGAGAGTTTTATGACAACTCCCTGGGGTCACATAGCGCCACTAAGGAGATGCTTTGTGAAGCAGCACATACCAGCCATCCCCTAATCAGACTACAACAGTATCCGCTGACAGTAACTAGAAAATGTGTTTCCGCAGCCAGCACTGCTACTACCAGCCTTCAAGTCCAACTTCAGCAATAAAAATAAAGGATCACAGAGCCCAGGAAAGGAGGAATAAGTTTAAAAAAAGAAGATGATGATGATTTGCTGAGTGACTTAAGTTTACAGATTCAAACAAATGAAAACTCTTTTCTCAGAAATTCACAAATGTAACATAACATTCTTTTTCCAGCTGGGATAATTTAAACTATTCTAAGATCTCATCTGTTTTATGACAATTAAGTTAGTTTTGAAAAGAGGTACTGACGACGTATTTGTTGGCTGGCCGACAAGTGTCAACCGAAAACTCCAGGAGGGCAGACCAGGTCTAGTACCTGGTCCCTGGGGCCTTACAGGACCTAGCATACAGCAGGTGCTCCACAGATATAGTAAAGCAACGGCTAGTACTGATTAAGAATTCCTTCTGTGGCTCGGCACTTGTGGCTCAAGTGGCTAAGGCGCCAGCCACATATACCTAAGGTGGCGGGTTTGAATCCAGCCTGGGCCAGCCAAACAACAATGATGGCTGCAACCAAAAAAATAGCCAGGCGTTGTGGCGGGTGCCTGTGGTCCCAGGTACTTGGGAGGCAGAGGCAGGAGACTTGCTTGAGCCTAGGAGTTGGAGGTTGCTGTGACCTGTAATGCCACAGCACTCTACCCAGGGGGACAGCTTGAGGCTCTGTCTCAAAAAAAAAAAAAAATTCCTTCTGTTTTGCAAGTATGGCATTCTGAGTGAACAATATAATTTTCTTGGTCCAGTAATGTTTAGACTATTACTAAAATGAGCCACCCTGCAGGTGGCCTGCATTTTGAAACCAACAACAGCTAATGACTGGTGTGTTAATGGTTAGGAACACATCTCTTTACTCTTCTTCCATCCTTGCTCTGAAGGGTTCTGCTGTCAGCTGCTAGATAAAGCAACAGCCAGCTGGAGGTGACCTAGAGTAAAACCAAGTGCTTCTCGAAACCAACAACAGCTAATGACTGGTGTGTTAACTTCACGGTGAGAAATTTGCTAGAAAATCTCTCATTTGTAAAATTCCACAGAACACCTGAACTAACTCTCCTCACCACAGGCAGAGTCCTTAATTGCCTACCTGTTTTCCATTAAGTCCAGTTTCCTAAAAATAAAACTTAAGACAAAAGAGCACAATCCATGGCTCAGAAGAGGGTAACTGTGGCACCAGTTTACTTACCAGGAAAAACATACACAGCCAGCTCCACAGAGAAAACATGGCACAGCTAGAAACAAACTCACCCTCAGTGTGAGTGCTGCTCTCCAGGTCTCCCTCCCAGACTTCTAAGAACTCTGTAGCATCACAGCAGTTACAGGAGGTGACCACTGGCAAAGCTCTCAGCAATGTGTATGGCACTGAAAAACAGCTGGAAACACGAAGTGACACACCAAGCCTGGCCCCAGCAACCTCACATAGGGAGAAATGAGCACTCTACCTAGAGCTGTGTCTTTCTGGGGTTTGGTAAGTTTAAAAAACAAACAACAACAACAACAAAAAACTATGATTCACAATTTCACAAAAATAATACTTGCTCTTACTTATAGGTGATATGTCTGTTTACACTGCTACTTGCAACCCACAAAACTGATTATTTCATTCACTCCAGTATGTCACTCTGCAGTCTGAAAAACACTAAAAGTGTCATCAGCAGCCAACATCTTCCCTCCAAAAGAACCCTCATGTCTTTGTATTGATAATGTGAAGCTTCTAAAAATGCTATCACTTCAATCAGTGCCATGGTTGGTTTTGTATTCTCTAAATTTAGAGCTACCATATACAAGTAGGAAATTTCAAGCTGATTTGGTTTCATCTAAATTGACTTCACTCAGTTTGAATAACATGTAGAACCATTAGACAGTTTTGACTCTAACAGATTTTTAAGTTGGTAGGTATATAAATGACAGGTCAAAAAGATCTCCAAAACCTAAGACATTTCCTAAGACACGTGTTTAAAATATCTAGAAAGTAAACACTTATTTTTTTTTTGAAACAGAGTCTCACTATATCACCCTCAGTAGAATGCTGTGATATCATAACTCACAGCAACCTCAAACTCTTGTTTGAACAATTCTCTTGCCTCAGTCTCCCAAGTAGCTGGGACTACAGGCACCTGCCATAATGCTTGGCTATTTTTTTGGTGTAGTTATCATGGTTTTTATCTGGCCCAGGCTGGGTTCAAACGCGCCAGCCCCAGTGTATGTGGCCAGCGCCCAAGCCTAAATAAAAAAATATTCTCTGGAAATAAGCAAAGGCAAGTTTCTTCCTGGCTTAGAATGGACTGCCCTATGTACAGCAGTCACCCCATGCAGGTGCTGAGCTAGGTCTGCCACAGCACTGAAAACATTTATAACTCTCTACCTGGCCAGACAAGAGCCAGGTATTGATACTAAAAAGCACAACTTGGCCACAGAGCAGCACTGTAGGAGGCATCCACAGTTCAGAAGGGCAGGGGACAGCTCCAGCCAGGGCCAGGGGCTCTGATGAAAGGAAGGGCAGGGGCTGCCCACACTCTGCTTGGGCAGCAGGGGCCAGAAAGACTGTGGTCATGAACTCTGATAGCCTTCACAAAGGGCCCAAGAATGACAAGCTGTTTCACACCAACACCAATACCCTCAGAACACAGCCCTGAGTCCCTCTGTCTGACCAACATTCCTTTCTGGTGTTCCTCAGCCACCCTCTTATGGGACCTATCCTGTTAATGGCCCAGCAGGTAAGTGTCTCAGAACCACATGTCCTGAGTTCAAATCCTTGACCAGCAACCTCCCCACGTGACCTAATTAAGTTCCCTAATCACCATCTCTGTGTTCTCCCCTGTGAAGGAGATCTGATAACCACATCTACAGTGCCTAGTCATGCCTGGTACACAAAGTATTTCATAGTGTTAGCTGTTATAATCACAACACACAGCTGATAGGTTTTTAAAAATGAATTTGTTAGGCTCAGCGCCTATAGCTCAGCAGCTAAGGGCAACAGCCACATAAACCAGAGCTGGTGGGTTCATGTCCAGCCCAGGCCTACCAGACAACAATGACAACTGCAACCAAAAAAAAAATAGCCAGGCGTTGTGCAGGCGCCTATAGTCCCAGCTACTTGGGAGGCTGAGGCAAGAGAATCGCTTAAGTCCAAGAGTTGGAGGTTGCTGAGAGCTGTGATGCCACAGCACCCTGCCAAGGGTGACAAAGTGAGACTCTGTCTTAAAAAAAAAAAAAGAATCTGATATATTAAATCATATTATATTCTCACTTTAATTTTCTATTAAATATTGCATTGCCTCTAGGTACAGGGCAATTTACCCAGGAAGCACCTCTGAGAAATTTTGCCAGAAAAGCAATCTCTCCAACCAAAATAGCATTTTTAATTTGTAAGATCTTGTTACCAACTACTAAGAAGTGTTAAGAAAAAAAAATGACCACAGATTTCTCTCAAACACAGCTAACTGGCCACAAATGTCCTGCTTCCAACACAGGACTTATACTGCCTGCAGGTAGTCAGAATTCCTGCCATCAGTCACAGCTAGACAGGATCTGACTCTCTACTCTCTGACTCTTCTTGTGCTAGAAGGACAAGAATGGCTCTTCTCCACTAAGAACACAGAGTGTCCACCATACGACCAGGCACAGAAGGTGACACTGGCACCATACAAAGTGCGCAGCCCTGTCACGCAAGCAAAGCTCCCAAAGGCACAGCCATTCCTGCTCACATGTAGCCCAGGTGACCACACTTACCGTGTCATGCTACAGTGTAGCCATGACGTTATACCAAAGAAGTGCTCTTTAGTGGTACACTAAATTCATGTTATTATCTTCAAGCTACATGTCAGTGGTTGGGAACCTGTCCTTGGTTCTTTAAAAATTAAAAGGTATCTCTTGATATACTGTCTGAGATCTAAGAGTTCAGGAAAGAGGAGGCCAGATGTGGGTAGATGAAACAAGACAGCCCACACGCGAATCACTGTTGAGGCTGGTCAGTGGGTATAAAAGGTTCGTTATTTCGTTCTATCTACTTTTGAATATGTTAAAAATGTTTCCTAATTAACTGCTTTTAAAAAAAGCATTTCTGTTACGTACTTTTTAGCTCTATATACTAGAGAAAACAAAATTATTTTCCAATAATTATTTTCCAAGTTCTCACTCCAATGTTTTTAAATTCAACACTGTCCAGGCTTCCCCACCACTACTCAGAGCCACCCAAGCCTCTGGTCCAGGGGGCAGTGCAGCTCTCAGGGCACTTGCTCCAGGCACCTTGCACAGTGCCCCAGAAACTAGTTCTGTCACAAGGCAATAGAAGGTGAAGACTAACTCCTCCCCCTTCTCAGTTGCACACACTATTCTGACAGGGAGAAACAAAGACCTCTACTTGGACTATTTCCACACTTTCTTCCTCAAAGTAGCAGATTTTATGATTTGTGACAATAAACTCAAAGGGTAATGACCCCAAGGTGAAATAGGAAGATAAAATAAGTGAGAAGACTAGCTCAGTGAGTTCTCAAACTTGTTGAGAAGCTTAGAAAAAAATGCCAATGCCAATACACGCAGGACCAATGAAACCAGAATTTGTAGAAGTGGTGCCTAGGGTGTTTGTGTGTACACACACATGTGCATGAATGCACACACGTGTGTGCACGTGTGTGCCGTACATGCAGACGTGCATGTGAGGTGTATGTATGTGTGTGTGCTCAGAACTCCCTGGTGATGGTGACTCTGACTTGTGGTCAGGGTTGAGAACTGCTGAGTGAGGCCATGCATCTACCTAGATGTTTCAGAACTCTCCAGACACAACCCCTTATCTTTTCTCTCCCACTAGCTTTGGAAGCCTGACATCTCACTTTCAGACGGCACTGTTAGAAAGTCCTTCCTCCTATCAGGCAAAGATGGGTCCCCATGGACCTTGCACCCACTAGCCTGCATTCTAACCCTATAAAACGCATCTTGTCCCACTCTTCAAATGTTTGAAGAGATAAAGTGAACAGCACCAAATCAGAGAAAAGCTTTCTGTTTATGGTAAAGATGCTTTAGGAATCCTATATTTATTACCTGAGCCAGAGAAAAAGTAGGGAAAAAGAGATGAGGATTATGACAGAAGCAAACACAAGGACAATTTTAGATGGGAAATGGGGATTTCATTTGTGTTTTTGTGAAACTAGAGTTAGTATAAACAGATTATTCACCCTGATAGAGAATAAAAGATATTATGGTCACAAAGGGATTTTCCAGATATTCTCTGGGGGGAAAATCCACAATGCTCTGCTTTAAAAGAAATAATCACTCTTCCCATGATCTTGGCCATATACAAATAAGTAATAAAAAGTCCCCTCTTCACTCTCCAGCTATTTGCTCTGCCAGTGCTACTTTGGTCCTCTCTTATCAGCCACACGAGGAGGTGAGGAGGTGTGCGGCCAGGTCCTGGCTGGGCTCCTCCAGCCCAACCCTGTAATTCCTCACAGCATCTCCACGCAGCTCCTCCACTTGAAGCCTTACGTGTGGCAGGCCACTCCAGAGCCTGGGGTATCCATTTCACTAAACCACATTTTCCCTGTTTCAACACTGAAGCAGGGCTGTTCCAGATGGCTCCCAAGTCCCCTGCGGGCCCTGGGACCAGCTCTGGTGGAAGATAAACAGTCAGGGCTTCTACTTTTCCACGAAAGCAAAAATGCAATTTTTAATCTTAAAGCTTTTCTTGGTTCTTAGACATTGAAAACAAATTTTAAAAAAATTTAAAGAGGCTCGGCGCCTGTGGCTCAAGTGGCTAAGACACCAGCCACATACACCTAAGGTGGCAGGTTCTAATCCAGCCCAGGCCCACCAAAAACAACAGTGACAACTGCAACCAAAAAAAATAGCCAGGTGTTGTGGAGGGCGCCTATGGTCCCAGCTACTTGGGAGGCTGAGGGAGGAGACTCGCTTGAGGCCAGGAGTTGGAGGTTGCTGTGAGCTATGATGCCGCGGCACTCTACCCAGGGGGACAGCTTCAGGCTCTGTCTAAAAAAAAAAAAAAATTTTTAAAGAGACTATCTGAGCTGAATAGAACACAACTGTAAAAGAGACAGACCCATGGCTTCCAATCTGCGACCTCTGCTTCACAAAGCAGAAGCCTGAGGGGCCACTTGCATTGATGCTAGGCAGGAGCCCAATGGGGAGTCTGATGGGGAACCCAACTCATCCTGAACCATCTGTGCTGTAGAGCCCACGCTGCTTGTTAGGTGGGAACTGACATTCACAGTGAGAACATTCAGTTTCAAGGCTTTTGAAATTGAGGATCAACAACTAAGATCTTAGAATTTCAAAAGGATGTAAGGGATGTCCAATTAATGACACATTTTATACTACTGGCTAAGAAAACAATCAGGGAACTTTGGAAATAATAAGCAGGCGCGCCCCTACAGTGAGTTTACAGACCTTCTCAGAGAAAGGTTAAAGAATCTTACTACAAAACAGGAAACACCAAAATGGCAGCTTGACTTGAAAAATAATAGGAAGGAGTTTTAACCAAAGAAAACAAATGAAGATGGAAAGAAGTAGCAACTCATAAAATGACAAACTGAATGTCTTCATGAAAAATCAACTGCTGGCAAAATTACAAAATGGTATGATTCTAGTTGGTTTTTTAAAAATAAAGCATACACAGAGACTAAAAAAATACTTACCAAATATTAATGTTGAAATGTAACCCTTTTTTTTTCTTTTTTCTTTTACACAGAGTCTCAACTCAGTCACCCTGGGGTTGAGTGCCATGGCATCACAGTTCATAGAAACCTTAAACTCTTGGGCTCAAGTGATTCTCTTGCCTCAGCCTCCGGAATAGCTGGACTCCAGGTGCCCGCCACAATGCCCAGCTATTTTTAGACAGGGTCTCATTCTGACCCAGGCTGTTCTCAAAGCCAGGAGTTCAGGCAATCCACCCACCTCGGCCTCCCAGAGTGCTAGGGTTATAGGCATGAGCCACCAGGCCTGGCCAATACCACACTCCCTGAATTACTGTAGCTTCAGGGTCAACTACACCATAATCTAGTCCGGCGTGTTTCTTTACACCCTCTTTTTTATTCCACAATAATGTTCTATAGTCCAAAGTCTTGAAATTAGATTAAGCATTCTACCTATGCTTTTTCTTTTTTTTTGGCTGGGGCTGGGTTTGAACCTGGTATAGGGGGCTGGCGCCCTACTCCTTGAGCCACAGGCACCGCCCTTCCACTTATGCTTTTCTTAAATTGCTTTTGCTATCCAGCTAGGCCCTTTACAGTGCCATCAGCATTAAGAATTAGCTTGTCAATTTCCAATGTTTTTTGTAAAGCCCGCTGGGATTTTACTGTGTTGTGCCAGATCTACAGGTAAATTTGAGGACTGGCATCTTAACATTACTGGGTCTTTTGGTCCGTGGGCATAACATAAATTTCTCCACTTACTTAGATGTTACTTACTTCATTCAGCAATGGTTTGTAGATTTAGGGGTACAAATCTTACTTATCACATATTTTGTTAAATTTATCTCTAAATATTTCGTGTTTTTGAAAGCTATTGTAAATTAAAATGCCATTTAAATTTCAACTGCTAAGGTGTTCTAAGGTGTTCATTCCTGGCATACAGAAAGAACATTTTATCTTCTGACTATACTAAACTGTTATAGGAAATTATTAGTTCTGATAGATTTTTGTAGATTCCTTAGGATTTTTTATAAAAAGGGATCTTGTCAAATGCAAATAAAGTTTTACAGCTCAGCGCCTGTGGCTCAAGTGGCTAAGGCACCAGCCACATACACCTAAGGTGGCGGGTTCGAATCCAGCCTGGGCCCACCAAAAACAACAATGGCGGCTGCAACCAAAAAACAGCCAGGCATCGTGGCGGGCGCCTGTGGTCCCAGCTACTTGGGAGACTGAGGCAGGAGACTCACTTGAGCCCAGGAGTTGGAGGCTACTGTGAGCTGTGATGCCACAGCACTCTACCCAGGGGGACAGCTTGAGGCTCTGTCTCAAAAAAAAAAAAAAAAAGATAAAGTTTTACTTCATTTCAATCTGTACATTTTTCTTTCTTTCTTTTTTTTTGAGACAGAGTCTCAAGCTGTCACCCTTGGTAGAGTGCAATGGCATCACAGCTCATAGCAACCTCAAACTCTTGGGCTTAAGAGATCCTCTTGCCTCAGCCTCCAAGTATCTGGGACTACAGCTACCCACCACAACATCCAGCTATTTTGTTGCTGTTGTTGGAGGTGTCATTGTTGTTTTAGCCTGCCAGGGCTCCAGCCTCCTTGTATGTGGCTGGCGTCCTACCCACTGAGCTACAAGCGCCGTCCATTTTTCTTTCTTTTTTTCTTCACCTACTGCACTAACTAGGCCTCCAGCAGAAGATAAAAGAGGGCATCATGACTTACACGGATCATTATTAAAGTTTTGAGACAGACTGTGTTATGGTCCACTATTTCACTGCCATGAAATAGTTGACAATTTGCTTTTTGATTCACCCATGCAAGTTTCAACTTGCTCAGCTTATCAGTATTATGAAGGGGGCTTCATTTCCATCTGTGCAGATTTTACATTTCTTGATTTCTGTGCATTTCAAATCTTTCATAATGACCCGTATTGCCAATCTTAGAGGTAAAGTACTCAGATTTTCACCATAAAATGTTGACACTGGCTGTGGATTTCACAGATGTCCTTTTAACGAGTCAAGGAAGTTCTCTTTCATTCCTACTTCAGAGTTTTTGTCACAAATGGCCATTGGGTTTGCTAGGTGCTTTTTCTGCATCTACTGAGATAATAAATGGTGTTAACTCTTTCTTTTGTTGATATGGTGACTTATACTGATTTTCTAATAAACCAACTTTGTATGTCTGGGATATATCCCACTTGGTTTTGATGTGTTATCTTCTTACTGAATGCCATATGTATATAATACTTTGGTAAAAGGTTTGCATTTACATTGCATTTATAAAAGATATCAGAATAATATTGGTTTGTAGTTTCATTTTCTTGCTATGGCTTTGTCAAATCTTGATGTGAGAGTAATACTGGTCTCATAGTTAGGAATTATTCTCCCCATGAAAGTTTGGCTAGGATTATTGTTATTTGTTCCTTAATTATTTGATAGAATTCACCAATGAAGCTATCTGAGCCTGTAGTTTTCTTTGTGGCAAGATTTCAATTATGAATTTCATTTCTTTGTAATAGACATTGGGCTATTCAAATTTTTGTTTTTTCTGGTATCCGTTTTGATAGTTTTTGTCTTCAAAAATTTGCCTATTTCATCTAAGCAGCCAAATTTATTGGATAACAAATTTATTGTTTATATATTCCCTTATGTCTACAGAATCCATAGTAGTATCCATTCATTCATTCCTGAAATTGGTCATTTGATTCCTCTGTGTTTTTTTTTTTCTATCTTCCTTCTTTATTTGCTCTCTCTGGTAAGCTTACCAATTTTATTCATCTTGTAGGCCGGGCGTGGTGGCTCATGCCTATAATCCCAGCACTCGGAAGGCCAAGGCAGGTGAATTGCCTGAGCTCACAGGTTTGGGACCAGCCTTAGTCAGAGTTAGACCTCAGTCTCAAAAAACAGCCAGATACTGTATGTGGGAATGGTTCCGAAGCAATGTTAAAAAAAAAAATAGCTGGACATTGTGGTAGGCGCCTGTAGTCCAAGCTACTGGGGAGACTGAGGCAAGAGAATTGCTTAAGCACAGGAGTTTGAGGTTGTTGTGAGCTATGATGCCACAGCACTCTACCAGTGGTGACAAAGTGAGACTCTGTCTCCAAAAAAAAAAATTTATTCATCATGTCAGAGAACCAACTTTGGCTTTACTGACTTTCTCCATAGCTTGTTCTCTTCATTATTTCCTTCCTTTGACTTACTTTGTGGTTAACTTTACTGGCTTCACTTTTTTGGCTAAGAAGAGAAGCTTAGAGAATGAATTTCCGACTTTCCTTCTTTTCTAAAATAAACATTTAAAACTATAAATTTTCCCTCAGTAATACAGCTGTAGCAGCTTCCCATGTTTCAATGTTATATTTTAATTATTATTTAAATAAAATACTTCTATGATTTCCTTTATAATTTTTTTAGATTCATGAGTCACTCAGAAGTAAATTGTTTAATATCCAGATATTTGGGATGTTTGAAGACTTTTTAAAATTTAATTTCATTGTGGTCACAGAACATATTCTATGAGATTTCAGTCTTTCGAAGTGTACTGAGACTTGCTCTGTATCCTAACAGCTGGTCTGTCAGTGACCGTTCTATATGAACTTGAAAATAATGAGTATTCTGTAGAGTCAGTTCTTACTGTCTTATTTTCCTAAGTAAGAGTCTCACTTTCTTTTTTCTTTGCATGTATAGTAATGATGAATGAAAACTATACATTTGTTGGCTCAGCGCCTGTAGCTCAAGGAGCTAAGGTGCCAGCCACATACACCAGAGCTAGGGGGTTCAAACCCAGCCCACGCCTGCCAAACAACAATGACAACTACAACCAAAAAATAGCCGGGCGTTGTGGTGGGTGCCTATAGTCCCAGCTACGTGGGAGGCTGAGGCAAGAGAATCGCTTAAGCCCAAGAGTTGTGAGCTGTAATGCCACAGCACTCTACCTAGGGCAACAGCTTGAGGCTGTGTGAGAAAGAAAGAAAGAAAGAAAGGAAAGAAAGAAAGGAAAGAAAGAAAGGAAAGAAAGGAAGGAAAGGAAAGGAAAGAAAGAAAGAAAGAAAACTATACATTGTTGATAATACCCTGTGGCAACATTATATTCAGTTGAGTTGTAAAGTGAGTTAAATTTCTCATAGCCAATAAATTGACTAGATTCAAACCACAGTGCATAGAAACTCCTCTGTTCTTATGGCTTCCCACTTTTTTAAACCTAGTAACCTAGTGGTGGTCTCCAGTGCCTTCATAATTTGGTGGGAAGAGTCAGGGACCACCGTTTCTATGATTTCCTTGCTCCTACAAATTCCTGCCTCCTGGCTCGGTGCCTGTGGCTCAAGTAGCTAAGGTGCCAGCCACATACACCTGATCTGGTGGGTTTGAATCTAGCCGGGGCCCGCCAAACAACAATGATGGCTGCAACCAGAAAAACAGCTGGGCGTTGTGGCAGGCTCCTGTAGTCCCAGCTACTCAGGAGGCTGAGGCAAGAGAATCACGTAAGCCTAGGAGTTGGAGGTTGCTGTGAATTGTGATGCCACAGCACTCTACCCAGGCGACAGCTTGAAGCTCTGTCTCAAAAAAAAAAATTTTTAAGCCAATTTTTATAATTATTATATCATATATTAACTCCCTTAAATCTACCACTTATATCTTCTACCACTAGAAATAGAGGAAGTTGGCTCGGCACCTGTGGCTCAAGAGGCTAGGGCGCCAGCCACATACACCTAAGCTGGCGGGTTGGAATCCAGCCCAAGACCGCCAAATGATGACGATGGCTACAACCAAAAAAAAAAAAACCCAGGCATTATGGCAGATGCCTGTAGTCCCAGCTACTTGGGAGGTGGCAGCAGGAGACTTGCTTGAGCCCAGGAGTTGGAGGTTGCTGTGAGCTGTGATGTCATAGTACTCTAACCAGGGCGACAGCTTGAGGCTCTGTCTCCAAAAAAAAAAAAAAAAGAAAGAAAAGAAAAGAAATATAGGAAATGGAAATAATTCCCATAGTTTAACTGGTATATGAGAAAGAGTCCAAAACTAACCAGGTATTGAGAGGAGAGACATTAGGTCTCAGATATCTCTAAATCCTTAATGCTTAGATAGTGTCTAACACCTATTAGGTATTCAATAAGCAGGTACTAAAAGAATGGCTAAAAACTTTTGGTTCTGCCAATCATTTATTACTGTGTAGTATTAGGCATGTTAAACTCTAGGCCAGCAATAATCCACCTGTAGGTCATGACCCCTTTGTAACAATGAAAATACATCCTACGTATCAGATATTTACATTACAATTCATAACATTGGCAAAATTACACTTAGAAAGTAACAAAAATAATTTTATAGTTGGGAGTCACCACAAAATGACGAACTGTATTAAAGTCACGGCATTAGGAGGCATTAGGAAGGTTGAGAACCACTGCTCTAGGCAAAACTAGCTTGCATGAAACAATTATAGTACCAGATTCCTGGAGTAATTTCACTTATAAAAATCTAATATAGGCCAGGCACAGTGGCTCACATCTGTAATACTAACACTCTGGGAGGCCAAAGTGGGTAGATCACCTAAGCTCAGGAGTTTGAGACCAGCCTGAGTTAGAGTGAGAGCCTATCTCTATAAAAAATAGAAAAACTAGCTCAGTATCATGGTGAGTATTCGGGAGACTGAGGCAAGAGGATCACTTGAGCCCACAATTTGAAGTTGCTGCAGAGCTATGACACCTCGGCATTCTATGCAGAGCAACAAAGTGAAACTCTATAGTCTCGAAAAAAAACAAAAACAAAAACATAACCTAAAGAAAATAATAGAGATGTCTTCCGAAACTTAACAAAATTTATGAACAAACATGTTCACTGTAGCATTATTCAATAAAATAAAAATAAATAATAAAAATAAAAACAACCTCGTCCAAAAAAAGAATTCGCAAGTAAATTGTAGCAGACAACAGACTACTATAATGCCATGATGTTTTTAATGATATGAAAAATTTTTCTGTATATAAATGTTGAGGGAAAAAAATCCTGGATATTATAAGAAACAGCCAGACTTAGGTTTGATTCTTAGTGCCACCCCTTAATAACTGTATTATCTGCCTCATGCAAGTTAACCTATAATCCAGATTTCTCATCTGTAAAATGCAGAAAAAACAGAACTTTCCTCATAGGCTTGCTGGGAGGAGTGACATTCACTTAAAAATTACTCAAAAATATTAACTTTAAGTAGTCATAAAATGTTAGCCAAGTAGGCATTTTAAAATTATGTTAATTAGTATGTGTGTGGGGGGCACCTGTAGCTCAGTGGCTACGGTGCCAGCAACATTGCTCCAAGGCTGAAGGGTTTGAACCTGCCCGGAGCCTACTAAAAACAACAATAAAAATAGGCGGGCGTTGTGGTAGGCGTCTATAGTCCCAGCTACTAGGAGGCTAAGGCAAGAGAATCACTTGAGTCCAAGAGTTGGAGGTTGCTGTGAGCTATGACGCCATAGCACTCTACCGAGGGTGACAAAGACTCTGCCTCAAAAAAAAATTAGTACGTGTAATTAAATATATATAAGTTTATTGCTGAATATTATAATAGTATTGGTAGTAGATTATGTATTATCTTTTCTATCATTTTTGATCTTTTATAGAGATACATTTAAATATTTACAGATATGAGATGATATGATGCCTGGTATTGATTTTTTTCCTTTTTCTTTTTTTTTTTGAGACAGCATCTCAGTTTATCTCCCTCAGTAGAGTGCCATGATGTCACAGCTCAGAGCAACGTCCAACTCCTAGGCTTAGGCGATTCTCTTGCCTCAGCCTCTCGAGTAGCTGGGACTACAGGTGTCTGCCACAACGCCCAGTTATTTTTTTGTTGCAGTTTGGCCAGGACCGGGTTCGAACCTGCTACCTTCAGTATATGGGGCCTGTGCCCTGCTCACTGCCCCCTGGTATTAATTTTTAAAACACCATAAATAATATATTTCAATTAAATACTTTTCTTTTTTTTATTTTTATTAAATCATAACTGTGTACATTAATGTAATCATGGGGCACAATGTGCTGGTTTTAAATACAATTTGGAATATTTTCATCAAACTGGTTAACATAGCCTTCACGGCATTTTCTTAGTTATTGTGTTTAGACATTTATATTCTACGCCTAGTAAATTTCACATGTACCCTTGTAAGATGCACCTATAGGTGTGGTCCCACCAATTACTCGTCCTCCCCCCATCCTCCCCCCTCCCTTCTCTCTTTTCCCCTTCTTCTTGGACTATAATTGGATTATAGCTTTCATTAGAAAGCTACAAATTGGTTTCATAGTAGGGCTGAGTACAGTGGATACTTTTTCTTCCTTTTTGAGACAGATCATGTTACCCTCGGTAGAGTGCCCTAATGTCTGTCACAGCTCACAGCAATCTCAAACTCTTGGGCTTAAGTGATTCTCTTGCCTCAGCCTCCCAAGTAGCTGGGACTACAGGGGCCTGCCAGGATGCCTGGCTATTTTTTTTTGTTGAAGTTGTCATTGTTGTTTAGCAGGCCCAGGCCAGGTTCGAACCTATCAGCTCTAGTGTATGTGGCATGTGGCTGGAGCCCTAACCACTGAACCATGGGCACCAAGCCTAAATACTTATTTTTAAAAAATTCTGAGACAGATAAAACAAGAAAGGAATAATACCAATCACTGTTGAAGCTAGTAGATGGATAGATGGGCTTTCACTATGCTATTTTGCATGTAAAAGTTTACTAAACTAAAAAGCTAACCAAAACAAACAAAAAAAGAAATATATACTTAACTAAATAACAGTGAATATTTCTGGACAGTGGGTTGATGGGTAAAATTTACTACATGAAAAATATCTTATTTTTATAAGTGAGAAGAGATAGTTAGTTCTCTTTCTTTCAAGTCCCACGGGCAAAAATAGAGAGGCTTCTAGCTTCAGCTCTGCCCTGAATTTGCTATACAGTCTTCAAAAGACCACATCACCGGTCTAGGTCTCAGTTAATTCAAATGTGAACAGAGCTGGTTGAACTATCTGTGATGTCCAACCTGCCTCCCATGCTGATTTTGTGAGGACGCTTTTGCTTATCTGTGGTATCCAGTATCACGCAAAGTATGCGCAGACCTTTTCTTGCTGATCAGCTTTCATTAGTGCTTGTGTATTTACAGTGCAGCCTGAGACAACTGTAATCCTTCCAATTTACAATGTTCAGCAAAAAAGAAAAAAGGTTGGCTATCCTGGGGCTAAGTATTCCCTAAGACCCTGTGGAGACCTACCACAGTTCCCTGGATAGTACTGACACAAATGGGAACTCAGCAAAGGGACAGCTCAGCCTGCACTGGGATGAATGGCCACAAGGATGTAGAATGAACTTGAGAGCTGAACTGCAGCCAACTGGGCACTCCAAGCAGATGACAGCAAGAGAGATGCCGGAGCAGGAGAAGGTCTCATAGTCTAGTGGCAGGGGCCACGTATAATAAAAAGAGCAGGAGAGGTGAGCTAGTAATAAGTAATTAAGTTAGCTAAGAAGGGATAAGACGGGCAGAGGGAGAGGGCAGTGGTTGATTGTCTCATGTTGATTGTTCACTGAGACAATTACTGGACCAGGGTAATGGAATAGTATTGTTCCTTATATTTCTTCTTACTACCAATGAAATCCTAAAAGAAGGGGGTCAGCTGAGTCTCTGCTGAGTTGATTCTTCCTTCCACCAGTGACCTCAGAAATCTCGGCCCAAGGTGGAAACACCCAAACAAACACATCAAGACTTACTAAAAGATAGCCAGCTACAGGTTGGGGCCTCTTATGCTAACATTTCCAGCCTAAAACACCTGAGAAAGTAGGAACACTGGTACAGCAGAGTTGAATGAAGCCACTGGGCATGCAGGCAAAAAGAGAAGGTGACAGACACACACCTCACCCTGAAGCCTGCTCTAAGTCACTCCAAGGTTGAAAGCTGACACAGAGTCTGATTGTTCCCTATACTCAGCCACATTCTTGAGCCTCCTAGATGCTAAACGCCACTAGTTTTACAATGGCTCTCTGCTGAATAAAAGCTTTTATAAACCAAATGAAGTTTGAATTAACTTCCAATTTACACTGAATGTTTACTTTTTGGCTGAGAAAGTTTGTCATAATTATTTATTTTTGTACAAAACAACCTTTATGTCTATATGATTAATAATTCTTCTAACGTCATAGCCAGCCAAATATATATATCAAAACCACAAGGGCACACACATCACCCAAATTAGAGCACAATTTCTCCATGCAACTCCCATAGAGGAGGGGACAGCAGCACCACAGCTGGTAAGTGGAAATCTTGGTATGAAATAAAATATGCCATGGTGCACTGAAACTCAGCTCTCCAACTGCTTCACAAACTTCTGAGCACTGATGACATGTGGCACAGCGGTTTGTGTACCAATCTTTGTGTAATGACCATGTGCCAGTCACTTTACAGACATTCTGTGGGGTAATGCAGCAGCAATTACATCCACAGTGCACAGACCAGGACTGTAGACTCACTAAGTCACTTGGAGAAAAGAGAAAACATAGTTTCTTCAAAAACCCATTTTCAGGCTCGGTGTCTGTGGCTTAAGTGGCTAAGGCGCCAGCCACATACACCTAAGGTGGCAGGTTCGAATCCCCAGGCCGGGCCCGCCAAACAACAATGATGGCTGCAACCAAAAAATAGCCGGGTGTTGTGGCGGGCGCCTGTAGTCCCAGCTACTTGGGAGGCTGAGGCAGGAGACTCACTTGAGCCCAGGAGTTGGAGGTTGCTGTGAGCGTGATGCCATGGCACTCTACCCAGGGGGATAGCTTGAGGCTCTGTCTCAAAAAAAAAAAAAAAAAAAAACCCCATTTTCACAGGAAAATAGATCCAGTCTCCAGCATTTCATAAGCACCCCCTTTCCTTTGCACTGTCACAGTTTTCCACTATTACCATGATCACTTTCTTTTCATTATTACGTACATCCATTGCCACAAATGAGCAAAGCAAACTATTAAATTGACAAATAGCTGTTTTTAGTAGCAACAGTGATAATAACAATCTTGGCAAGGTTGAAAGTTTAATTATTAAAAAGCTCCTTGGCAGGCTAGGCGTGGTGGCTCACACCTGTAATAGCAGCACTCTTGGAGGCTGAGGCAGATGGCTTGAGCTCATGAGTTTGAGACTGGCCTGAGCAAAAGTGAGATCCCTCCATCTCAACTCAAAATAGAAAAACTAAGTGGATCACTTGAGCCCAGTATTTGGAAGTTGCTGGGAGCTATGGTGCCACAGCACTCTACCCAGGGCGACCTCTTAAGACTCTGTCAAAAAAAAAAAAAAAAAAAAAAAGCTAGCTCCTTGGCATTACAAATAGAAATTATAAAAATGCTCTTATCAGTTACCCTAGTAATTCTATCCCTAAAATTTATTCCAAGAAAATGAGTGATAACCATGAAGATTTATGTAGAAGGATGTCCACTACCAACTCCTTAAATTATGGAACATCTATGTGAACAATGGAACGTATTGTAGGGTTAAAAATCATGTTTTAAAAGAATATTTAACAGAATAAAAATATTTATAAAATGTCTGTTCCTTGGTTCGTTCATCAGAAGTTCTTGAGAGCTTGCACACTTCCTGGTCCTAGAAAGTGGTGACTAAGAATAAAGCCGCTGCCTTGAGGGGTTTAAAATCTACAGGGACAGATACATATAAAAATAACTAAATGCTCAGCAGCAAATTCTTGACAAATGCTGAAAGGGGAAATCACTGTGTCAAGAGGGAGAACCAAGGGATCTAATTTAGACTAGGGGATCATTAAACACTCTTCTGAATCACTGGCTTGAAGACAAGCCCTCCAAGAGGCATAGGCCTTACCCAGCAAAGAGGATCAGCACTGGGAAGTCTGGAACGTTACAGAGCAGGCAGGGCCAGGGACCTGAGACTAGGGTTCTGAAAGGGAAATGATAGAACCTTCCTTTTCAGAATAAATGCTGGGAGGAGGGTACCAAGCAGGAAAGGCTGGCCTGGTGGAGGAGGGGACAGCTGCAGAAGGACTTGAGGAGAGAGCCTCTGGGCCAAGCCAGAGGGCAGGGAGGTATCTGGGAGGGCACAAGCCACTTGTGTACAAGCCCCCAATTCACATGTTATAAACCATTAGTTTAATATATATGGCAATATATATTTTTTTTACCTAAAAAATAGTTGTCCAGGCTCGGCACCCATTGCTCAGTGGTTAGGGTGCTGGCCACACACACCAGGGGTAGAGGGTTCAAACCCGACCTGGGTCTGCTAAACAATGACAACAATAACAAAAAAATGCCCAGGCATTGTGGCTGGCACCTTGTAGTCCCAGCTACTTAGGAGGCTGAGGCAAGAAAATTGCTTAAGCCCAAGAATTTGAGGTTGCTGTGAGCTGTGACGACACAGCACTCTATGAGGGCAACATAGTAAGACTCTGTCTCAAAAAAAAAAAGAGAGAAAACAGTTGTCCAGTTTTATACAAAAATGATTAGCAGTGGTTATAGCTAGGCTGACTGAATTACAGGGGATTTTTATTTTCTTTATTTGTTTCTGTATTTTCCAAACTTGCACAATGAACACACACTATTGTAACTACTAGGAGACTGGGGGTAGGGTAGGAGGTAGCACAGGAATGTATGATTTGCTTGTGTTTTGTCAAAGTAATTTTAAATCCTACTTTAAGAACATATACAGTTCTAATATTTTGGCAAAGCCAAACTTAATTTGAAGCCATTTAAAAAGAAGGGAGGAAAGCCAGATGTGGTGGCTCATGCCTGTAATCCTAGCACTTAGGGAGGCCCAGGTGGGTGGTTACTTGAGTTCATGAGTTCAAGACCAGCCTGAGCAAAAGCAAGACCCCATCTCTACTAAAAATAGAAAAACTATGACGGGTGTGGTGGCTTACATCTGTAATCCCAGCACTGTGGGAGGCTGAGGAGGGAGAATTGCTTGAGCTCAGGAGTTCCAGACTTGCCTAAGCAACAGTAAGACCCCAACTCCTAAAAAGCTGAAAAACCCAGCCCGGTGCCTCAGTGAGCACTTATAATCCCAGTGGCTTCCAGAGGCTGAGTCAGCGGGACGCCCACAGCCCGAAGTCTGAGGTTGCAGAGAGCTATGACACCACTGCACTCTGCTCAGGGCACAGGGTAAGACTCTGTCTCAACAACCAAAAATAAATAAATAAAAAGAAAAACTGAGGCAAAAGGATTGCTTGAGCCCAAGTTGGAGGTTGCTGTGACTATGACCTCACAGCATTCCACCTAGGGCAACAGCTTGACACTCTGTCTCAAAAAATAAATTAAATAAATAAAAAGGGGGGGGGACAAGGAACTGCTATACCCAAATGCCATTGTGGTATAACTTCCCATTACACAACTGACATTCCTAAACTGCTTCTTCCCTCCTCTCCTCCTACTACTATTTCAGGGTAATGAGTGTTCAGCAACACTGAAAACTCCTTCCTTTTCAAAAAGAAGGGAGATTGGGGACGGCACCTGCGGCTCAAAGGAGTAGGGGGCCAGCCCCATATGCTAGTGGTGGGTTCAAACCCAGTGCTGGCAAAAAAAAAAAAAAAAAAAGAAGGGAGATTGGTTGGATGCCTGTAGCTCAGTGGCTAGGGCGCCAGCCACGTACACCAGAGCTGCCAAACAATAACAACTACAACCAAAAAATAGCTGAGTATTGTGGTGGGCACCTGTAGTCCCAGCTACTTGGGAGGCTGAGACAAATGAATCACTTAAGCCCAAGAGTTGGAGGTTGCTGTGAGCTGTGATGCCACAGGACTCTACTAAGGGCGACATAACTGACTCAAAAAAAATAAATAAATAAAATTAAAAAACATGTTATCTAAATTCCTTTTATCTTTTTCAGCAAAATACCTTTACTATAGTGAAACAATCCTGAAACAGAAGTTTATCATCAAGACAAAGGACCAGGAGTTCAGTGTTAACAGTTCACTACATCTTTCTCTCATAAAGGAAAATAAAAATCTCAGGACCACCCCCCAACTCTGTATGCAAAATGGTAGGTCAAATCTGGAAGCTGAGTCAGGTGACACCCTGCTTCCTAGACATCCCCTTTCAAAAGAAGGGCTGCTACTAACATTATGGCCAGCTCTGGGAGGCTGGGGGGGAGTAAAAGGCCACTGGCATCAAAGGAGGACTGCCCCCACAGATCATTCATAAGGAAATTCTTTTGGGGGCTTCCCATAAACAAGGACTTGCAAATTTTAACTTTGGGTCTGCAGACTAAGTCTACTCTCCATTTTTCTACAAACATTCACCTTGCCAGAAGTAAAATGTAGATTCTTCTGGGCCTCATAAGAATGTAAACATTTGCCTTACCACTACCCCAGCCCGCTTTTTTTCTGCAAGCCTTCCATTAAATACTGACTTTCCCAAATTCCCCTTAGAAAAAACAGCCACAGATCTATCTGTGGTTTGTGCCCCCCTCCCAAATTTTGGCTTAATGAACCTCCACTGGTTGAGATCTTTGCTTCCTTACTTTGGGTTGTTATTCATTCTATAGTTTCCTGAGGATGCATACTGATGGAACTAAACAAAATGAACTCCATGGGGAGGATCTGTCTTTCTCCTTAGCATCTACTGAGGCATCTGACAGTTGAAATGAAGGCCTCTGCCTGCACTAGTACATGAAACCATCACTACTTCAGCAAATATAAATTGAGGACATGCCGTGGATAAGCAGCATGGGAGGCCTTCTGGGCACAAAAGAATGAGATCCCAGTACCCAAGTCTCAAGAGAAGTCACAAATGACAGGGAAAGCAAGAAAAGAACACGACAATCTGCCAACACAAGTCCTAATGCATCAAGTACCCTATGAGTTAGACACGAATTGCTATGGAAGAACCAGGAAGATCCTGAGGTAAAAAAAGAATATGAGCTAAGCTGTAATAGATGCTAGAATTCAGATATGGGAAGGTAGGAAACTATAACAAAACAGTACATCCTAAGAGCCCCAAAATAAGCAAGCAAGGTCAGGGAGAGGGGTATTGAGCCTGTATCTGCGAGAGTCCAGAAGCTGCAACAGATCATGAGGGGGTTGGCGATCCTCTTGCCTCAGTTTTTCTATTTTTAGTAGAGATGGGGTCTCACTTTTGCTCAAGCTAGTCTTGAACTCCTGAGCTCAAGCAATCCACCTGCCTCAGCCTCCCAGAGTGCTAGGATTGCAGGTTTGAGTCAACACTCCCGGCCCTCCCTTTTCTTATTGATCAGATCACCCCTGATTCGTATGGTGCTGTGACTATAGTTCTCAGGAATCCTGCCTCTGAATGCACATCCAAACATCAGCTGTTTTTCTTACGCATTTCCTTATAATGAAGTCTGTCTGTTTACGTTTCTCCCTACCCTCATATTCCATTAAAGATTAAAATCATTCAAACACAATAAAGGGGGGAGGATGTAGATTAAATCAAGATTTATAAAATTACAGATGACACAGAAATTCAGGACCAGGAAAATGTACATTTCTATGCGGAGCCACATACTGGGCACCCTCAGATCAGAGGGAGGCTTGACTAAGTCAGGATACATAGGTCATCCATAAAGAAAAGGTACATGCTGCCAGTGGAGTGGCTCACACCTATAATCCCAGCACCATGGGAGGTTGAGGCTGAGGATCTCTTGAGCTCAGGTTCAGACTAGCCTAAGAAAGAGTGAGACCCCATCTCTACTAAAAGTAGAAAAATTAGTCAGGCATTGTGATGGGGGTGGGGAACTGTATTCCCAGCTACTCCAAAGGCTGAAGTAGGAGGATTGCTTGAACCCAGGAATCTGAGGTTGCTCTGAGCTAGGCCTGGGCAACAGAGTGAGACTCTTGTCTAAAAAGGGAAAAGAAAAAAAAAAAAAAAGGGCAGCCCCTGTGGCTCAGTGAATAGGGTGCCGGCCTCATATACTGAGGGTGGCGAGTTCAAACCCAGCCCCCGGGCCAAACTGCAAACAAAAAAATAGCCTGGCATTGTGGCGGGCACCTGTAGTCCCAGCTACTCAGGAGGCTAAGGCAAGAGAATCGCTTACAGGAGTTGGAGGTTGCTGTGAGGTGTGTGACGCCACAGCACTTTACTGAGGATGATAAAGTGAGACTCTGTCTTTACCAAAAAAAAAAAAAGGAAAAGGCATATGCTAATTTCTCAAGGGAAGTAGAAACAATTCTTATTACTCACTTCTAAAAGAAATTTCTCACCTGAGTCTTCCTCTAGGAGACCAATATGAAAAGGTGCTTTCCTATTCTGAGGGAGACAGGAGCCATGGGTCCACCCTGGGAAGCTGCTGGATCAAGACACAGCCTGAGTACAGGAAACCACCACACAGGGGCCACCTCTGACAACCCACTACAACTCACTGAGAATACAAGCCACATACACCTCTGTGGAACAGAGAAATGTTATGCATGTAAACATCTTCAAAAGATCCAAGTAGTGCTTTTTAAAACTTTTCAGGAAAAGAAAAGAATTTGGTAACAGGATCATTTGAAACCATAAAGATTAAAAGGAAAAGTAGCACTAAATGTTAAAAGGGAGATAAAAGCTAAATTTAAATGATCACTTATGCCAATAACAAGTCTCCAGTGCTACAAAATATGATATTGTCTTTCCAATTTCTTAAGTCTCTTTTTAAAGAACTCCTTAAGAAATATGGCAGCACCCAAAGCTCCGTAAGTAGGGGTGCCGACCAGATACACTGAGGCTGGTGGGTTCAAACCCTGCCTGGGCCAACTGAAATAACAATGACAATTGCAGCAAAAATATAGCCAGGCATTGTGGCGGGTGCCTATAGTCCCAGTTACTTGGGAGGCTAAGGCAAGAAAATCACTTGAGCCCAAGAGTTTTGAGGTTGCTGTGAGCTGTGATGCCATGGCACTCTACCAGGGCAATAGCTTGAGATTCTGTCTCAAAAAAACCCCAAAAATACAATGGAACCTCTGTGAGTTGACCACCCAAGGGACTGTAACAAACTGGTCAACACACGGAAGAAGTCAATATAAGGAAATAGGCCTACTGTACTGATATGTACATGTGGTGCCTGTCTGGTCTACGAAAATCAGGTCAACTTAAGGAGGTTGTCAGTGTAGGGAGGTGGTCAGCTATGGAGGTTCTACGGTATTAATCTATTGGTCTAGTTTTTTTCCACGTAGGAATTTTCATGTCTTCAGTAACTTATATGCAAAAGATTTATTATCATTATATCATTTGACATATACATTATATCATTACTAAGAAAATACTTATCCTAAAGTCTTTTCCTAGAAATTTCCATTTTAGGCTCGGCACCTGTGGCTCAAGCAGCTAAGGCACCAGCCACATACACCTAAGGTGGCAGGTTCGAATCCAGCCAGGGCCCGCCAAACAACAATGATGGCTGCAACCAAAAAATAGCCAGGCGTTGTGGCGGGCGCCTGT
>NW_003852501.1:3291718-3304297 GCF_000181295.1 Otolemur garnettii
GGAGGCAGGAGACTCGCTTGAGCCCAGGAGTTGGAGGTTGCTGTGAGCTGTAATGCCACGGCACTCTACCCAGGGGGACAGCTTGAGGCTCTGTTTCAAAAAAAAAAGAATGCTGTGGCGTCATAGTTCACAGCAACCTTAAACGCTTGGGCTCAAGAGATTCTCTTGCCTCAGCCTCCCAAGTAGCTGGGACTACAGGCACCCACCACAACACCCAGCTATTTTTAAACATGAGGTCTCAGTCTTGCTCAGGCTGGTCTCAAACCTGTGAGCTCAAACAATCCACCTGCCTTGGCCTCACAGATTGCTAGGATTACAGGCATGAGCCACCGAGCCCAGCCCATTTTAAAATATATTAATTAAAAATATATATGCTAATCAAAATATATATATGTGAGTTAAGTGGCAGTGCTTAATATGTGAAATGTCACTAAGCTGTATACTTAGGAGTAGTGCATTTTTTTTTTTTTTTTTTTTGAGACAGAGCCTCAAACTACCACCCTGGGTAGAGTGCCATGGCATCATAGCTCACAGCAACCTCCAACTCCTGGGCCCAAGCAATTCTCCTGCCTCCACCTCCCAAGTAGCTGGGACTACAGGCACCTGCCACAACCATCATTGTTGTTTGGCAGGCCCAGGCTGGATTCCAACCTGCCAGCTCAGGTATACGTGGCTGGAGCCTTAGCCACTTAAGCCACAGGTGCCAAACCAGGAGTAGTGCACTTTTTAATGTAAATTTTACTTTACTAAAAAGTTTAAAAGACAACATCCATTTACAAACACTGAAGTAAATACTTTCAGGAAGTCTTAGTATAAACAAAATGGAAAAATTTGTGTGTACATGTGTAACAAATAAAATATTGCATATGAATGTGTGAATCAACACTTGGTACCTATAAGAACTTGGGAAAACATGAACATTCTGATGAATACAGCGGTTAAAGACAACACTTAAACTCAAAAATCTGGAACAAAACAATCTAAATGGAAAGGCAACACAATAGGAGACAAAGGGGGAAAGCTGCAACAGTAAGATTCCTTTTTACTGTTATACTGGAGTCTGATGATCTGCTTCATCCCACAGATGCACACAGTTTTTCTCGCATTATTTGGACTCACATAATGACTTTCCTACCAGAATTTTCTGAAAGCAAATGCACCTTTTATCCAGACCAAGAGAAATCTGAGTTGGAGGAACTGGGCAGAGGCCCAGCTGTTTGAAGTTATAAACTAACACTCTATACCAAACTGACAGAATTATTTCAGGAGCATTAAATATGGTAAATGGAGCCCATTCTGCTTGCAATTAACATAAATTAAATGTTGATGAACTTCACTGGCGTCATGATCCTTAATTTTACTGTATTTGTGTTTCATTCTGTTGGAAACAGCACCAGCTTTATTATTTCTTGCACTGTAATTATCGCTAATGGATTTTACCCTAATAAGATCCCACCCGTATTCCCTAGTAAGATCTCACCCATATTCTGGATTATTTGCTTGACTTGTTTCTTTTTCTTACAGCTGAAACACAACTGCAACAAACACCCAGGCTCTGATTGCCTCTTTTATTTGCAAGTGATTTACAGGAGAAGATTTTAAGCTTTGCTGTTGGCCTCAAAGTCTCTCTGCAGTCTTATTCACTATTTCCCCAGGACTGCTCCTTTCCTACTTACAAAACCACTGGGTTTTGTTTGTCAAGGGATAGACAGCTCTTGGCAGCATATTTAACTCCATACTTTAACAATGAGAAAGGTCATGCCTCTGCTGTCAGCTTCCCCCGCTAAAACATTCTGCACCACATTACTCATGATCCTGGGCTTTAATAAAAGCAACTCAACATAACAATGCTTGCTATACACAAATTAATCCCCATATATCCCAAAGTGTCAAGGAATGCCCCTACTAAATAGCTGGATTCGTTTCACAAATGCATCATTTGAGAAGTGTAAATGCTCTAGTTAAGTTCTATGGTAATAAGCCAAAACAAGGGGATTGAGATTGTTTTGGGAAATACTGTGGGCCTTTTCCCGTGACAGTGATGCCAGTAGTGCATAATTAGATTAGATTACTTCTAAGAAACTAAAAGTGCTCAAGGCATCCCGAAATGTTTTGAGCATGAAATCTTAAATCTTCCAACGCAGTAAAAACACTTAGCTTATTCCATTTCATGGAACTGTGATTTTTAAGTGACGGATGGTAATAAAGTCATTTCATACTGCAATTATGTTTTTACTGGTTGCATTTCACTAATGACATTCTTACCTGGTTGGATACTAGTTCCATTTTGTAAGGTCCTCTCAACTTGGATTTTATGCAGGTACCTGAATTGCTAAAGGATCATACACGTATCACTATATGCTATGTTGTATACTTATGATAATTGGTGCTACCTCCATTAATGTATTCTTTATTCCTTAGCAAATGAGTAGTTAGATTGTGTTGTCACCGTTTTGATGCTTCCCAAATTTTTTCTTTTCTATTCTATCTCATTTTCCGAATAGAAATGTGTTACCTCCAACAATATATACACTACTTTTTAAATAGGTGAAAAAAGAGGCAGAGAATAGCTGATGCATGTTCATCAACCCTTCCCCTAGTTAAGTAAAAAACTGCGCAAACCAAAAATAAAATAAGGAAAGCCAGTATCTTCTCCATGACATTTCAGCAGAACCCCAAAAAAGAGCAACTGTGAATGCCCCTCTCATCTTCACTAGAACAGAACAGAAAATACATGTGGTAGAATTACAGGACAGCCCAGAAACTTCTGGATCTTGCCTGAAAAGGAAATACAGCTCAAAAGACCTTTTCAGAGAGAAGGAAGCAAATAGTTCAATGATTAAAGGAGCATTAAAAGAGCCTTGGGTTTTTAACTAGAAACACTTCCATGAGTAGTAGCCACTGAAACCCTTTAAACAACTAACTGCCAAAGGATTCTGGGTACCTCAACTGTAGCTGCCACTCTCAACCCCCTGGGGGGGGGGTGTCTACCCACCTGGTCACATCCTGCATTCACAAGCTCCTGCAGCATTTGCCGGTTGACTTCTGCTGCTGCTGTAGTGCCTGATTCGTTAGCAAAAGGCAACAAGGAATATCTGATTTCCCTCAATGCTTTCTGGTAAGGTCCAAACTTTGGGGTGGCTCTCATCTGCTGCTGCTGCCTGGCAGCATCCTTGCTCCCCAGGACTTTGGCATCCAGGGAAGTGTCATTGTTTGGTCCCACGGGTAACCCCTGAGCCGAAGACTTGGACGGCTGCTTTAACCCCTCTCGAATCTCTTGCAATCGCTGTCGGCTATTTCCAGAATAAGTCGTGGCAGGAAAAGTCTTTGGCCTCATTGTTAGTCCAGTTTCCTTTTACCATAAATACAATCTTCTTATTTTAAAAAAAAAAAAAAGGAAACTTGTCAACAGTATCAGTTCATTGTAAACATACTTTCAAAACAATTTCCTTTTGAAAGTTTTCTTTCCTTCAATTTTTGTAGTTCCTATTGAGAACCTAAAATTTTCCAGAATCTTCATTTTGAAGATCATCACTCTCTGAAAAAGAAAATATATGAAAGAAATAGTCATTTGTGGTTTTCACATAATGTTAATACTACTTTTTAGAAACTGACTGTGATCTTGGAAATATCACCCCTGGAAAGATAAGAAAGAACACATCACGTCGCAGAAATGACAAAAATACTATTCAACTCTAGTTACAGCACATGACATCTAGGACTGTCCCAGATGTTTCCTGTAATACGTAATCTGCAATAAAAAGTAAATCTCTATAAATATTCAACTCAGGGCAACAACAGTAGTATTAACAACTGACAGATCATTTTAGATAACTTCATTATAATAAAATTCCTTCTGAAATGCACAGCTTGAGTATTAAGGGCTATATTTTGTACCTGAGGCTCGCATTTCTGGCTTGTTCCTAACGACACATCAACTTCTAGTCCACACTGTTGTCCTTCATCCTTATGTCCTTACTAATCTCTCCAACCACCTCAGGCATGGTCCTTTCACATCTTTAAAAATTTTTCAAACTTTTTCCTTATAAAACCCTCCCAATTTTCCTGAAAGACGTCACAAACTTGCCACATCAAAGTGCCCTACACTGCAGTAGAAAATGCATTATGAGACTTTGAGGGTTAACTACTTCCTCGATTTTTTACAAGCTGGCCACATACAAGCATTGTAACCTAAATAGCAAATCAAAATATTTTTCTTCTAGACACTGATACAGATATGGAAAGGGACGACAGGAGCATGAGTGTGCTTTCTCCCTCAGAGCATACCATGACCACATTAACAACAAATGACTCTATCAATACAAGTTATTAGTCAGGAACACCTATGATTTCGGCATGGAAATAGCCTCCCCATATGGAACTAGATGTCACAAAGGCACTTTTCAATATTGAATTATACTTATCCCAGGCTGAATTCACCAACCATTCTGCTGTTCTTTCATTGAGAATACAAAATCCAAAGCAATCCCTGACATTGCCCTTACTAGCCAGCGGGGTCACTTGTCACAAGGCTGGGTGACCCTGTCCCCACTGCTTGACCTTCCGTGGCCCCACACTCTCTCCTGCACAGGAGAGAAGACACTTGGGGGATGCCCACTGGTGGAAAAGGGAGAGCTGATGTCCCAGCCCTACTTTATCCATTCTCTCATATGCCACAGAATCCAACAAGCATACTTCAAAAGATAACCATTTTGAGTTCTAATGAACACAGAAAAATGGATCCAGAATGAATATCCTTTAAACAGGCAGGGGCAGAGAGATGGACATTCAGCTTCAGTAAGGAACTTTGTAATTGTAAAATGGCATCCTACTTCACAGACTTCTACACATGGGGGGAAAAGAACAGCATATATATATATATCCAGTACTATGTGCCAGACAGTGTTCAGAGCTTTATATGAATTAACCAGTATAGATCTATCACATAATCATAGAACAGTAAATATTAAGAAAGTGACATTAAAATTACTACTACTTGCTTATGTGGGAATGAGGGGACTGAAGAGTTTAAATCATCCCCTTTCTCAATATAACTACAAGAAGATAAGGTAAAAACCATACTAAATCAATTTTTCAACAACAAAAAATCTTATTTCAATACCTGATATCACCAAAATGACTGTGTTAAGACTGTATAGTGAGCTATTGGGTCCAGGGATAGTTGAGATCCCCTGTGGCCTGTGTTGGCCACTTACCAGAAGCCTAGTGTTCTGCTTAAGTGGTGTAAAATGGGACATATTGCAACCACACTCATTTTCAGTAACTTCATGGTCTAAGCATCTGTTTTGAAATACCTAACTTTGCAAAACTGTAAGTTCACATTCCGACAAAAATGGAGAGGTTCTCAAAAAGCTGCCAAGCATGTATGGAGGATTCTATCCTAGGAGTGACACTGTATGCCTGAGAACTGGCAGAAGAGTTCTTTCTTCCATAAAAATTCATACAAATCACTTTGCTTCCAATCTTTAGTTTTCCTTCCATTTTTTGAAAAACTGAAAGAGAAGACATAGCCATTCTACCTTCACAACAAATAATCAATGCAAGGAGGCTTGACAACATGTAGAGAGGGTGTCCTCAAAGCCACAATGCGTTCACCTCTCTCCTATCCACTCACCTGCCCCTCCCCCAGCCTCTACCCTGTAAACATTTACCAAGTCTCAGGCACTGACAGGACGGACAGACACGATATCCTGCCAAAAGCAAGTTTTCTGTCCAGGGAGAGGCAGTGGGAACCAGGTAAATAAATAGCTTCAAAGAAAAAGGGATGTTCAAAGGGAGAAAATAAAACAACTAAAAGATGGGAAAATAGGCTGGGCACCCGTAGCACAGTGGTTCTGGCGCCAGCCACATACACCAAGACTGGTGGGTTCAAAACCCAGCCCGGGCCAGCTAAACAACAATGACAACTGCAACAAAAAATAGCCAAGCGATGTGGTGGGCACCTGTAGTCCCAGCTACTTGGGAGGCTGAGGCAAGAGAATGGTTTAAGCCCAAGAGTTTGAGGTTATTGTGACGGTGACACCACAGCACTCTATAGGGGCAACACAGTGAGACTCTGTCTCAAAAAAAAAAAAAAGATAGGAGAATAAAGAAGAAAGTCAGAAAAAGTTTTTTGTTTTTTTTGAGACGGAGCCTCAAGCTATCCCCCTGGGTAGAGTGCCATGGCATCACGCTCACAGCAACCTCCAACTCCTGGGCTCAAGCGAATCTCCTGCCTCAGCCTCCCAAGTAGCTGGGACTACAGGCACCTGCCACAACGCCTGGCCATTTTTTGGTTGCAGCCATCATTGTTGTTTGGTGGGCCCGGGCTGGGGATTCGAACCCGCCACCATAGGTGTATGTGGCTGGTGCCTTAGCCGCTTGAGCCACAGGTGCCGAGCCAGAAAAAGTTTTAAAATTGAGACAACTAACCCCAAGTGTGGGGGAAGCATGGAATTCCAGTCAGAGGGAACAGCATAAGCACAGAAGCAGAGTAATGTGAAGCCTGCAGGCTCCACCTGCCACAAGTAGATGGTAGGGAAGACTCAGTTTGGGAACCTTCAAGGCCATGTCAAGTCTGGAATTAAGGCAGAGGAAGGGGAGCCACTGTTCGTGGTTCAGCTAAAGAGTATCATAGCCAGAACTGTCTTAGGACGATTGACTCCAGAGGCCAAGTGAAGGGTGAACTGGAAGGATCAAGGGCAACAACATTCCAGGCAGATGGCAGGTGCCTAGGTGAGGAGCAGCAACACCAGAGAGAACAGAGAGGAGGGGGGGTTCAGGAGCTAGCTGCACCTTGGTCAGAATCTGGGCTTAAAGGTATAGATATGGGAGCCTTCAGCATAGGGGATTTACCTAGCCGGTGGCCATTCTCATCCATGGAATGGAACCACCAGTTGGTGACTGACTCAAACCCTGCCCCACTGACATTCCTTAGAGCAGTGGTTCTCATCCTTCCTAATGCCGCGAACCTTTAATACAGTTAAAAGAGGTTGCAACCCACAGGTTGAGAACCGCTGCCTTAGGGGAACAGTGGCCTATGCTAAGTCTCCTCTTGACATCAGGGACACCAGCAGACTACAGAAGGGGCAAACTACGTCTCACTCTGCT
Source organism: Otolemur garnettii (assembly GCF_000181295.1). Classification (NCBI taxonomy): domain Eukaryota; kingdom Metazoa; phylum Chordata; class Mammalia; order Primates; family Galagidae; genus Otolemur; species Otolemur garnettii. The sequence continues at coordinate 3,298,829 of NW_003852501.1, forward strand.
ACAAGAGAGCAAGGATCAAGAGAGATGGCTGAGGTTGAAGAAAAAGAGCCGTGAGAAAGTTCCGTGTTAAAGCCAGGACACAGGACACAGCATCAGCCGAGGAAAGGGAGTCGGGGTAGCCAAAGGAGGTCCTGGTTGATTCTGAGGCTTCAAAACTCGCTCTAGAATTTGCTCTAGAAAAGAGAAGCTACTGAAAACGCAGAAGAGCAATAAGACTTGAGAGAGGGCAATCTTTTTGTTAAGTATTTTTTAAAGTGCACAAAGGGTAAGATTGATAAATTCACAAAGAGAACACACTCCTGTAAATAGCAGATCAAGAAGCGTATAATTACCTCGACTGCAAAAACCTCCAGGCCCTTCCAAAACCAACACCTCAATGGGAGCCACTTTCACAACTACTAACACCAGGATTAGTCTGACCAATTTGTGAACTTTATACCCATAGAATGATGTAGTCTATACTCTTCTTATTTTGTTCAAAATTATGTTTGCACATTCATACATGTAGTACATAGCCATAGTTTGTTGTTCTTTGTTGCTAAGTATACTACAACTTATTTATCCACCCTACCCCTGATGGACACTCAGACCAATTCTGGTCTGGGGCTATTACACAGGTGCTGCTGGCCCAAGCTCTAAGGACTCAGAAGTGGCTGGCTGGTCAGCCCCAAGACCTTGTTTCCACCGCCTGTCAAATACAGTCTGTACAGCCACTAGCAGAGCTCCTGGTGAGATGATAAAAAGGGATCCCTTCCTCAAGTGAATTTTTTTGTAACTATATTATTGTTCAACATGAACAAGTCTTGACCAGAAGAGCATTCTGGAACGCTGTGGGAAGTGGCCTTGGTCCACTCACAAACAGCCAGGTCTGAATCAAATGGGTGAGAAATGGACTTCTGAGGCACAGGACAGAAAGGAAGGAAGGAATGGTCTAAGTGCAGGTCACAGAGGAGGGTGAGCACACGTGCCCTCCAGAATATGTGTGCGACATGCATGCTGTGTGGCTTTCCCAGGGACATGACCCTACCCACTGCCTAGGTCTTCTGTGAGTGGCCCAGAGTCTCCAAGTAGGCTGAACATGCCCCACTACTTGTAGGGCCCTTGAGCAGTGTGCAATCTGAACACCCATACAGGTAGCCCCGTCACTAGGACCTGGGGATGCAGAAAGATTGATGACTTTAAGAAGCTCATAGTTCAAGATGGGAGGCTGACAAGAAAATCAACTATTAAAATACAATATAATATGTAAAAATGAAAGTTTGCCTAAAGAATTATGGGGATCTGAAACAGACCAGTAACTAGAAGACAGACAAGGGAGAATGTCCACTAACACCAAGAAGCAGAACATACAGGAATGGGTGACGGGCACCACAGAGGACTGCTATGAGGATGGGGCCTCCACATTTCTAGCTGGAAAATAGAGGTGAAGGCCGGGCGTGGTGGCTCATGCCTGTAATCCCAGCAGTCTGGGAGGTTGAGGCGGGTATATGGCCTGAGCTTACAGGTTCGAGACCAGCCTAAGCCAGAGGGAGACCCCGCCTCTAAAAATAGTTGAGCATTATCAGTCACCTATAGTCCCAGCTACTCAGAAAGCAGGGGCAAGAGAATCACTTGAACCCAAGAGTTAGAGGTTACTGTGAGCTATGATGTCAGGGCACTCTACCACAGTGACAAAGTGAGACTCTGTCTCAAAAAAAAAAAAAAAAGAAAAAAGAAAAAGAAAATGGAGTTGAAGGTGGTGCCATTCTGAGCCAGGAAGTCTCACCAGTGCAGACAATGGGGACTACCAGGAGAGTAGCCCCAGCAGCAGAGGAGGGGAGTGGCTGGTAAGGAAGCACAGGGCCAGGGAGGCTAATTGAGAGGATGGTGTTGGCTACAGGTAGGAGGCCCGGGTTTCCCCAGCTCTGGCACTGAGCTCCGTGCAGCCCAAGCCTGCTGCCCGGCCTTGCTGTGCATCCTTAACATGTTCAGCAGGCCTATACCCCACTGTCAACCTGACAAGGCTGCCAGGACCCACGTGCCACCACCTGTGAGATCCCTCAGGTTGTGACACAGGTACAGTGGTCAACCATCATTAGCGCTAATCAAGGACTCATAATCAGACAAAAAAGCTGTCAGAGGGTCAGGAGGTAAGACCAACACACAATTCATACTGGCTTAGTGGAAAAAGGTACCAAACTGAATACATAATCAATTATTTCGTTCTCAATAACCACTCTTTAAATCAGTATTGAGAACAATCCTGAAGTATTAATAGTTAAGCAGTTTTCTTTTAACTTTAAGGACAGAGCACAGAGCAGAAAAACCTTGTTTATAATCATTGCATGTAATGACTGAATAGCATGCTTCCTCCCGAATAGCGTTCTGTTTGGCTCACCCCTCTGCTGCCTGGCATACAGACAAACAGGCCCAGGCAGTACCCGCTGAATAATACATGAAGTCACTTAGCGCTCCTGAGCCTGCCTCCTCAGTTCTACACTGGGGACAAAGCCTGCCTATGCCACTCTGGGGGTCCACAGAAGCAGAGCACAGTGCCACCCAGGACAGGCTCCATCCACAGCACCGCCAGGCTCTTTCTCTGAACGTTAACATGCAGGTCCAAGTGACATATGCCTGACACAAAAAGTCCCAGGACTGTGGCATATTATTCAGCTGTGAAAAGGAAGAGAACCCTGTCACATGCTACACATAGATGGAACCTAAGGATACACAAAGACAAATACTGCATAAGTCCACTTATGAGTTCAGACCTAGAGCAGGCAAATTCATAGGATTACCAGGAGCAAGTGAAACAGGAAATTATTATTTAATGGGTAAAGCTTCTGTTTGGGATGAAGAAAAGTTTTAACTATAGAGGGACAATGGTAATGTCTGCAGCAAAAACAATGCCACTGAACTTTATTATACACTTATGAATGGTTAAAATGATAAATACTGCCAGGCACAGTGGCTCACACCTATAATCTCAGCACTCTGAGAGCCCAAGACAGGAGGATCCCTGGAGCTCAGGAATTCCAGACCAGCCTGATCAAGAATGAAACCCTGTCTCTACTAAAAATAGAAAAATTAGCAGGTGTCATGATAGGGGCCTGTAGTCCCAGCTACTCAGGTGGCTGATGTAGGGAGGATGGCTTGAGCCCAGGAGTTTGAGATTGCTGTGAGCTAGGTTGAGGCCATGGCACTCTAACTTGGGCAACAAAGTTAAAAGAAGAAAAAAAAAAAAAGATAAACACTGTGCATATTTTATATCAATTTTTTTAAATGGGCAAAAAGTCCCCCAACTATTCTTATCTACCTAATTCACATTTGAACCATAGTTTCCCCCCTCCTTTTTTTATAGACAGAGTCTTGCTTTATGGTCCTCTTTAGAGTGCAGTGACATCACAGCTCACAGCAACCTCAAACTCTTGAGTAATTCTCTTGCCTCAGGCTATTTTTAGAGATGAGGTCTTGCTCTGGCTCAGGCTGGTCTCAAACCTGTGAGCTCAGGCAATCCACCCATCTTGGCCACTGTGCCCCACCCCCATAGTTTCCTTTCTAAAAACAGCTGCACAAATGGAAAGACTAGATCCAGAGACCAGGCACCACACAGAGTGAAGGCTACACTGCCCCCTCCTCCCACCGTGGCTGTCCAACCCAAACACCACATTGTGGCTCTCCATCACACAGACACTGATACACACAACAGGGCCATGCTGCTAGAGAGACTTAGGGTAAGCACCCATGTGTCCCACAAATATTCAAACCATAAAATCAACCAGGCCAGGTCAGGCACAGCAGCTCATATCTGTAACCCCAGCACTTTGGGAGGCCGAGGCAGGAGGATCACTTGAGGCCTAGAGTTTGAGGCTACAGTGACTATACCACTATACTTCAACCTGGACAATAGAGCAAGACCCTAACAGTGGGGATGGGGGGAGTGGAGGGGAGGGAAGGGGAAGAGAAAAAAAATCAACCAGGGCTGTATTTATGGCATTAGATAAGAAATATCTTTCTGAGATCAGCACCCGTAGCACAGTGGTTACAGCACCAGCCACATACACCAAGGCTGGTGGGTTCAAACCTAGCCCAGGCCAGATAAACAACAATGACAACTGCAACAAAAAATAGCTGGGTGTTGGGGAGCACCTGTGGCTCAAAGGAGTAGGGCGCTAGCCCCATATACCGGAGGTGGCGGGTTTAAACCTGGCCCAAGCCAAAAACTGCAAAAAAAAAAAAAAAAAAGGCCAGATGTTATGGTGAGCACCTGTAGTCCCAGCTACTTGGGAGGCTGAGACAAGAGAATTGCTTGTACCCAAGAGTTTGAGGTTGCTGTGAGCTATGATGCCATAGCACCCTACTAAGGGCAAACATAGTGAGACTCTGTTTCAAAATAAATAAAAACCATAACTACTCACAAAACACAACACCTCGGTCAGTGCAGTGTGCTAGCTCACACCTGGAATCCTAGCACTCTGGAAGGCATAGGAGGATAAACTGCTTGAGCTTAGGAGTTTGAGACCAGCCTGAGCCAAGAGTATGACCCTGTCTCTACTAAAAACAGAAAAACTAGCCAGGCATGGTGGCAGACGCCTTTAGTCCCAGCTACTTGGAGACTGAGGCAGGAAGATGGCTTGATTAAGTGCAAGAGTTTAAGGCTGCTGTGAGCTATGATGCCATAGCACTCTACCCAGGGCAACAGAGTGAAACTCTGTCTCACAACAAAACACAACACCTAGGGCAGGGCACTGAGGCTTGCACCTGTAATCCTAGCACTCTGGGAGGCCAAGGCAGGTGGACTGTTTGAGCTCCAGAGTTCGAGACCAGCCTGAGCAAGAGTGAGATCTCATCTCTAAAAAATAGTAGGGTTTTGTGGCAAGCACCTGTAGTCCCAGTTACTTGGGAGGCTGAGGCAAGAGGATCACTTGAGCCAGAGTCTGAGGTTGCTGTGAGCTATGACACCAGCACACTCTAGCAAAGGCAACAATGCGAGACTCCATCTCAAAAAACAACCACAAAAACCACCCCATTCTCCAATTTGGAGCTGAGACACCTATTAAATCCCACACTTAATATATAGGTGGCTTGTGTAAACACTTAATGTTTTAAGTATCCTTTTAATTTAGTCCTACCCAAAGCCAATTCCAGTCCTCAATCCAATCCCATAAAATACTATCAGATGTTTAAGAATTTATACTCTTGGGCGGCGCCTGTGGCTCAGTGAGTAGGGCACCGCCCCATATACCGAGGGTGGTGGGTTCAAACCCAGCCCCAGCCAAACTGCAACAAAAATAGCCGGGCGTTTTGGCGGGCACCTATAGTCCCAGCTACTTGGGAGGCTGAGGCAGGAGAATCGCCTAAGCCCAGGAGTTGGAGGTTGCTGTGAGCTGTGACACCACCGTACTCTACCAAAGGCAATAAAGTGAGACTCTACTCTTGGCTCGGCGCCTATAGCTCAGCAGCTAGGGCGCCAGCCACATACACCAGAGC
>NW_003852501.1:3305814-3308256 GCF_000181295.1 Otolemur garnettii
GCCTGTAGTCCCAGCTACTCCAGAGGCTGAGGCAAGAGAATCACCTAAGCCCAGAGCTGGAGGTTGCTGTTAGCTGTGACGCCACAGTACTCTACTGAGGGTGACAAAGTAAGACTCTCTTAAAAAAAAAAATGGAGCTATAGAAGTTTGTGCTCAGCTCAGCATCTATGGCTCAAGTGGCTAAGGCGCCAGCCACATATACCTAAGGTGGCAGGTTCAAATCCAGCCCGGGCCTGCCAAACAACAATGATGGCTGCAACCAAAAAATAGTCAGGCCTTGTTGTAGGTGCCTGTGGTCCCAGCTACTTGGGAGGCTGAGGCAAGAGACTCGCTTGAGCCCAGTTGGAGGTTGCTATGAGCTGTGATGCCATGGCACTCTACTCAGGGGGATAGCTTGAGGCTCTGTCTCAAAAAAAAAAAAAAAGAAGTTTGTGCTCAAAACACCCTAACAGATCTCAGTGGAGTGACCACAGACTGCACAAATTTACTTAGCTTTTTTTTTTTTTTTTTTGAGACAGTCTCACTTAGTCACCTTCAGTTGCATGCCGTGGCATCATAGCTCATAGCAATCTCAAACTCTTGGGCTCAAATGATGCTCTTGCCTCAGCCTCTGAAGTAGCTGGACTACAGGCACCTGCCCAGGTATTTCTAGAGACAGGATCTCTCTCTTGCTCAGGCTGGTCTCAAATCCATGAGCTCAGGCAACCCACCAGCCTTGGCCTCCCAGAGTGCTAGGATTACAGGCATGAGCCACCATGTACAGCCTTATTTAGCTCTTTGCAGCATTCCTAACAGCAAGCAACTAGGTCTTTCTTTTTTTTTTGAAGGGTCTTCTTACACTCAATTCCATACCAAAGTAGGGGTTCTTAATCTTTGAGAAGACCCTGCCTCCTGCATTCTCTCCCCCAACTTTTGGATATACCCCAGGAAAGGAACTGAAACACCCAACCCATTTGAAAACCCCTGCTGTGTGGCCAGGCACCTACAGCTCAGTGGCTAGAGCTCCAGCCACATAAACCAGAGCTGGCAGGTCCGAATCCAGCCCCAGCCTGCCAAACAACAGTGACAACTACAACCAAAAATAGCTGGGCACAGAGGCGGGCGCCTGTAGACCCAGCTACTTGGGAGGCTAATGTAAGAGAATCGATTAAGCCCCAGAGTTTAAGCTCAAGAGAATCACTTAAGCCCCAGAGGGTGCTGTGAACTGTGACACCACGGCATTTTACCAAGGGCAACATAGTGAGACTCTTGTCTTAACAAAAAAAGAAAGAAAAACACTGCTGTGGACTCAGGTAATAAATACTGCGACTGTCCAAAGAATCTCTGCCCATTTCCATGGAGGTTGCTGTGAGCCATGAGGCTACAGCACTCTACCCAGGGCGACAGGAGTGCAATTTTTCAGTAATGTGTTGAGATTATTTGACAAAGTCTCTTAGAAATGTTTCACCAAAATAGGAAGGGATGAAGGGCTACAATTTGATGGCAGAAGTGTGAAGCTATTCTTGGAGTCCGGAACTTCCTGTGAAAAGGCTCAAACATAGAAGAGAAAGATGGATAATGCTGGGGAAAGCAGGTGCTGTCTAGATACTTTTAACGGAAAGAGAGGAGTAGAATCACAGGTAGTGTGAAGTTAATCAGTAATGGAATACGCTGGCCTTTACCATTCCTGCTCAAGATAACTGCCTAGGCACAGGGAGGCTCAATACTCCAAACAGAGGCTCACTCCACTCAAGATCCAATTTACATTCTTAACAAAATCCTGACCTTCCCAACTGATTAAAGGTCTACAGCAGTGTTTTTCAACCTTTTTTATCTCACAGCACACTTGAACCTATAATTAAACTTCTCTGGCACACTTAAATTATGTTGATCAAAAAAAGGAGCAAGGCCAGTTGCGGTGGCTCATGCCTGTAATCGTAGCACTCTATGAGGCTGAGGCAGGTGGATTCCCTGAGCTCATAGGTTTGAGAACAACCTGAGCAAGAGGGAGACCCCATCTCTAAAAATATCTGGGTATCATGGTAGGCGCCTACTGTCCCAGATACTTGGGAGGCTGACATTTGAGTCCAGGAGTTGGAGGTTGTTGTGAGCTCTGATGGCAGAGCACCCTAACCAGGGTGACAAAGTGAGACTCTCTCAAAAAAAAGACCAGGTGAGGTGGCCTGTAATCCTAGCACTCCTGGAGGCTGAGGTGAGTGGACTGCTTCAGCTCATGAATTTGAGACCAGCTTGAGCAAAAGTGAGAGCCAGTCCCTACTAAAGAATAGAAAAACTGAGGCCAAAGGATCGCTTAAGCCTTTGGAGGTTGCTGTGCACTATGACACTACAGCACTCTACCCAGGGCGACAGCTTAAGATTCTGTCTCAAGGCTTGGCGCCTGTGGCTCAAGTGGCTAAGGCACCAGCCACATACACCTAAGTTGGTGGGGTTTGAATCTAGCCC
>NW_003852501.1:3308789-3310780 GCF_000181295.1 Otolemur garnettii
AAAAAAAAAGAAAATCACTGGTCTACAGGACCAGTATTATGCCACACCATCATAACAATTAGTGTTAACAGCAAATATAAACCACTGCTACAGAATATGGAATTTTTCATTTTTTTCTGAGAAAAAAAAATCCTAGATATACTAAATATTGCCACACAAAAAATATTTGTAAATTAACTTAAAAAACCATTTGTCCCATTCAGTGAACGCCAAGGGGCGGGGAGGAAGGGCTTTATCCAGCTGGACCAAGAGGTGGCTACAAACTTTGAAGGGCACTGGTTGCGGAATCTGTGACTTTGGTGAGACTGGAATCATAGCAGGTCCAGAAAGTGATGCCCAATTCCAGTTCACTGGTATTAAAAGATATGTCAACTATTATACTCTCACTGGTAGAACGAACTGTGTACTGGCCACATATGGAAGCACTGCTTTGATAATCCTACACTCCAAGTTAAGATCTAAAAAACTCCAGCCGTGAACGCAACATAAATGGATTCTAAACTGTACTTCACCTGTTAAGTTCCCATGCCTGGAGAAGCGAAAGTCACCTCATCATGTGATATTCAATTTGTACAATGAATTATGAACCTGGAAAAAAAAAACCCATTTGTCCCAATTAAGTTGACATGATCTAGATCAAGAATGCCCAATCTTTTTTTCCTCTGCCCCAAACTGGAATAAGAATTGCCTTGGGCCACATCTTAAATATATACTAATAAGCCTATGAGCTAAACAAAAAGTCCCTGCATATTTTTTGAGATATCCTGACACCACAGATAAGCAAAACAGTCCCCCCAAAATCAGTAGGTTGGACATCTCTGGTCTAGACAGTAACCAAGAAAGCCTACACTAGGTGAATGTCAAATATTAAAAAGTGCTGATATCCGGCTTGGTTCCCCTAGCTCAGTGAGTAGGGTACTGGCCACATACACCAAAGCTGATGGGTTCGAGCCCGGCCCTGGGCCTGCTAAACAATAAGGACAATTACACCCAAAAAAATAGCCAGGCATTGTGGCTGGCGCCTGTAGTCCCAGCTACTTGAGAGATTGAGGCAACAGAATCACTTAAGCCCAAGAGTTTGAGGTTGCTGTGAGCTGTGACAACACAGCACTCTACCCAGGGTGACACGGTGAGACTGTCTCAAAAAAAAAAAAAAGCCAATTTCCATCCTAATTTTATCATAACCAATATCTTTATTTCCAACATTACCTTGTTTATTCATACTTTCAAAATAAAACTATAAATCTAGTAACATTATTAGCCTTTTTTTTTTTTTTTTTGCAGTTTTTGGCCTGGGCTGGGTTTGAACCCGCCAACTCCGGTATATAGAGCCCAACGCCCTACTCCTTTGAGCCGCAGGTGCCGCCCAACATTAGTAGCCTTAAAAGTACTTAGTGAACACCTAACACTTAGTGAAATTAATAGCCCAAGTAGGGTTACCTTCAAATTTGGGGGGAAAAGGGTTCACAGGGTACTCTAGTGAAAGCCCATCACGGAGAGGAGCACGGACCTAACATACAGTGGAGGGCCTTCTGTCCAGAGGCATTACTCAGCAATAAGCTTGTAAAAGAACATTCAGAGAATTTTTAGAGCTAGAAGTCAGTCACTTCAATAAAGCCTTATCCCTTCATTCTATGATCAGGATTCGCTTCTGTTTAGAACAGATTTACAATAAAGACAAGGAAATGCATTGAAATTTATCTTCCATATGTCCTCTAGCTTACTGTTTCTAAAAAGTAAGAAACTTTTAAAAGTTTTAATTATAACTATGAAATATAAAAGCAGCTTTTCAAAAACTGTGTTGGTCTTTTTACCCAATACAAAACAGAACACCCCTCACCCAAGCTTCTCAAAATCTAAGTGTTTAAGGTCAATTTATCAGTTTCAACCTCCACCCCACCCCACCGTACCCTCCAGTGGGATTACAACAGCATTGAAAACAACAAGGCAGGCTCGGCACCTATAGCTCAACCGGCTAAGGCGCCAGCCAC
>NW_003852501.1:3311850-3315799 GCF_000181295.1 Otolemur garnettii
AACTCTTGGGCTTAAGTGATTTCTCTTGCCTCAGCCTTCCAAGTAGCTGGGACTACAGGCCCCAGCCACAACGCCCAGCTATTTTTTTGTTGTAGTTGTCGTTGTTTGGCAGGCCTGGGCCAGGTTCAAACCTGTCAGCCCCAGTGTATGTGGCCTGCCGCTGAGCTACAGGCGCTGAGCCAGTCTCTGCATTCTTATTTGGAAAGACTCTTCTGTTGCCATCTTATTACAAATTGATTAAAAAAAAAAAACTCTTAAAACATACAAAGTAGTTTACTAAAAATATGGAATAAGATGTATTTAGCACAAAAATCCTAGTAATGAGTCACATTACGTTCCTTAAGACCTAAGGGATGACCCCCTCATATACTAAGCTAAAATCTTAAGCAGAACACACGCATATAAGAACACACACATTTTGTGACTTTCCATTTACATTTCAGTATATTTAAGTTTCTTGCTAAAATGTGGGCAAACTTTCCCTTAAAAATGTACATATTCTTTACTAAATACCCCGTAAAAAGAGCTGCTCCGCTATTAATGTGAATACTTTACCTTCCAAATGTATAGTCTATGGCTTAATAGTTAAGATTAAATAATTTTTTAAAGCCTTGACTATTATTAAAGAACATTCTTATTTATATACTAGAGAAATGTGGAAAACGTAGACATACTTGTTCAAAATTTCTATCAACAAATCAACAAAATCTACAAATTAAATTCTTCCACGGTGTTGCCTGCAAGTGTCTTTCTCATCCAGAGGCCTCAGGACACGCTGTCAGCTGCCCAGATCCGGAGCGTTTTGCCTCCTTCAGGGTCTCTGTCCCCGACCCCCGGCCCGGTCCCCGTGGCACTGGAGACTTGGGATCCACACACCGAAGTTTCGCTACAGGCCGACACCCCTGCGCGAGGAAGTGAAGTTCTGGGGTTGTTGGGAGGAAAAGTGAATGGCACGACGTGAATTATGTCAGAATCCTCATCTCCAGAGTCCGCAGAGGACTGACCACAGGTGAGGTTGCACCAGGGGAGAAGGACGAGCCCTACGAAAGTCAGCTAAGCCGGGGCGCAGCTCAAGTGGGTTATGCAACTGCTGCCGCTCTCACCGCCACGAACGCGCCCCAGCAGCTCGGGCCGCGTCCCGCCAACTCCTCAGGACAAACTCGCAGAAGTGGGCGAGGGCGCCGCCGGGAGCGCCTCCCAAGGCCTGGACGGCGAGGAGGCGCGCCCGTGGACAGCCGGCGCGGCCTCTAGGGGAGCGAGCGCCGCAGTCAAGGAGGGGAAACGGCGCGGCCAGGGAGCGGCGGCCGGCCTCCCGGGGCTGATTGGCCCGGCGGGTGGGGGACGACTGTCCGGCTGGTTGGCGTGTGGGACGACGGGACGGCCTGTTGGGGCGGACGGGGCGGGCTCTGTAGGAGTGATTGGCCCGTGGGACGATGGCGCGGCCCGTCCGGGAAAGTGGCCCTGGCTCCGTGGACCAGCGGCACGGCCGGACGCTGGGTCCCGGGACTGTCAGGGGAGCCTGGCCCAGCATTCGGTTAAAAGTCGAGCCTCCGCGGTAAAGTGGAAGCGTAGGCGCGGACGGTCTCTCAGGCGCCCAGCGCGTCTTGGACGCCGCCCCGGCCCGCGGCCGCCGCACAACAAAGCGACGCAGCCCCGCCGACCCCCTCCCGACGTCCCCCGCCGGCCCTGCCAACTTCTCCGGCTTCCCCGGCCGGCTCCGCGCTTCCCGCGACGACGCGCCAGGCGGGGGCGGCTCCCGGGCCCGGCCGGGCGGAGGCCGTGGGGGTAGGGCGCAGGGCTGCCGTCCGGACACACTTCCTCGGCCGCCCTGCTCCCCGCCCCTCGCCGGCCCGCCCCACCGGGCACCCTTCCCGGTGCCTCGGCCCGCAGCGACCCGAGGGTGGGCGCCCGGGCCCTGGGGCTTGGCTGGCCCCCACAAACTTTCGCTCGCTTGCCCGCCGCCGCCCCCAGCCCCGGCCCCCCTCACCTCCTGGGGCGCCGTCTACACCCTCGGGGGCATCCTGCCTCGCGGCTCCGGGGCCTCGCGCGCCGGGAGACCGGGCGCTGGTGGCTGGAGCTGCTGCTGGCCCCGCAGGGACGGGGAAGCCCCGGGCGGTGGCATGGAGAGCGACTGGTCCATCTTCCCGGGGCGCTCACGCCGCGGTTCCAACGCGCAGACCCAAGTGGGACATTCGCTACATTGTTGGCATTCCACGGGCGTCACGTGACCCCGCCTCCCGCGTCACTCTCGGCCGCATACCAGCCCGGGCGGGGCGCCCGCGGCCCTTGTAGCTCGGCGGCTGCCCCGCCCCGCCCCACCCGGTCCGGCTTGGGCCCGCTTCCTGCCTCCAGGCCGCGGCCGCCACCTGCCCTCGGCCTCTGCTTTGGCCTGCAGGAGCCCCCCGGGGCCTTGCGGACCTATTTGCGAGTTTTTTTTTACCGGCCCTCAACTCCAGTATTTGCCCTCTGGTCTGTACTTTTATTAAAAGTTGGCAACTGTCACTCAAGCCACCGTTTTTTAATTTTTTTGCAGGTTTTAGCCGGGGCTGGGTTTGAACCCGCCACCTCCGGCATATGGGGCGGGCGCCCTACTCCTTTGAGCCACAGGCGCTGCCCTCAAGCCACAATTTCTTAGGAATCTCATACCAGTTTTGGTGAGCAAAGTTAACAGACGAGAAGGAACCACCGAGTTGCCCAGTAGCTGCTAGCTGCTAAAAGTAAGGGCAGGAAAGAACAAATGGCTGGCTACTTGGCAGGGTGAGACAAGAGAATAGCTTAAGCCCACGGGTTTAAGGTTGCTGTGAGCTGTGACGTGAAGTCACTCTACAGAGGGCAACATAGTAAGACTCTGTCTCAAAAAAAAAAAAATGGCTGTTGAGACTGTGATTCACAAGTAATGAAGAATAGCACCTCATGTATCATTAATCAGATATACTTTAATCAACCCTCCTTGTTTATTGTTCATGATGTACAGACAGAACAGTATTGTGTACCAACCAATGTATCACGCTTTTTGTACTTCACTGGCTCTGCCATCTTAACCATTTGAGGGCTATCGATTTGGTACAAGGACATGAGCAGGGATTATGCAAAGATTTGGAGTAGAAATAATAGACTGAAAGCCAAATCCTTAATCTACTTCTGACTCTCCTTGTCACTTTGTGCTTCCTACCACCCAGTCTGTGGCAAGTGGTAGTGAGGGTTTATAGAGTTTTAAAAGTTGGAGGTGCCTGTAGCTCGAACAGCTAAGGCGCCAGCCACATACACCTAGAGCTGGCAGGTTGAAATCCAGCCTGGGCCTGCCAAACAATCACAACTACAGCCAAAAAGTCAACTAAATTGCCTCTAATTAATAAACTCCTATAAAATTTTTACATCTTTGCTGTGTTTTAGCGTCGCCAGTCCCTGCCTTGACTCTTTCTTTTTTCTTAGTTTCTTAAGCCTTAACTCTTCCAGGGAATCCACTTAGACCTCCCTCCTATTTTCTCTTCTCTGAGCTCTGATAATTAATTCATCAAAGATCTTAGACTTCAATTTCATTTTTGAGTATTATCCTATATGCTACCCAGATGTTTTGTACAGTATTCTCCAGCCAATATTCTGTAATTGAGCTCCACTTGCATTCACCTGTGTACTCTTAAGCTAAGCACGCTTTCTACACCTTACCCCAAGCCACAAGACTGCTAATAAATATCTTGCCCTTACTCTGTCTTCAAAAATGTAAATGTAACTCTAAAAAAAAAAAAAAAACTTTTGTGGAATGAAAACTATTTAAAAAGGGATTTAATGGACTTTAAAATTCATGTGTAAAATACCTAATAGAAATTCTGCAGTTACAATAATTATTATAGCATTGTTTACAATAGTGAAAAATTAAGAAAAATTCAAATGCCAAACATATAAAAGGTGGATATTTAAATGATGAAATACAGGGTGTCCATTTAAAAAA
>NW_003852501.1:3316200-3318834 GCF_000181295.1 Otolemur garnettii
CATATTCTTAGGCTATTTGGTTATAGCTTTCATATAAAAGGTATAAATTAGTAAAAATATGGAACGCTTCACGAATTTGCGTGTCATCCTTGAGCAGGGGCCATGCTAATCTTCTCTGTATCGTTCCAATTTTAGTATATGTGCTGCCGAAGCGAGCACGTCCATTTTAAATTGTACATGAACTTTTCGGACACCTTGTATAGACAGTAGCTAAGCTCTTTACTTGTGAAAGGGTAAATGATGGTAGATAGAATTCAAAACCAGTGTGGAGTGACAAAAAGCAAGTTGCAGTACTATATGTACACTGTGATACCATATTTATGAACCAAATCCCACAGAACCTCTACTAATCACATAAAGACTTCAAGAGCACGCACCAAACTCATGATAGCCATTGAGAAGAAAGGAGAGAAAAATGAGAAAAAAATGAGGACTTCAATTTTATCTGCAATGCCTTCTTTCTTTTATTTAAAAAACTGCTAGTCAAAAAATAAATAAATAAATAAATAAATAACTGGGTGGCGCCTGTGGCTCAAAGGAGTAGGGCGCCGGCCCCATATATCAGAGGTGGTGGGTTCAAAACCAGCCCCAGCCAAAAATTGCAAAAAAAAATAAATTAATAAATAACTGCTAATCCCAGCACTTTAGGCCCACACAGGAGGATCACTTGAGGCCAGGAGACCAGTGAGAGTAACAGAGTGAAACGCCCTCTATCCTTCTCTACAAAACATAAAAAATTAGCCAGGCATGGTGGCACACACCTGTAGTCCCAGTTGCTAGAAAGGTTGAGGCAGGGCAACAGCTTGAGACTCTGTCTCAAAAAAAAAACAAAAAAAACAAAAAACTGAAGCAAAACTGTCAAAAATCTTAAAAGTTGTTGGTTCTGGGTGGTTGGGTTTAATAGTGTCTGCTGTATTATTCTGTGTGTTACTTATTTTTAGTTTTTTTCCAAATATGTATTTCTATTATCAAACACAAATTAAAGACAAGTATGTTTCCGAGATAGAGACTTGGTTGGGGAAACTGACACACCCATATGGGGATAATGTTATGATTAATGATTTTGTGGCTGTATGTTTATTGGCATGGAGTCATTCATTTCTTCTGGATTGCTTGTATGTGTATTTTTTTTTTTTTTTGAGACAGAGCCTCAAGCTGTCACCCTGGGTAGAGTGCTATGGCATCACAGCTTACAGTAAACTCCAACACCTGGGCTCAAGCGATTCTTCTGCCTCCGCCTCCTAAGTAGCTGGGACTATAGGCGCCCACCGCAATGCCCAGCTATTTTTTGGTTGCAGCAGTCATTGTTGTCTGGTGGGCCTGGGCTGGATTTGAACCCACCAGCTCAGGTGTATGTGGCTGGATGCTTAGCCACTTGAGCCACAGGCATGGAGCCTTTTTTTTTTTTTTTTTGAGACAAACTTTCACTATCTTGTTCTCGGTAGAGTGCTGTAGCATCACAGTTCACAGCAACCTCAAACTCTTGGGCTTAAGCAATTGTCTTGCCTCAGTCTTCCAAGTAACTGGGACTACAGGCGCCTGCCACAACACCCGGCTAGTTTTTTTTGTTATAGTTGTCATTGTTGTTTGGCAGACTGGGCTGGGTTCGAACCCACCAGCTTTGGTGTATGTGGCTGGCGCCCTAGCTGCTGAGCTATAGGTGCCAAGCCTTGTGTGTGAATTTTTAAGGGCATGCTATGGGCCATGTGCTAGACCAGATATGGGATAAAATGATAAGCAAAACAATATTTATTCCTTGGTGGAGTTTACAGTCTGGTGGATGTGTTCAAGAAAAACAAGAAATGGCCTGGCACCCATAGCTGAGCAGTTAGGGTGGCAGCCACATGCACCGGGGCTGGTGGGCTCAGAAACAGCCTGGGTCTGCTAAATAAATAAACAAACAAACAAAGAAAATAGCCCAGCATTGTGGTGGGCACCTGTAGTCCTAGCTCCAAGGGAGGCTGAGGCAAGAGAATTGCTCGAGCACAGAAGTTTAAGGTTGCTATGAGCTGTGATGCCACGACACTCTACCGAGGGCAACATAATAAGACTCTGTCTCAAAAAAAAAACAAGAAATAATAAGCGGGTGGAGTCTTCAGACGGCTGGTGCACTGGTCCCTGAACATCCTCCTGCTTTAATCATGGCTTGTGGTCTGGTCGCCAGCAACCTGAATCTCAAACCTGGGGAATGCCTCAGAGTACGGGGCAAGGTGGCTCCTGACGCCAAGAGCTTTGTACTGAACTTGGGCAAAGACAGCAACAACCTGGGCCTGCATTTCAACCCCCGCTTTGATGCCCACGGGGATGCCAATACTATCATGTGCAACAGCAAGGACGGCGAGGCCTGGGGGGCTGAGCAGCGGGAGGCTGCCTTTCCCTTCCAGCCTGGAAGTGTCGTGGAGGTGTGCATCAGCTTTGACCAGGCAGACCTGACCATCAAGCTGCCAGATGGTTACATATTCAAGTTCTCTAAGGGCCTTAACCTGGAAGCCATCAACTACATGACAGCTGATGGTGACTTCAAGATCAAGTGTGTGGGCTCGGCGCCTGTGGCTCAGGCAGCTAGGGTGCCAGCCACATACACCTAGGGTGGCAGGTTCGAATCCCCAGCCTGGGCCCGCCAAACAACAATGA
>NW_003852501.1:3320579-3322014 GCF_000181295.1 Otolemur garnettii
AAAAAAAAAAAAAACCCAAGTGCCCATCTACCCATGAATGGATAAATACACTGTGGTATATGTATACCATGGAATACTATTCAGCTATAAAAAAAAGATGGGAGATTTTACATCTTTTGTACTTAACCTATATTGATTTGCAGAACATCCTCCTAAGTATCATAAGAATGGAAAAGCATAGCCAGGTGTTGTGGTGGGCGCCTATAGTCCCAGCTACTTGGGAGGCTGAGGCAGGGGAATCGCCTTAGCCCAGGAGTTGGAGGTGCTGTGAGCTGTGACTCCACAGCACTCTACCAAGAGCAATAAAGTGAGACTCTGTCTCTTAAAAAAAAAAATAAGAATGGAAAAGCAAGCATCCAATGTACTCAGTAGTAATATGAAACTATGAAACAAAATATGAACAACTACACTCCCACATGAGAGAAAAACACAAGTACGTCCAAATGAAGAAGAAGGGAAGGAGAGAAAGGGCAGGGGTGGTTTGGAGAGCTGCCACCTAACAGGCACAATGTAAGGGGCACACCTCCTGGGTGAAGGGCTCAACACACAACTTGAACTCTACCTAACAAATGCAAACAATGGAACCTAATTGTTTGTACTTGTATATCAATCTGAAATTTAAAAAAAAGTAGTAAGGAAAAATTAACTCCCTTAGACTTTGAGGGAAGAGGAATGAACTTCATAAAGTAATGTCTTCTTCAAAGACCTCTGTCTCCAGCCTCGTTCAGAGCAGAGAGACATCCACAGGCCTGGCAGACATATTTATCCACTTGCTAGTGAGCCCCGGCAGCTGTGTGGCCAAGATGGTTGAGGTTCTCCCTGAGACCCTGTGGAGTATCCCCAAGACTACCCCCTCCCACACCTTGGCTCTGAGTGCAAGAAACCTGATTATTGGTTTAGCTTCCTTGTGCCTTAGTGACTGGAACTTAGGCTCCAGTCTTTAGACACATTTTTTGGTTTGGGGAAAGAAAAAGCTTCCTTGTTTATAATCAGTGTGCAGGAGACTTAGCAAATCTGCCTAACTACTGAACGATGTTCTCTATGGGCAGTAGCTGACAAGACTAGTAGGGTCAGATCATGAAAGGCCTAAAAAATCAGGACGAAGTTATGCTACACTGATGTGTCTCAATTGTTTTGGAGCTGTCTACACTCACATGCATTATTTTATCTCTTTAACTAGATCATAAATTCCTCAAAAACAAGGACCATACTCTCCCCTCAAAGAACCTCTTAACTGCAAATTGAATATATTAACTGCACTTTTAAAAGCTGCTTTGATATGTCAAATATCAAAGTTTAGAATACCACTTGTTTCTTTATGCTAGCTAAGACTAGTTCTGAAAATTTGTAGAATTTCCAGAGAAAAATTAACAATATCATCTCTTCTAGCCAGGGATTCTGTTTCAATGATGAAATTGAACCTTTTTTTTTTTTT
>NW_003852501.1:3322629-3328086 GCF_000181295.1 Otolemur garnettii
TTTTATTCTAATATTTGGTCTTTGACCCCAGTCTTGACATAGAGCTCCTAAATCCCTTGGAAGTTCCTGGGTGATAAGAGCATCTTTGTTCAATTCTTTCTTTTTTTTTTTTTTTTTTTTTTTTTTGAGGAAGTATCTCGCTCTGTAACCCTGGATATAGTACCCTGGCATTTTTATAACTCACAGCAACCTCAAACTATTGGGCTCAAGTGATCCTCTTACCTCAACCTCTTGAGTAGCTGGGACTACTATAGGCATATACCACAATGACTGGCCTTTTTTTTTTTTTTTTTTTTTTAGTAGAGACAGGGTCTCACTCCTGCTCAGGCTGGTCTGGAACTCCCCAGCTCAAGCAATCTGCTGGCCATGGCCTCCCAGAGTGCTAGGATTACAGGCCTGAGCCACCACACCTAGCCAGCATCTTTGTTCTGATTGAATGGCTCCTGGATGAGGGCTGGTCGCCAGGAAGACTTAGCCATGATTAGAAACTTGGCACTTTCAGTACCATTCCCCATTCTCCAGGAGGGAGAGAGGGGCTGAAAATTGATAATCAATCACGTCACCAGGCTGAAGCCTCAATGAAGCCTCCATAAAAATCCCTGAACTACAGTATTCTGGGAGCTTCCGAGGTGCCAAAGATACATCTGTGTGCTGGGAGGGTGGTGCACTCTAACTCCATGGGGACAGAAACCCTGTACTCAGGACTTATCCACACCTGTATGCCTTTTCATCTGGCTGTTGTTCATCTGTATCCTTTATATAATGTTTGTTATTAATATAGTAAATCAGTACATATAAGATTTCCTTGAGTTGTCTGAGCCATTCTAGCAAACTAATGAAACCTTAGGAGCAGGAGTAAGAGCCCTGACTTATAGCCATTTGGTCAGGAGTATAGGTGACAACCTACTACTTGGGGTTGGCATGAAAGTGGGGGCAGTCTTGTAGGACTAAGGCCTGAGCCTGTGGGGTCTGTACTAACTTCAGGTAGATAGTGTCAGAATTCAATTGGATTATTATAGGACACCTAGTTGGTGTCAGATAGAGAATTACTTGATGTATTGGGGAGGACCCACATTTTGGTGACCTGAAGTGTATTGAGTCAGGCAATCTACCTGCCTCAGCCTCCCAAGTACTGGGATTACAGTTATGAGCCACTGTGCCCAGCCTATCATGTATTTTTTTTTTTTTTGAGACAGTCTCATTATGTCACCCTTGGTAGAGTTCCATGGTGTCACAGCTCACAGCGACCTCAAACTCCTGGGCTTAAGTGATTCTCTTGCCTCAGCCTCCCAGTAGCTGGGACTACAGGTGCCTACCACAATGCCCAGCTATTTTTTGTTGCAGTTGTCATTGTTGTTTAGCTGGCCTGGGCCAGGTTGGAACCTGCCAGCTTTGGTGTACATGGCTGGTGCCAGAACTGCTGTGCTACAGACGCCAAGCCTATCTTGTATTTTTTTGACTAACCATGAGGAATTGGTCTGAAATATCTTGTATTTTCAAAAGTCTTTATTTAACAGGTTCACCACTAGTTTTTAAATTTGAATTTAATTGTATTTTTAAAATTGAGGTAAAATCGGCTCGGCGCCTGTGGCTCAAGTGGCTAAGGCACCAGCCACATACACCTAAGGTGGCGGGTTGGAATCCCCAGCCTGGGCCGGCCAAACAACAATGACGGCTGCAACAAAAAAATAGCCGGGCGTTGTGGCGGGCGCCTATGGTCCCAGCTACTTGGGAGGAGGAGGCAGGAGACTCACTTGAGCCCAGGAGTTGTAGGTTGCTGTGAGCTGTGATGCCATGACACTCTACCCAGGGGGACAGCTTGAGGTTCTGTCTCAAAAAAAAAAAAAAAGAAAAATTGAGGTAAAATACAAATAACATAAAATTTACCACCTAAACTATTTTTAAACTTATAGGTTTTTATTTTTTATTAATTTTATTTTTTTTGCAGTTTTTTGACTGGGGCTGGGTTTGACCCCGCCACCTCCAGCATATGGGGCCAGCACCCTACTCCTTTGAGCCATAGGAGCTGCCCTGGATTTTTATTTTTTACAATAATGAAAATGGGGTGGTGCCCGTAGCTCAGTGGTTAGGGCACCAGCCATGTACACCAAGGCAGGTAGGTTCAAACCGGACCCCAGCCTGCTAAACAGCAATAACTACTGCAACAAAAATATAGCTGGGCATTGCGGTGGGCACCTGTAGTCCCAGCTTCTCAGGAGGCTGAGGCAAGAGGATTGCTTAAGTCCAAGAGTTAGAGGTTGCTGTGAGTTGTGACCCCACGACACTCTACTGAGGGTGACAAAGTGAGACTCTGTGTCAAAACAAAACAAAACAATAATGAAAACAATTTAGCTACCAGAGGGGGAAATCCCTGGTATGAAATTTCAATTCTTACGTGTACATTATCCAATACACGTAATATCACGAGAGAGCCCTCCTTCCCTCCTCCTTCTCCTTCCAGTGACCCTCAAAAAAAAAAAAAAAATCAAGAGAGAGAAAAAAATCTTTTCTCTGATTTTCATTTAGTTTCATTATTAGCAATTTGGAAAACAGAATCTCCTGGAAAATTTGGCAATAGCCCCTAGTACATAGTTTGGGGAGGCCCAGGGTCCTAGCAGCTTTCCAGAGTGGCCACCTGGCCAGTCCCCACAGACTTGCCTTTCCACCCACCTCCAGGGACAGCAAGCATAGCTTCATTCTCTGAATAGCCGCTCTGCTTCTCAGATGAGTAAGAAGGTATGTAGTTGCGTAAGTTAGAATTGCTTAATAACTTGAGAAGATTCATTCCCAGAAGAGCTCAAAAGAAACACTTTGAATATACAAATCACATTCTGCATTTAAAGAATTCTTATATTGTAACTTTACATTGAAAGAAGAGTTGCTAAAATAAATTTCTTTTTTTACTACATCCCCTGTAACCTTACTCTTTATGTTGAGTAAGCTATGACAGTGACACCAGCTATCTACTTATTTCTCTTTACATTTATAATTGGCTGCAACTTTTGTTTCATTTGCCAACATGAGTAGAATGCTCTTATATCTATAATTAAAAGAAAAATTCCATTGGAAAAGAAAAGTTGTAATTCTGTGTGCTCCAAAATATTTCAACCCTCCCCCCCCGTTTTTTTTTGCAATAGAGTGTCATTATGTCCCCTCAGTAGAGGGCCAAAGTGTCACAGCTCACAGCAACCTCAAACTCTTGGGCTTAGGGTGGTCCCTGTGGCTCAAAGGAGTAAGGCACCAGCCCCAAATGCCGGAGTTGGTGGGTTCAAACTCAGGTCCAGCCAAAAAAAAAAAAAACACTCTTGGGCTTAAGCAATTCTCTTGCCACAGTCACCCACCATAACACCTGGCTATTTTTATTGTTATTGTTATCATTGTTGTTTAGCAGGCCCTGGCTGGGTTCGAACCCAACAGCCCCTGTGCGTGTGGTGGAGCACTACTGAGCTATGGGCACCGAGCCTTCATTCACATTTTCTTTTTTTTTTGAGACAGAGCCTCAAGCTATCACCCTGGGTAGAGTGCTATGGCATCATAGCTCACAGCAACCTCCAACTCCTGGGCTCAAGCAATTCTCCTGCATTTGCCTCCCAAGTAGCTGGGACTATAGGTGCCCACCGCAATGCCCGGCTATTTTTTGGTTGCAGCCGTTATTGTCGTTTGGTGTGCCGGGGCTGGATTTGAACCCACTGCTCAGATGTATGTGGCTGGTGCCTTAGCCACTTGAGCCACAGGTGCCAAGCCTTCATTCACATTTTTTTTTTTTTTTGAGACAGAGCCTCAAGCTGTCCCCCTGGGTAGAGTGCCGTGGCATTACAGCTCACAGCAACCTCCAACTCCTGGGCTCAGGCGAGTCTCCTGCATTTGCCTCCCAAGTAGCTGGGACTATAGGTGCCCACCGCAATGCCCGGCTATTTTTTGGTTGCAGCCGTCATTGTTGTTTGGCGGGTCCGGGCTGGGGATTCGAACCCGCCACCTTAGGTGTACGTGGCTGGCGCCTTAGCCGGTTGAGCTATAGGTGCTGAGCCTGTTGTTATGTTTTCTATAACAACATCAGCATTTTCAAAGTCATGTGAGCTAATCTAAATATCTGAAACATCTGAGCTAATCTAAATTAACATTAAATATTTAATTGTGCAATTGTACAGGAAACTTTTTCATGATCTGTTTTTAACTTTGCACTGAAAATTGCTCAATGCTATGTGTGGAAACTAAAAAAAAAAATTAAGTTTTGTTTAGGTTGTTATTTTACAGTTGTTGTTTAGGTCAGGTATTTTTGCTTTATCAACCAGATCTGAAAAAGAAAAACTGAATGTATCTTTGGATACTTGATAAATGGGCTTTGATAATGAAAGTCGTGATGAGATCATGATAAGGTGATTCACCTGCAGAAATGGAAGCAAGCCAGGGACAAGGAGGCTGCCAAATGTCAGAGAGCACAAAGGGAACTCTACACAAATCAGGAAGCAATCTTTGCAGATTGGATCTGATAGTTGGTAACTTGGGGCCAAGAAGTGTTTCTGGGTTGGAGGCTGGAACTCAGAATATGTCCCTGAGCTAATACTCTTCAGAAAGACAGAGGTGGGAGGAAGAACTAGTGTTTGAGGTAAAGATAGTTGGAAGGGGAAAAGGACAGAAACAAAGTCACAGAGAAAGCCTGGTATTTGAGGCATGCAGAGAATGGACACGTGAGAGAGGAGGGAGGATGGTGGAGAAATAGGGACGTGAAGTAAACAAATAAGCGGATAGATGACCAGGCACAGCTCTGTGATTATGTGCTGTCAAATTAACACGCGGAGAGGAGCTGAAAACAGTATCTGGGAGGTGTCACAGGAGAGGAGAGGAAAACAGTGAGAGTAGAGAGAGGTGACTTGAGGGCCACACTAGTGGACGGCACCTCACTGCCCAGGTCCCAGGAGAAAAGGGTGGAGCATGGGATTTTTTTCCACCCAGCAAAGTGTCTCCAAAGAGAAACAAGCTCTGGTCAACCTACCCATTCTCTCTTGCATTTTGCATAAACAGAAATTCTGAGGTCTCCATGGGTAATCAAATTATAATTTGTATCACAAAGTCTCATATTATGATTTTCACACTTCTAGCCCCTTGCTAGACATTTTCCCTTGGGTGTCTCGACAAACTTTCAAAGTCAAAATGGTTCAAAATAAAGCACCTATGTTCACTCAATAAATATTACTTAGCCCTAACAATGTGGCAGGCTTGGGGACCTCTCCAGCAGGGCCTCTTTGTTCCACACAGAGTTACTGGCACCCAGATGTGCTAGGCACCAAGAATAGGAAAAATGGACATGATCTCGGAGTGTACAAGTCTAGCAGGAGAGGTAAATGATAATCAGATAATGCTAAAAACGAATGGAAGGCAGCACCTGTGGCTCAGGGAGTGGAGTGCCAGCCCACATATTGAGGGTGGTGGGTTCGAACCTGGCCCTGGCCAAACTGC
>NW_003852501.1:3329000-3333681 GCF_000181295.1 Otolemur garnettii
AAAAAAAAAAAAAAAAAAAAGAACGGAAAGAGCATTCTGAGGGAGGGAACGTGTTACAGCGATTCAACTCAAAGACACACCACCACTCTGGTGACAGCAGGTAGGCGGCTGAGGGCCGGGAGGTGTGATGGAGGGGCAGGCAGGGGCCAAGGGCCCAGATCTTTGAGGTCATTTTAGGGATTTCAGTCTTTATATTAGAAATAATGGGTAGTCACAAAAGGGTCTTAAGTAGAGGAGTGATGTGATCTGCTCTGATGTGTTTCCAGAAGATCCAGAAGAACTGCTGTGTGGACAATGGGTGGGAGGGATGCTGGGTGGCCAGCATATTGCATAGCTGAGGAGAGAGGGGCTGCTGTGTGGACTGGGACAGTAGCTGTGGACATGGAGGGAATGGGGAAGTAAAGATGGTGAAACGTTCAGATCCCATGATGGATTGGCTCCGTGGACGAGGGAGTGGCTCCTCGGTTTCCAACTTCTAAGACTAGCAGTGAGGAGACCGTACCTTCATTCTGGATGGTATCTTTGAGATGGAGTAGAGCGGTGGAGATGCCGTGAAGACATCTGTTGTAGACACTGATCTATGGGTATAAGGAGAAGTCTGATCAGGAGATGCACATTTGTGAGCTGCCGGCTCATGCGGTGGGTGGCCAGTGAGGCTGCGGGTGTGGGTAAGTTTGTGGGTGGACAGTGGAGAGGGAAGGGAGGGGAATAAACTTTGAGGGGAGGGGGATGAGTAGGCACAGGAGACAGACAAGCAGGCAGACGGGCCAGAGGGAAGTGAGGACAAAGTGAAGAGTGTTTCAAGGAGGGCGGGATCGACAAAGAGATCTACTACAAAAAGGTCAAGTAAACTGACAGCTGAAAAATGTCCACTGGGTTTAAAGACATGGTGGTCATCAGAGAATGGAGTAAAAGCTCAATGGGAAAGAGCTGGGATGAGTCCCGGAGCAAAAGGCACAGAAAACCCTTGAGGAATCGAGCTGGGAAGGGGGGAAAGTAGTAGCTAGAGGAGGAGGTTCATGGGGAAGATATGGTGTGAAGAGAAGAATTATATTAATCTATTAATAGGCGTTACCCTACTGCTGCTTTAACAAAGTACAAGGTTAGTGCCTTAATGCAGTGTGGGCTCATTACCTCACCGTATGATAAGTCAGAAGCCACCAGTGACAGAACAGGGGTAATACCTGTCTTGGGTAGGAACCCAAAGCGTCCCCATCTCTTTTCTTTTTTAGTCTCATGCAGTAGCTTAAATGGGCTCCCTGGTTTGGTTTCTCCTTTGTCCTACCCATTCCATATGGGAGGTTGAAGCTAGATGGGTTTTCCTGACACTTGGCCTGCACAGACATCTTCAGGAGCTCCCCCATCACCTGCTGACTGCTTAACAGACCGAAAACCTGCTTTTCCAGCATTCTTTTGCCTCTTTTTCTCTGTGTGTGCATTTGTATATCTGTGCCCGTATATGTGTCCTAGGCATCTAGTCCAAAGAAATAGCTGTTTTTTAAAGATGATCTGTTGGCTCAGCGCCCGTAGCACAGTGGTTACAGCATCAAGTACATACACCAAGGCTGACAGGTTTGAACCCAGCCTGGGCCAGCTAAACAATGACAGCTACAACCAAAAAATAGCCCAGTGTTGTGGTGGGTGCTTGTAGTCCCAGCTACTTAGGAGGCTGAGGCCAGAGAATCACTTAAGCTCAGGCATTTGAGGTTGCTGTGAGCTATGACGCCACAGCACTCTACCAAGGGTGACATAGTGAAATTCTGTCTCTAAATAAATAAATAAATAAAAAGGATCTGTTCCCACCCCCTGCGTGTGCCTTTCCAGGCCTAGATGTCTGTCCTCTCCCTAGTTTTTCTCCTGGTTGAAATCCTTCGCATTTGAGCTGGGCAAGGTGGCTCATGCCTATAATCTCAGCACTCTGGGAGGCTGAGGTGGAAGGATCACTTGAGGTCAGGAGTTGAGACCAGCCTGAGCTACATAGTGAGAACCTGTCTCTACTAAAATAGAAAAATTAGCTGGGCATGGTGGCACCTAGAGTCCCAGCTACTTAGGAGGCTAAGGCAAGAAGGTCATTTGAGCCCCGAAGTTTGAGGTTGCAGTGAGCTATGATGATGCCACTGCACTCTACCCAGGGCAAGGAAGTGAGACCCTGTGTCCAAAAAGAAAAAAAGAAAGAAAAAAAAAGTAGAAGGCGGAGGGGACACGAGACAGGTGTGACAAAGAGAATGAGAGAGTGCCTTGACCCAACGCTGGTTTAAAGATGGAGACAAAAGAATTCAGTGGCCTCCAGAAGCTAGAAACAGTCCTTAATTTACAGCCAACAGGAAAACAGAGATCTTGGTCGTATAACCACAAAGAACCCAGTGAAGCCAAGAACCCGTGTGAGCAAGAACAGAACCCCCGCACCCCAAGCATCCAGAAAGGAATGCAGCTCTTTCAACTCTTTGCTTTCAGCCCAGCAAGATCCGAGTTGGACTCCTGACCTCCAGGACTGTAAGATGATTAAGTCGTGTTGCTTTAGGCCACTAAGTTCGTGGTTCAGTAATCCCTCACCCCACTCACGGTTTTGCTTTTCACAGTTTCAGTTACCTATCCTCAAGCAAGGTCCAAAAATAGGTTACGGAACAAGAGATTTTGAGAGAAAGTCTACAGTCATATAATTTTTATTAGTATATTGTTATAATTGTTCTATTTTGTTATTATTTATTGTTGTTAGTCTCTTACTGTGCCTCATTTATAAATTAAACTTTATCATTGGAAAGTGTGAATAGGAAAAACAGTATAGTATATATAGGGTTTGGTACTATCTGCAGTTTCAGGCACCCACTAGGGCAGCAGTTCTCAACCTGCGGGTCGCGACCCCTTTGTAACAATGAAAATACATCCTGTGTATCAGACATTTACATTACGATTTGTAACAGTAGCAAAATTACAGTTATGAAGTAACAATGAAAATAATTTTATAGTTGGGGGTCACCACAACATGAGGAACTGTATTAAAGAGTCCCGGCATTAGGAAGGTTGAGAACCACTGCACTAGGGGTTTCAGAACATATTCCTTGAAGGGAAGAGAGGGCCACTGTATTTGTTATGGCAGGACCTAGTGGCCTGGTCCTCCTTCAGCATTTCTGAGAAGCTATCCCTGAAGACCTCAGCCAACAACCTCGTAGTTTTCATCTGTACTACCAGTAGCTCTGTGGAACTTCTATCCCTGTGAGAAAGGTCTGGTGTTGGGGTTATTTGTAGATGTGTCCAGTTCTATTACAGTTTTAGCTCCTTGAGATGAGGGGTTAGAATTTATGTGGGTGTGGGACCTGCCACAGTATCTAAACCATTGCTAGTCCATACAAGCTACTCGACAAATGTTTTTTACATGAAAAATGAACAAATGGGAGTTCTCTTAAAGATGGCAGAAACAGGCTCAGCGCCTGTGGCTCAAGCGGCTAAGGCACCAGTCACATATACCTGAGCTGGCGGGTTCAAATCCAACCTGGGCCCGCCAAACAACAATGACGGCTGCAGCCAAAAAACAGCTGGGCTGCAACCAAAAAATATACAGGCATTGTGGCAGGCGCCTGTAGTCCCAGCTACTTGGGAGGCTGAGGCAAGAGAATTGCTTAAGCCCAAGAGTCTGAGGTTGCTGTGAGCTGTGAGTCACAGCACTCTACCCAAGGAGACAGCTTGAGGCTCTGTCTCAAAAAAAAATTAATGTTGCTGATAATAAAATGATGTATTCACTCCAAACCAGACATGGCTTACTTATGAATGCCAAAGTTGTATTTTAATTTTTCTCTTCCAGGGCAGAATTATGGTCAAGGGAAGAATATGATAGTGAATGTAAGTGATATTTAGACTTAGAAAGAGAAAAATAGGTTAAAAAAAAAGATTTCCCCCAGATCCAGGGACAAGTTTGTGTCTATATATACTGAACAAATATGATAATGATAATAAAATGTAACGTACCATTACACACTGCTAAAAATCCATAGACATGAAGTTATGTTGTACAAATAATACAAAAGCATAAAGCAATATTTAAACACTAAGCATGATTTCTGCCTTCACATGGAAGATGAAATTGCACAGATCCTAGAATTAGAAATTGAAGTAGAGGCAAAAGGAAAATATTTTTAAAACAGTTGAAATTACACTTAAAATCACAACCCAGAGTTTAATGAACAGAATAATTTTCTCTGGAGAAATCAGATGTGATACATGTTTTCCCCAGGCTGCTGCCACCTCCTAAGTGTCTGTGTCCCCCTCCCAGCTTGCCTTTCCTCTGACAAATCGTGTACTGCTTATTTTTCAAAATGTGTATGAGTTGAAGATCTCTGTAATGACTATATACTTATTCAAATGTTGAATGTGATTTTGCTATAGAAATCTGGAGAACTCTGGCTAGGGAGGAAAGAAGTGTCAGGAAAACAGGGAGAAGTCAAGAAGTATGTCTGGAGCAGAAGCTGAGAGCACAGGCAGGGAAGGGGACCTAAGGGCCCAGAGCCAGGGAAAACCTGAGAAGCTGGGGCTACTGTCGGTAGAGGACTGTTGGCTTGTGGCACCTACCCTGTGACTGTGGAATTGTTCTTGGCAGTAGATTTCTCAATTTCCTTCTCTAGTTTAATATTTATTTATTCATTCATTTATTTATTTTATTTATTTATTTAATTTTTTTTTTTTTTTT
>NW_003852501.1:3334511-3344262 GCF_000181295.1 Otolemur garnettii
GGCCCGGGCTGGGGATTCAAACCCGCCACCTTAGGTGTACGTGGCTGGCGCCTTAGCCGGTTGAGCTATAGGCGCCGAGCCAAGAGAGCAGGGAATTTTTAAAAAGTTATAAAATTTATTTTATTTGTGTGTGTGTTTTGTTTGTTTGTTAGGGTTTTTTTTAGTCACAGGGTCTTGTTCTGTCACACAGGATGGAGTGTGATGGAGTCCACCTTCTGGGCTCAAGCAATCCTCCTGCCTCTACCTCCTGAGTACCTGGGATCAAAGGTACACACCACCATGCCAGGCTAATTTTTCTTTTCTTTTCTTTCTTTCCTTTTTTTTGAGACAGAGTCTCATAGCTCATAGCAACCTCAAACTCTTGGGCGTGAGCGATTCTCTTGCCTCAGCCTCCCGAGTAGCTGGGACTACAGGTGCCTGCCACAACACCCGGTTTATTTTTGTTGCAATTATCATTGCTGTTTTAGCTGGCTGGGGCCGGGTTCAAACCCTCCACCTTTGGTATCTGGGGCCGGCATCCTACTCACTGAGCCACAGGCACCACCCTTTTCTTTCTTTCTTTCTTTCTTTTTTTTGGAGATGGGGTCTTGCTATGTTGCCCAGGTTTGTCTTGAACTCTTGGCCTCAAGTCATCCTCCCACATTGGCTCCCAAAGTGCTAGGATTATGGTTGTGCCAGGCCAGAGCCAGGACTTTACAGATATCCTTTGCATCCTAGCAGCATTGTCATAGGGCATAAATACCCTCAAGTACAAGGCTAGTCCTCCGTGTGGTCATCTCATGAAACAATGTCTGAGCCCTCCTTCCTCTGTCTCTCCACCTCATTCTGGATTACATTTTCTCTGTTAATAATAACCACTGGGTATTTGTATTTTATAGGGAACCCCAAGAAATGTCAAGCCTTTAAGATTCAAAGAACTAAGTTTCTTCAGGTGGAATTTCAGGAATGATAAGTATTTTTTCTTTTCTTTTTTTTTTTGAGGCAGAGTCTCACTCTGTCACCCTTGCTAGAGTGCTGTGGCGTCACAGCTCACAGCAACCTCAAACTCTTAGGCTCAAGCAATTCTCTTGTCTCAGCCTCCTGAGTAGCTGGGACTACAAGCACCTGCCAAAATGCCCTGCTATTTTTAGAGTTGGGGGGGTCCTCACTCTTGCTTAGGCTGGTCTCGAACCTATGAACTCAGGCAATCCACCCACCTCGGCCTCCCAGAGTGCTGGGATTACAAGCATGAACCAATATATCCCATGATAAGTATTTTCTCGTTCATTCATTTACTACATAAGTACTGAGTTCCAGGCAGAGCGCTAGGCATTGTGACCACAGTGGTGGGCAAATGTAGAGATGACCCTGTCATCTTAGAACTAATAGTTTACAGAAGATGGACATAAATAAAATAATCACAGAATGAACATGGTTAGAAACAGCACAAAGTGCTTCACACTCTGATTCCCT
This sequence comes from Otolemur garnettii, assembly GCF_000181295.1. NCBI lineage: Eukaryota > Metazoa > Chordata > Mammalia > Primates > Galagidae > Otolemur > Otolemur garnettii. Next base: position 3,335,964 of record NW_003852501.1, read on the forward strand.
ACCAGAGATACCCACTGACTTAGTGTGCCAGGAGAGGTGATGGTCAATACTGGCATTTCTGCAGAAGGGTTAGGGCAGGTGGCATTCCAGGCAGGGGCAGCTTGGGGATTTTCAGAGAAGGGAGGAGGCTGGGCAGGAGCCTGCATCATCTTGCGCAGATGTGGTGTGAACATTTTAGCTAGTGTGCTCTTGCTATGCAGTCCCCCCTTTTTTTGCAACAACAACAACAAAAACCACAAATTAAACCCTCCCTAGTGGTGCTAGCAGGAGTGATTTAGGGCCACAGTCTGGTTGGATGAGCAGTGGGGACTTGTCCCAAACGGCTTTCACAGAGCCAGCAGCGCCATTTTCACCTGGGTTGTAGGTTTCATCACACAGACTCAGGGAGAAGCTGGTGACACACGCTGCCCTCGAATCACCCATCGTTGCACCTGCAGGACCTTGGCCAGGGCTGGCTTCTCCATTAGGCCAGTACTGGGGGGTTCAGGTTGCTTTTAGGGGCCCACAGAAATGTTTTAAGCTCCTTTGTTTCAAAATCAGAAGAAAAAAATGAACAAAGTAATAATGACTATATAATGATAAATTGAGTCAGGATTGTATGTACCTTTACCCACAGTGGAAAATTTCATTTCCCTTTTTACAGAGGAAGAGCCCACGAAGGGAACATCATCACGCAGGTGCAGGAGTGTAGGCAGCAGAAGGGAGCGACCCAGGCTGAGCAGGCCCTGGAGGCTGGAAGGCTCAGAGAAGATGGGGACGTGAGGGCTGCAGGGCCAGGCCTTGAGGGAAGGGTAAGGATGTGAGCTATGGTCCTCATCATCCATCTCAGCTACACAAGAGCAATGGAAGTCACCGAAAGGCCTGTGCTGGGGCTTGTTGTGATGCTATTAAGAGCACTCTGGCCATGGGTGGGGGCAGCCAGGGCTGATAGGGAAGAGCAGTCAGATGCCACGGTGTGGAGGTGAGAGGCAATGGAGTTGTGAGAAGATGTGGCTCCCTCAGAGCAGGGCTGTGTGAGTCAGCTAGGGCTCCCTGACAAAGTACTACCATCTGGGGCCTGAACAACAGAGATTTATTCTCCCTGGCACTTGTGGAAACCAGAAATTGGAAACTGAAACCTAGGTGTCAGCAGGGTTGGTTCCTCTGAGACTATGAGGGATCTTCTACTCCAGGTCTCTCTCCTGGCTTCAGGCCTCCACGTTGCCTCAGGTGGCCATCTTCACCCTGAGTTTCTTAACATCATTTCCTTCTGTATGTGTCTGTGTCCAAATTTCTTCTTTTAATTGGGCCACCAGGATTAGGCTCCACCCTAGTAACCTCATGTTACCTCAGTTACTTTTAAGACCCTGTCTCCAAAGTCACATTCTGAGGCACTGAGGATTAGGACTACGGCATATGAATTTTGGAAGAGCACAACTCACCCCATAATGAGGGTTCAGCAAACTGTGGCCCACCTCCTGATGGTATAAGTCTGTAGGCTAAGAATAGTGTTTACTTTTTTTTTTTTTTTGGTAGTTTTTGGCCAGGGCTGGGTTTGAACCCACCACCTTGGGCATATGGGGCCAGCGCCTGACTCCTCTGAGCCACAGGCACCGCCCAGTAGTGTTTACATTTTTAAATCAATGGGAGAAAAGATCTAAAGAATAGGCTGGGTAGCTGTAGAGGTGCACTCATGTAATCTCAGCACTCTAGGAGGCCAAGGCCTGTGGATCCCTTGAGCTAGGAGTTCAAGACCAGCCTGAGCAAGACCGTGACTCTGTCTCTACTACAAAAATTAGCTGGCGTTGGGGTGGGCACCTGTAGTCACAGCTACTTTGGAAGCTGAGGCAGGAGAATCTCTTGAACCCAGGAGTTTGAAGTTGCTGTACGCTATGATGCCATAACACTCTAGCCTAGGCAACAGAGTAAGACTCTGTCTCAAAAAAACTCCCCAAAACCCTCCAAAAACTAAAAATAATATTTTATGACTCATGAAAAGTTACATACAATCCATATTTCAGTGTTTTATGAAGAAAGCTTTATTGGAACACATCTGCACTCATTCATTTACATATAGCCTATAGCTGCTTTCTCCCTACAACGGAGTAGGGTAGTTGGACTGCAAAGTGAAGTTATTTGCCATCTGCCCTTTATGGGAAAAATTTAGCAAGCCCTGCTCTAGAGCCCTGGTGGTGAGCATGGAAAAGCTGGGTGGATGGGAGAGCTGTTAAGAAGCAAGTTCAATGGGTGGCGCTGTGGCTCAAAGGAGTAGGGTGCTGGCCCCAAATGCCAGAAGTGGTGGGTTCAAACCCAGCCCCGGACAAAAAAAAAAAAGAAGAAGCAAGTTCAAGAAAACTTGGCATTGGTGGGGCCAGGGGAGGGACTAGGGAAGGATATAGCAAGGACTCCTGCTTTCTGGCACCCCCTTCTCCCTATCACCGGGCAGGCCAGCATGCCCATATATACCGACGATGACCAGCCTACTAATACAAACTCTTATTTAGATCTGGGTACAAAAGCTCGGTGCTTGTAGCTCAAGTGGCTAGAGCACCGGTCACATATAACAGAGATGGTGGGTTCAAATTCAGCCCAGACCTGCCAAACAACAATGACAATCGCAACCAAAAAGTAGCTGGGCACTGTGGCGGGCACCTGTAGTCCCAGCTACTTGGAAGGCTAAGGCAATAGAATCACTTAAGCCCAAGAGTTTGAAGTTGCTGTGAGCTGTGTCAGTACAGCGCTCTACCCAGGATGACAGCTTGAGATTCTGTCGCACTCTACCCAGGATGACAGCTTGAGATTCTGTCTCAAAAAAACAAAAAAAGATCTGGGTACAAAAGTTTGTAAATCCAATTTCTTGTGAAAATACCATGCTGGTGAAATAAAACACACGTAGAAACCAAATTCAGGGGTACCTGGTGGTTCACTATGCCCTCTTGGGTGATGAAGCTGATACCTGAAGGCCAGCCAAACTAAAGGGAACCTCGCAACTGTTAAATCCCAGTGTCACCTGTGCTCCTGCCCTGCCAGTCATTCCAGGTGGCCTACCTTCCCTTCTGAAGGGCCTTGGAGCTTTCTTTGGCCAGCCCTTCTGAGTTCCTTGGTTCAAGGCATAGCTCCCCCCCCAAACCTGACTCAGCATGTCCTGCACCCTGGCCTGGCTAGAGCCAGCCTCTCTCTCCTTTGAAGAGCTCTCTGACCTGCAGGTGTGTCTATGGGCACTGATCCTGCCAGGTGCAGGTGTGAGTATTGCCGGGAAGTTGAAGGCACTGGGACTGGGACCATGCAGACTCTGAGCAGAGGGAATGGACAAATGAGACATTGGAGGAACTTGAGACCATGAAGCTGTACAAATGTAAATGTTTTTTTACCCAGCAAATTCCCTGGACCTCTGACAGCCCACCTGCTCCACCAGCCCACCTTGAACCCAGGCTGGAGATGGACACCCAGTGGACTGCTGGGAGAGAGTGGGTGCCCACATGTGGGAGCCTCACCCTCTGGAACGTGCTGCCAGGCTCTTCTCAGGGTATATCCCCTGAATGTTCCTTTGAGGTTCCTGGAAAAAGGAGTCTAAATGAATTAATAAGTGAATTAATTACCTCACTTTTGGCAACACTGTATGACAGGGCGCTCTATTTTAGTCTTGGTTCCATCCTCTGCACTTAGAACAGGGCCTGGCAAGTAGGAAGTGATCAATAAATGTGATAGAACAATTGCAATTAACTGCTTTGGAAGGGACCATCTGACAAGTACCACGAGTTTGTCATTACTTCAAGTGGCAGGAATGCTGTATGTGTTATGCTTCTGTTTGTTGTCCACGTGGTTTGGGTCCTTAATACTTTCCCCCCTCATTTCTCTAAAATTCCCTTTGCTCTTAACACCCTCCCCATCCTGTCACCTTCTCCAGGAACCTTTTCCTGATCTGGGATGGCAAAGCATGTGACCTCTGGTCCGGGAGGCAGCCCAGTGTCTGGGGAAGACCCTACTTGAAGCCAGCATATTTGGTCAGTTGTGGCAACCTGACCCAGCTTCTTAAAACTTTCCATAAGCTTGTTTTTCTCATTTGCAAATCAGGGATTCTATATGTTTCGTAGTGATATGAGGACCAAAGGACATAATGCGTGTAATGTCCATGGCAGGTGGTGGGTGGTAGTGTTGAATAAATAGACTTTTTATCTAAGAAAAAATTGAGAAAAGCTGGAGCTTACCAAATTGCAACAGGGTGAAAAGAATATTCTAGAAGGGTGGATAAAGCCAATTATCTTTCCACGAATTTTCAATCTAATGAATCAAATTACTAACATCAATTTGGGGAAAGGAAATGAATTTCTACAGACGACGACGGCACCATATGCTGCCAATTACAGCTGATAGCTGTGTTTCTTAGGAATTGTGAACAGAACATCCATAAAAGGCACTTACAAGGATTTTAAATAAGGCACAATTGTAACAAACATCCTGTTGGTATTGAATAGCTTTTTAAAAAATAAAACTATTTAGCTATATTAAATTCTACATGCTGTACATGCCAAAAATCTAAAAGAATTTGGGGACTTTGAATGGAATTTCCCTAACCTCAGTTAGGAACACCACAAGTCGAACATCCTAACTGCCAACTGTGGAATTAATTCTAAGCCATTTTAAGGCCTAACAAGTATTTTGTTTGTCGAGAGCAGGGCCATGTGTTATGGGGATCTCTGAGATTCCACATTCTGGTTCAGAAACAATCTTAGTTTTTCTTTAACACTATTGTTCAAAAAGAAGGAACAGGATTTACAGGTAAGACTGGAAATACACAGAAGATAACTTTGAACTTGTTGACATCATATAGTATTATGTCACCACTTTATCCTTATTGGTGGTGGTTTTTACATTCATCACGTAATTACCTGAGTTGATCAAAGTCATGTCTTATCCTTTGTCAAGAAAAGTTCAGGGCTCGGCGCCTGTGGCTCAAGTGGCTAAAGCACCAGCCACATATACCTAAGGTGGCGGGTTCAAATCCAGCCCGGGCCCGCCAAAACAACAATGATGGCTGCAACCAAAAAATAGCCAGGTGTTGTGGCGGGCGCCTGTGGACCCAGTTACTTGGGAGACTGAGGCAGGAGACTTGCTTGAGCCCAGGAGTTGGAGGTTGCTATGAGCTGTGATACCACGACACTCTACCCATGGGGACAGCTTGAGGCTCTGTCTCAAAAAAAAAAAAAAAGAAAGAAAGAAAAGAAAAGTTCAGGCCTGCCGAGGTGGCTCATGCCTGTAATCCCACCATTCTGGGAGGTGGAGGCAGGCAGATTGCCTGAGTTCACGAGTTTGAGATCAGCCTGAGCTAGAGTGAGACCCCCACCTCTAAAAAATAACTGGGTGTTGTGGTCAGTGCCTGTAGTCCCAGCTGTTTGGGAGGTTGAGACAAGAGAATTGTTTGAGCCCAAGAGTCTGAGGTTGTTGTGAACTATGATGCCACAGCACTCTACCGAGGGCGACAAAATGAGACTCTATCCCTCCAAAAAAGAAAACCCGCACACACATATGCACATACGGACACCATGCACACAAATACACAGATGTGAGGGCCTCACTCTCATCAGAAAATCAGAGGTGAGAGTCGTTTAGACGGGCAGCTCTGGGAAGCATGCTCTGTGAGGCAACACCCTGTTCGGTCAGTTCACACACCCAACAGAATGTGTCACTGAAAAACTCTCAGAATGCAGGAAATTAAGACTATGTGTGAAGAGAAATGTTCAAATGATTTCCATTCCTTTCCTGAGAGAAGCAATTCCTCGCACCATGAGGAATAGTCAAAGGAATTTGCTCTTTCATTTCCAGGAAACAATTCTCCTATCTAATGGGCACCATTGCAATGCCAAATAGGCTGACCCAGGACAAATGCCAGTCTAAGGGGCTCAGCCCTGAAAATTCCCTGGCAGTGTCGGATGTTACTTTGCAATGAAGTCATTACATGCAAATTTTACCAAAAAGCCCAACTGAAAAAACATTGACATATGAGCTTTCACTTGTGTGAAAAACAAGTGCTTGTCTGCTCAGTCGAAAATGAACTTCATGTTCAAAGTTGTGTTTGTGGCTCCACGCTAAATGCTAAGCATAAACCTGGGCAATGCATGGGCCATAAGACAGCCACTGACCCAGCTACGCGGGCAGCAGAGGCAAGAGAATCGCCTAATACCAGGAGTTGGAGGTTGCTGTGAGCTGTGACTCCACGGCCAGCACCCTACCGAGGGCGATAAAATGCCTCTAAAAAAAAAAAAAGACAGCCCACTGAGTGGAAACTATCCCGCCCACTGTGGCACAGAGTTAACTATCTTTTCTAAAAGGCCCAGAATCCCATAGCAGTGCAATACTTAGTTTCTGTAGATGTGCTATTTAATAAGATTGGCTCGGATGGATGTCAGCCAGCAGCATCAATTGAGCACTTTTGTGCTCAGAACTGTGAAGAGAATGACTAGGATAGACTGATGGAGGGAACCCCAAGTAGAGGAGAAATAATGACAGGAAGCCTTTTATAGAGCAGCATAACAAGAAGCTCAAAGTAATACACTAACAAAGCAAAGGCTGAAGTGCTCCGAGGGCATCATATAGAAATTCAGGGCTCAGCTGGAATCTGAAGTTCAAATAGGGCCAGCTGTGGAGAATGCACAAATGAGGGACACAGGCTTCACGTCAGGAGCAGCCCTGGGGGGAGCAGCCTGCGTGGTTAACCACAGGTCCCTGGGCTTGAAGATGTGATTTTAGAATAGCACCCAAAAATTGGGCTCAAGGAGCTATAATTTCACCCCCAAAATCTGGAAGGCAGAACTAAATATTTTTTCTTATTGTATTCTAAAACAAGAACAAGAACAAAAAACCTCTGCTTTTATTGAATTATTATTAGTAAGAAATAAAAAGTCCATTTCTATGACTCTCTGCATGTTAACTGACGTTTGGTTTGAAGACAATATACTCTTTTTTTTTTTTTTGAGACAGAGTATCAAGATGTCACCCTGGGTAGAATGCCATGGCATCGTAGTTCACAGCAACCTCCAGCTTGGCCTCAAGCAATCCTCTTGCCTCAGTTTTTCTATTTTTAGTAGAGACAAGGTCTCACTTTTCCTCAAGCTGGTCTCAAACTTGTGAGCTCAAGCAATCCACCTGCCTCAGCCTCCCAGAGTGCTAGGATTACAGGTGTGAGCCACCGTCCCTGGCCAACAATGTACTCTTCTTTTTTTTTTTTTAAGAGACAGAATCTCACTATGTCACTCTCAGTAGAGTGCTGTGGCATCACAGCTCACAGCAGCCTCAAACTCTTGGGCAATTCTCTGGCCTCAGCCTCCCAGGGATTACAGGCACCCACCACAATGCACAGCTACTTTTTGGTTGCAGTTGTCATTGTTGTTTAGCAGGCCCTGACTGGGTTAAAACACACTAACCCAGTGTATGTGGCCAGCTCCCTAACCACTGAACTACAGGCACCAAGCCCAACAACATACTCTTAAACTTGTGGTACTTAATAGTGACAAGACAGAAGTTATGAACAAGTAGAATACTTGTTTTAAAACTTGGATGCAACCGTTTTTGCTTGGCCTCATACCCTTTTTATGGTGAAAGTGGTCTGATTGAATGGTAAATTAATGAAATTTAGCATTTCCAAGTAAACAAAATATACAATCAGTCAAAATATAAATAACACTGTGCTAAATCACAGGTTTTTGTGAAGAAAAAGGGGCATCCTTCATCATGACTTCTTGAACACAGGCACTGGTTTGCCAAAGCACCAAGGTGATGAAAACCTGGAGTGTGTCCCAGGCCAGGATAAGAGGAGCTCTGTTCATTTTCAGTTTACAGACTGCGGCAGGAATCTTCAAACAGTTTCATCTGTAGGGATGGTCTGGGGAGCTTGTTAAAAAAGCAGATTTTTTAATCGCTCATCCCAGAGATACTGAGTCCAAACTCTGTGATGGCTCCAGGCACATTCATTTTGTTTTTTAGCGAAAAATTAAAAACCTTCACAAAAAGTTAAGAGATTAGTATAATGAACCCCTGTGTACCCATCCCCCAGCTTCAACAATGCAACTCATGGCATGTCTTGTTTCATCTGCACCTCTTGCCTGCCTCTGCCACTCTGTCATTCTAAAGCAAATCTCAGACATCCTTTTTTCTGTAAATGTTTCTGAATTTATCTCTAAAAACAAGGACATTTTTTTAAAGTACTAGATTTAAAAGGAAGAAGTTGAATTATATTTATTTGCAGATGACATGAGCTTACATGCAGACAACTTAAAAATACAACACACATAATTGTGAGACTTAATTTTTTTTTTGCAGTTTT
>NW_003852501.1:3345404-3361763 GCF_000181295.1 Otolemur garnettii
GAGCACCTGTAGTGTCAGCTACTGGGAGGCTGAGGCAAGAGAATTGCTCAAGCCCAAAAGTTTGAGGTTGTTGTGAGCTCTACACTACAGCACTCTCCCATGGGCCACATAGTGAGACTTTCTCACACATACACACACACAAAAAGATATAAAACAGTACAAATCTATTGTTATTTCTACACCCTAGCAGTGAACAATCTTATCCAATTTTGTGGTTGCTATAAAAGAATATCTGAAACTGGGTAATTTATAAAGGAAAGTAGTTTATTTAGCTCATGTTTCTGAAAGGCTGGAAAGTTTAAGGTAAGGTGACCAGATGTCCTGGTTTGGCGGGACAGTCCCAATTTTCAACAATTTGTCCCATGTCCCAGGCAGTTTTAAAAAGTCCTGATTTTTGGAAAGAATGCATGACAAGCTAGGGAACGGTGGGAGAACGGGAAGGGAATATATGGTTTTTGGCTGCCATGTGGCTATTTCGCCAGGATATGAGTTTTATATTATTTTTGTTAATTTTATAATGTTAAACTTTAATAATAACAAATAATTGTTGAGAACTGATTATTGAGAACTGCTTATCAAAGTTTGCATTATTAATCAGTTGTTAGAATTCAATGAGAAGTATGCCAAAGAATAAACAATACTATACATAATTTTTCAATGTATTATATTTATAAATTGTACTTATGTTGAAATTGAAAAAATATATTACAATACTATTTTTGTGTTATATGAAAATTTTTGTTGCTCCATATAGACCAAATTTTAAATTAAGAACCCCCCTCAATGGTGTCCCACTTTACCAATGTTAAAATCTGGTCACCTTAGTTTAAGGGCACGATGCATGCTTCTGGCCTGGGCTTTTATGCTGTGCAGTATAGAAGATCAACAAAGGAGAAGAAAGTAGTGTATAAGGGACCAAATGGGACAGAGAACCTCATTTTATAACAACAATTCCTAGGGGAACTAATCCATTCCTGTAAGACCAAGAACTCACTCATCCCCAGGAAATGGCATTAACCTATTTACCAGGGCTCTGCCACCACCCCCAAACTCCTCCCACTAACCCTACCTCCAACACTGCCTCACTGGGAGTCAAATGTCAACCTGAGTTCTTGTGGAGACAAATCACATTTAAACCACAGCAAATCTGAAAATTAAATCAAGAAACAATTTCACACAATAACATAATAAGATAAAAAAATAAGAATAAATTTGAGGGCTCGGTGCCTCTAGCTCAGTGTTTAGGGCACTGGCCACATGCACTGGGGCTGGTGGGTTCAAACCCCGCCAGGGCCTGCTAAACAACAATGACAACAGCAACCAAAAAATAGCCCGGCGCTGTGGCGGGTGCCTGTAGTCCCAGCTACTTGGGAGGTAAGAATCACTTAAGCCCAAGAGTTTGAGGTTGCTCTGAGCTGTGACGTCATGGCACTCTCCTGAGGGTGACAAAGAGACACTCTATCTCAGAAAACAAACAAACAAAACAACAACAACAAAAAAAGACTCTATTTAACAATGAGGAAAATGAGTCTCAGATACCTTAATCTGTCTAAAGTATCACAGCTAGTAAGTGGTAGAACCAGGTTTCAAATCAGATCTAACTCCATTTTTACAAGTCAGTATATCAACTGCAAACCCTTTGCCATTAAAATTCATCAGAGGCCTGGCACAGTAGCTCATGCCTATAATCTTAGCACTCTGGGAGGCCAAGGTGAGTAGATTGCTTGAGGTCACAGATTTAAGACAAGCCTGAGCCAGAGAGAGACTTCGCCTCTAAAAATAGGCAGGCATTGTGGCAGGTGCCTATAGTCCCAGCTACTTGGGAGGTTGAGGCAAGAGAATGGCTAAGCCCAAGAGTTTGAGGTTGCTGTGAGCTAGGGTGTCACACCACTCTACTGAGGGTGACAAGTGAGACTCTATCTCAAAAAAGAAAAAAATTCATCAGAGAAGACCAGGCATAATGGTTTATGCCTGTAATTCAAATACTTTGGAAGACTGAGGTGAGAGGATCACTTGATGCCATGAGTTTGAGACCAGCCTGGGTAATATATAGAGACTCTGTCTCTACAATTTTTTTTTTTTAATAGCTGGGAATGGTGTAGTTCCAGCATTCAAGAGCTTAAGGTGGGAAGATTGCCTCAGGAGTTTGGGTTTACAGTGAGTTATGATCACACCGCTGTACTCCAGCCTGGGTGACAGTAAGATCCTGTCTTTAAAAAAAAAAAAATTAATGCAAGAGGTGATATCAGCAGAATGGAAGAAGAGGAAGCCCTGGACCCTCCTTCCCCTTCTGGACACCCTAATACACACTAATTTAACAAAAATAAATACACAAATTCTATTCATTAGAAATCCAGAAGCCAGTCAAAGGGCTCCTGTACCCTGGACAAGTGCAAAATCAGCCACATTAAAGCTGGTAAGAAAATTCAAGATACCCTTTCACCATAATCCCTATACCTGGCACAGTCCTATACAATTTTTCCCCAAAAATAAGACATTGTCTTATATTTATTTTTTTCTCAAGAAGACACACTAGGGCTTATTTTCAGGGGGATGTCTTATTTTCATTAAGTATAATACAACAATCTACATTTATTCAAATACAGATAAGTGATCTTCTTCTGGAACCTGACGGGGGAACCGACCTTGTTGGTGGGGCTGACACTAGTGATGTGTGAACTCCTTTCCCCTAGCTGTTGCACGTGCGCATAGGATGCCTGCGACTGCGGTCACCACATGCATACCTGCACAAGTGCGAACGGCTGGGAGAAAGGATCTGTGGCAGATAAAAGGTATTCCAGTCTTCCTTACTGCTCCACATTGAAATGTAGGTCTTATTATGGGGGTAGGGCTTATATTTAACAAAATGCATAGAAATCCTGCTAGGGCTTATTTTGGGGGTAGGTCTTATTTTCTGGGGAAACACAGTAGAAGGAAACTCCTAAATCCTACCTTCTCCTTGAGAAGGGAAAGAGTTGTATCACACATCTAACATCACAACTTTTCTGTGAGCTGCTTGGGTGACTGGCTTCTACCTCACCTGTCTTGGAGCACTAATGGGACTCAGAATACTCTATAAAAGGACATATGATGGTTTGAACTACCATGAAGGTTCCAGAGGCCCTTAGAATCCTTGGCCATGGTGATTTGTAAGCGTTTTCTACTGTAGGAGGCCACTCTGTGAAGACTTAGAAAGGGTTTTTTTGTTTGTTTGTTGTTTTTTTAATGCAAAGATAGCAACACAAAGAGACAGGAAAATGAAGAAACAAGAAATATGTATGAAACAAAAAAACAGGATAAATCTCTAGGAACTGACTCTAATGAAAAGGAGTTATATGATTTACCTGACAGCAAATTCAAAATAACTATAATAAAGATGCTCAACAATGTCATGAGAACAACACATCAACAAAGTAATAATTTTGGCTCGGTGCCTGTAGCACAGTGGTTACGGTGCCAGCCACATACACTGAGGCTGGTGGGTTCGAACTCAGCCCAGGCCAGCTAAACAACAATGACAACTGCAACAAAAAATAGCCAGGTGTTGTGGCAGGTGCCTGTAGCCTGTGGTCCTGGCTACTTGGGAGGCTAAGGCAAGATAATCACTTAAGCCCAAGAGTTTGAGGTGGCTGTGAGCTGTGACACCACAGCACTCTACCCAGGGTGACAGCTTGATGCTCTGTCTCAAAGCAGAGTGAAAAGTCAACCAGCAGAGTAGGAGAAAATTTTTGCAAACCATATATCTGATAAAAGATTAACATGAGGAACATTCATAACTCAATAGCAAACCCTAAATAAGCCAGTTTAACAACAGGCAAAGGACTTGAATAGGCATTTCTCCAAAGAAGACACACAAATGGTGAACAGGTGCATGAAAAGATGCTCAACATCACTAATCATCAGGGTAATATACATCAAAACCCCAATAAGATATCACCTCACAACTACTCTTTTTTTTTTTTTTTGAGACAGAGTCTCACTGTGTCACCCTAGGTAGAGTGCCATTACATCACAGCTCACAGCAACCTCAAACTCTTGAGCTTAAGAGATTCTCTTGCCTCCACCTCCCAGGTAGCTGGGACTACAGGCGCAGGCCACAATGCCCAGCTATTTTTGTTGTTGTTGTTGTTGTTGTTGTTGCAGTTGTCATTGTTGTTTTAGCTGGCTGGGGCCAGGTTTGAACCCGCCAGCCTCAGTGTATGTGGCCAGCGTCCTACCCACTGAACTACAGGCACTGCCCACCTCACAACTACTTAGAAAGTTAAAAAAAAAAATGTTGGCAAGCATGTGGAGAAATTACAACATTTCTACAATGTTGCTTGAGATGTAAAATGATGCAGCAGCTGTGAAAAGGGGGCTTCTCTATATATTAAAAATAGAGTTACCATGCAATCCCATTTCTGGGTATTTATCTTAAATAATTGAAATCAGGTGCTTGAAGAAGTATTTGCACTCTGACATTATTGCAGCTTTACTCCTCCAAATGTCAATAAATGAATGAATGGATAAAGTGAATGCAGTACATACATACAATGCTGTATTATTCAGCCTTACAAAGGCAGGAAATCTTGCAATATGTGACAACATGGATGAACCCGGAGGACATTAAGCTCAGGAAAGCAAGCCTATCACAGAAAAAACAATACTGATGATTTTACTTAGCGAGGAATCTAAAATGGTCAAATTCATAGAAGTGGATAGTAGCATTGTGGTTGCCAGAGGCCTGGGGGAGAGAGAAATGGGGAGTTGCTATTCAAAGGTTATGACATTTCAGGGATGCGTGAGGAATAAATTCTAGAGATCTGCAGTACAACATGGTGCAATACTGAAATGTGCACACAGAGATTTGGTATAGCTCATGTTAAACGTTCTTACCGCAATTTTAAAAGGTTAATCAGAAGGTGTCAATGAGCAAGTACCTTTAATTTAAAGTGCCTTTGGTGGTTAGCAAGGATCTTTTTCTTTTTCTCCCCCCCTTCTGCCTTTAATTTTATGACACATGCTGCGTTTATCTGGAACTTGGAACTGTTTCCTGTTGGGTTGTATGGCCAGCAAAGCAGGAGCAGTTTATCATGCATTTCTGTCTGATGCACTAAGGTTGGCCTTCACTGAAAACTAGGCAATAGTAACCGGGCGTTGTGGTGAGCACCTGTAGTCCCAGGTACTAGGGAGGCAGAGGCAAGAGAATCGCCTAAGCCCGGGAATTGGAGATTGCTGTGAGCTGTGACGCCACAGTGCTCTACTGAGGGTGTTAAAATGAGACTCTGTATCTAAAGAAAAAAAAAAAAGAAAGAAAAGAAAACTGTGCAATACGTTTGCAATAAATCTACTGTTTGCAGCCACTGGACATACTGAGGTTCATACCAAACATGAGGAATTTGAAGGTTATTCTTTTTTTTTTAATTTCTTATAGCATAATTGTATACATTAATGCAATCATGGGGTACAGTGTGCTGTTTTCATATACATTTTGAAATACTCTCATCAAACTGGTTAACATAACCTTCATGTCATTTTCTTAGTTATTGAGTTAAAACGTTCATACTCTGCTTTTAGAAAGATTCACTTGTACCCTTGCAAGATAAATCAGAGGTGACCCCACCAATCACCCTCCCTCGCCCCATCCACCCCTCTCACCTCCCCTCTCCCACTCCCTTCCCATATTCTAAGGCTATAATTAGGTTATGACATTCCTATAAAAGCTATGAATTAGTTTCAAAATAGGGCTGTGTACTAAGGTTATTCTTTTTAATAGCAAAGAACATCACTGTAACAATGAAATACTAGTAAACCACCAGGCCCAGATGGGAGGTCTGGTGGAATGTTGAAGGAAATGGCAGGAAGGACTGAGGCAGATGTCTCTTCTTCTGGTCTGATTTCTTGAGCAAGTGTTGTTTTCCACCCTCCTGCACTTTGCCATCCTCTCTCCTTCCAGCTCTTCTGAATTCAGAATAATCATCCAAGTCTCACTGGCAAGGGTCCCCAGAGGGATTTTCAGTCCTGACATACTCTGAAACACATTTTAGTGAAACATCTCCCAGTCTGGCTAAGCAGGGGTTCTAAAACTTCTCTGAGCCATGAACCCTTTTGACAACCTGGGGAAGCCAGAGAACACTTCTCAGAGGAGTTTCTAAAGCACAAAATAAACACAATTACAAAGGAAGCCAATTTAATGGAAATACCACGATTGCATATTTTTTAATCTGATTATATGCTAATATATGTTTATTCTTGTATTAGGATCAGATGGCAGATCCACCAACTTCCATAGTTTTGGAATAGTGATGACCACAAATGATATTTTCTTTCTTTTTTTTTTTTGAGACAGAGTCTCTCACTGTGTCACTCTCAGTAGACTACTGTGGTGTCACAGCTCACAGCAACCCCAAACTCTTGGGCTTAACCAATTCTTTTGCCTCAGCGCTGGCTATTTTTTATTGCAGTTGTCATCGTTGTTTAGCTGGCTGGACCAGGCTTGAACCCACCAGCCTCAGTGTATGTGGCTGGCATTGTAACTATTGTGCTACAGGCACTGAGCCCACAAATGATATTTTCAAAAATAATTCTGATAACTGTAATGCCACATGAAAATATCTATGATCTCTATGGGAGACAAAGTAATTGAGATGTGATGCCTACATTATAATAAATGGAAATGGACTCTCCACCTGTAGCTCAGTGAGTAGGGCGCCAGCCACATACACTGAGGCTGATGGGTTCAAGCCTGGCCCAGGGCCGCTAAACAACAATGACAATCGCAATCAAAAAATAGCTAGGCGTTGTGGCAGACGCTTGTAGTCCCAGCTACTTGGGAGGCTGAGGCAAGAGAATTGCTGAAGCTCAAGAGTTGGAGGTTGCTATGAGCTGCGATGCCGCTGCACTCTACAGAGGGTGACAAAGTAAGACTCTGTCTCTAAATAAATAAATAAATAAATAATAAAAGGAAATGCTCCCAATCTGAGCAAGAGCGAGACTCTACTAACAAGAGAAAAATCTGGGCGTGTGGGGTGGGTCACGCCTGTAATCCTAGCACTCTGGGAGACTGAGACTAGTGGATTGCTTGAGGTCAGGAGTTTGAGACCAGCTTGAGCAACAACAAGACCCTGTCTCTAAAAAGTAGCCAGTGTGGCTGATTTATAGCCAGTGTGGCTTGGTGCCTGTGGCTCAAGAGGCTAAGGCACCAGCCACGTACACCTGACCTGGCAGGTTCAAATCTGGCCTGGGCCCACCAAACAACAACGACGGCTGCAACCAAAAAATAGCTGGGCATTGTGGCAGGCACCTGTAATCCCAGCTACTTGGGAGGCAGAGGCAGGAGAATCACTTGAGCCTAGGAGTTGGAGGTTGCTGTGAGCTGTGATGCCACAGCACTCTACCCAGGGGGATAGCTTGAGGCTCTGTCTCAAAAAAAAAAACAAAACCCAACTGTTTCAACATATGATCAGTATTAAACATTTCTTAATGGTTTAATAGATGGGCTCACACCATGATCCTAGCACTATGGGAGTGGATACTGGGTGGATCCACCAAATTGAGAGCATCTCTGGAGCCCAGGAGTTCAAGGATACAGTGAGCTATGATGAAGTCACTTCACTCCAGCTGGGGTGATAGAGCAGAACCTTGTCTGAAAAAATAACAAAAGTATTGGGCAGCGCCTGTGGCTCAAAGGAGTAGGGTGCCAGCCCCATGTACAGGAAGTGGTGGGTTCAAACCCAGTCCTGGCCAAAAATTGCAAAAAAAGATAAAATAAAATAACAAAAGTATTTCTTTTTTTTTTGAGACAGAGTCTCACTTTGTTCACCTTAGTAGAGTGCTCTGGCATTATAGCTCACAGCAACCTCAAACTCTTGAGTTCAAGTGATCCTCTAGCCTCAGCCTCTGGAGTGGCTGGGATTACATGTACCCACCACAATGCCTGGTTATTTTTAGAGATGGAGTCTTGCTCTTTCTCAGAGTTGGTCCTGAACTCCTAAGCTCAAGAAGTACCCCCTCTTCGGCCTCCTAGAGTGTTAGGATTACAGGCATAAGTCATCAGTCCCGGCATAACAGGAGTTTTTTTTTTTGTTTTTTTTTTTTGAGACAGTCTCATTCTGTCACCCTCAGTAGAGTGATGTGTTGTCATTACTCACAGCAACCTCAAACTCTTGGGCTTAAGCAATTCTCTTACCTCAGCCTCATAAGTAGCTGGGACTACAGGTGCCTGCCACAACACCTGGCTATTACAGATGGTGTCTCTCTCTGGTTCAAGCTGGGGCAAGAGAAATTGCTCAAGCCCAGGAGTTGGAGGTTGCTGTGAGCTGTGATGTCAAAGTACTCTACCCAGGGCAACAGCTTGAGGCTCTGTATCAAAAAAAAAAAAGATCATATCATCAGCAAAGAGGGAGAGTTTGATCTCCTCTGTTCCCATTTGGATGCCCTTTATTTTCTTGTCTTGCCTAATTGTATTGGCTAGAACTTCCAGCACTATGTTGAATAGTAATGGTGACAGAGGACATCCTTCTCTAGTTCCAGTTCTAAGTGGAAAAGCTTTCAGTTTTACTCCATTCAGTAAAATATTAGCTGTGGGTTTGTCATAGATAGCTTCGATCAGTTTAAGAAATGTGCCACTTGCTCAGTGCCTGTGGCTCAAGCAGCTAAGGCGCCAGCCACATACACCTGAGCTGGCAGATTCAAATCCAGCCCAGGGCCTGCCAAACAACAATGACAGCTGCAATCAAAAAATAGCCAGGTGTTGTGGCAGGTGCCTGGAGTTCCAGCTACTTGGGAGGCAGAGGCAGGAGATTCGCTTGAGCCCAGGAGTTGGAGATTGCTGTGAGTTGTGATGCCACAGCACTCTACCCAGGGGAACAGCTTGAGGCTCCATCTCAAAAAAAAAAAAGAAAAGAAAAAAGAAAGGTGCCATGTATGCCTCTTCAGTGTGCTAATTAGAAAAGGATGCTGGATTTTATCGAATGCTTTTTCTGCATCTATTGAGAGGATCATATGGTCTTTGTTTTTGCTTCTGTTAATACGGTGAATATGCATATGTTAAACCAGCCCTGCATCCCTGGGATGAATCCTCCTTGATCATGATGTATGACTTTTTTGATGATAAGCTGTAATCTATTGGGTAGAATTTTGTTGAGAGTTTTTGCGTCTATATTCATTAGTGAAATTGGTCTGAGTTCTCCTTTTTAGTTGGGTCTTTTCCTGGTTTTGGTATCAGGGTGATGTTTGCTTCCTAGAAGGTGATGGAGAAGATTCCTTCCTCCTCAATTTTTTTGAATAATTTCTACAGTATGGGAATAAGCTCTTCTTTGAAGGTTTGATAGAATTCTGGTGTGAAGCCATCCAGACCAGGGCATTTTTTTTGTTGGAAGATTTTTTATTGTTTCTTTGATCTCAGTGCTTGAAATTGGTCTGTTCAGAAGCTCTATTTCTTCCTGGCTAAGTCTAGGGAAAAGATGTGATTCCAAATATTGATCCATTTCCTTCACATTGTCAAATTTCTGGGCATAGAGTTTCTGGTAGTATTCAGAGATGATCTCTTGCATCTCTGTGGCATCAGTTGTTATTTCCCCTTTATCATTTCTGATTGAGGTTACTAGAGATTTTACTTTTCTCTTTCTGGTTAGTCTGGCCAAAGGTTTATCTATTTTATTTATTTTTTCAAAAAACCAACTCCTTGTTTCATTAATGTTCTGAATGATTCTTTTGTTTTCAATTTCATTGATCTCTGATTTAATTTTAGATATTTCTTTCCTTCTGCTGGGTTTAGGCTTAGATTGTTCTTCTTTTTCCAATTCCATAAGGTGGCTCCTGAGTTTGTTGATGCGCTCTCTTTCTATTTTTCAAATGTAGGCCTCTAAAGTGATAAATTTTCATCTCAGAACAGCTTTTGCAGTATCCCACAGGTTTTGGTAGCTTGGGTGAGCTTCATTGTTGTTATGCTCAAGGAAGTTAATGATTTCCTCTTTTATTTCTTCCTGCACCCAACTGTCATTCAACAGAAGGCTGTTTAATTTCCATGCTTTTGTGTGGGGTTGAACGTTTCTGTTGGAGTTGAGTTCCACCTTTAGTGCCTTGTGGGCTGAGAAGATACAAGGTAAAATTGCAGTTCTTTTGATTCTGTTGGTTTGTTTTGTGTCCTAGGATATGATCAACTTTGGAGAATGTTCCATGGGGTAATGTATATTCTTTATCTTTGGGATGGAGTGTTCTATATGCATTTATCAAGTGCAGTTGTTCTAGGGTTTTATTTAAGTCCCTTATCTCTTTGTTTAATTTCTGATTAGAGGATCTGTCTAGCTCTGTAAGAGGAGTGTTAAAGTCCCCTGTTATTATGGTGTTAAAATAACTAGTTATTATGGTGTTAAAATAACTAGACTGAGTGAAGTCTGTTTCAAGAATCTGGGAACATTTAAGTTGGTGCATAAATATTTAGAATTGAAACATCTTCTTGTTGTATTTTTCCCTTGATCAATGTAAAGTAACCATCTTTGTGTTTTTTTATTTTAGTTGCTTTAAATCCACATGTATCTAAAAATAAGATCGCAAGCCCTCTTTTCTTCTGAATTCCGTTTGCCTGAAAAATTATCTTCCAACCCTTAACTCGGAGTTTTAATTTGTCTTTTGAAGCTAGGTGTGTTTCCTGTAGACAGCAAATGGACAGCTTGTGTTTTTTAATCCAGTCAGCTAATCTATGCCTCTTCAGTGGGGAATTCAAGCCAGTAACATTTATTGAGATAATTGATAAGTGTGGTAGTGTTCTATTCATCTTATTTTGTGAGAGTCCATTGCTTAGTTTTATCTTTTGCATCATTGTGGAAATTAGGTTCTGTCCTTTAATTTCTGAGCTCTTACTTTGCTGCTGATCCATTGTGATGGTCAGTGTGTAGAACAGGTTGAAGTATTTCCTGTAGAGCTGGTCTTGTTGTGGCAAATTTCCTCAATGTTTGCATATCAGTCAATGATTTGATTTCTCTGTCAATTTTAAAGCTTAGCTTAGCAGGATATAGAATTCTGGGCTGGAAATTGTTCTCTTTAAGTAGATTAAAAGGTAGAAGACCATTGTCTTCTTGCTTGAAAAGTTTCATTAGAGAAGTCTGCAGTAACCCTGATGTATTTGCCCCTGTAGGCCAACTGGCGCTTACTCCTGGCAGCTTGAAGAATCTTTTCTTTTGTCTTGACTTTGGACAGGTTCATCACAATGTGTCTTGGAGAAGCTCTGTTAGAGTTGAGGTGACTTGGGGTCCAATATCCCTCTGAAAGGAATATGTCAGAATCTTTGTTGATGTTTGGGACATTTTCATTTATAACATTCTCTAGTATGGCTTCCATTCCCCTGGGGCATTCTTTCCCTTCTGGGATACCTATAACTTGTATGTTTGAATGCTTCGTAAAGTCCCATAAGTCTGCCAATGAACGTTGTGCTTTCTCTCTCTTCTTTTCTGCTTCTTTAACTATCTGAGTTATCTCAAGAGCTTTGTCCTCTACCTCTGAGATTCTTTCTTCTGCATGGTCTAATCTGTTGTTGATACTTTCTATTGCATCTTTAAGTTCCCTAATTGACTGCTTCAATTCCTTCAGCTCTGCTATATCCTTTCCATATTCTTCATATTGTTCATCTCTTACTGTGTTTTTGGATTTCCTTTTGGTTCTTTTCCACTTTATCAGCAATTTCCTTCATTGTTTCCATCATTTCCTTTATTGTTTTCATCATCTGTATTCTAAATTTCCTCTCTGTCATTTCTAACATTTCTTCATAGATGGAATCCTCTGCAGTAGCTACCCTACAGTCCCTTGGGGGGGGGGGGTTGCTCTGGACTGGTTTTTCACATTGCCAGGATTTTTCTGCTGATTCTTCCTCATGAGTGTTTTCTTTTACCTGTTTCCTTGCCCTGATTTTCCTTTCACTTCCTCTTGCTCTTTAAGTTACTGTGCCTCTGGCCTAGGGTTTCTATGAGTCAGCTGCCAGAGGGATTAGACCAAACAAATACACGTAACCACTTCCCTGTTCTCTATTGCTTTTGTCCTCCTCATGGGGTCCAGAGGTCTCTTGCTGACTCCCTGTGTCCCCAAAAGGATGCTCTGGGCAGATCCCTTCAGCCAAAGATGGCTGGAGTTGTCTCTCCCTAGTTTCACGGTGCCCAGTTGCAAGGAAGCTGTTACTGGGCCACCACCTTGCGCCCCCCCTTTTTTGAGACAGTCTCACTTTCTAGCCCCTGATAGAGTGCTGTGACATTATAGCTCACAGCAACCTCAAATTTCTGGGCTCAAGTGATTCTCCTGCCTCAGCCTCCTGAGTAGCTAGGACTACAGGTGCCTGACAGCAGTTGGCCAATTTTCCTAATTTTAATAGAGATGGGGTCTCACTCTTGGGCAGGCTGGTCTGAAATTCCTGAGCTCAAGCAACTCACCCACCTTGGCTTTCCAGAATGCTAGGATTACAGGTGTGAGCCACCACACCTATTTGAAAGCATCTTTTAATGGCAAAGCACACAAAGTTGTTAGATAATTGCCTCAGAAAGCCCCTTCCTCCAGAAAAGCCCCTTCCTGCCCTTAAAGTTACAACTCCTCAGGAGTTGTAAGGAGTGGCCTGCTTACCTCATCACTCTGTTCCAATTTCCTGCTGCCCACCCCTAATGCCTCTTTCCACCAGAGGAATAACTCCTTATTGGTTATCCCACCAGCCCACCACCATTCTGAAACTTCCCTATATAAGAATATGTTCCCCCCCCCACCTTCTCTCTTTCCTGTCTCTCTCTGCCTTTCTTCTCTTCTCTTCTCTCTTTCTCTCCTCCCTTTCCTTCCCTTCGCTTCTCTTCTCCACTCTCTCCTTATCTCTCTCCCCTCTTTTATCTCCTCCTTGGTGCTGCTCTGCAGCCTCCCTCCCCCTACCAATAAAGACCTTTCGTACAAGCCTTGGTGGTCTGTGAGATCTCTGCTGGTCAAAGTGCCTCTCTTTCATTTGGTGTCAGAAGCGGGGTGTAATTGTAATTAGGGAATGCTCCCAAGGGTAGCTTCCACTCCTTCCATGGTGTTTTAGCTCCCGGGGTTTCCCTATCCACTTCACGCACTCCCGGCAACTCACCACTGAATTGGCTTGTGTCTATCCACCAAGGCGCTCTAACCAGCATGCAACATCGGCCTCATCCAGATTTGGTAAGTACCCTTTGGGAGCAAGGTTTTTCCCTAAATCATGGACTAGAGTGCTTACAATTCCTGGCGATTCACCCCTTCTCGGAGTTTGAGTTCCCTATTCCCATTAACCTTGTGTGGCTTAGCCCAGGGCTTCCATGCCTCGCACGAAAATTCCTGGTGCCAGATCTCAAGCTTCCTTGACCCCATGGGCCTGACACTGTTCTAGGCATAGTGACGGCTATACTAGACAGGAGTCCTCATTCACTCGGCCAGCACAAAGCAGCGGGGATGTCCACCCTTTGTCCTGGTCCCTGCGTGATTCTGCTCACGCTTTATTCTTTCTACGAATCGCCATGAGCGCAGGCCATTCTGTCCCACCTAGCTCCCCCTCAGGGTACTTATCACGCCACCTGGTAAAATTAGAATTAACTTAAAGCCAAAAAATCAATTAAACTCTCTACTCAGGTTTGGCTACTTTACAAACGAAACAACCGAAGTGTCTAACCAAACCATAGTGCATTTAATTTTCTTCAATTCGAAACTTATATAACTGTTACGAACACCTTGGCAAATAGAGCGAGGTCTTCTATATTCAGAACTTCTCATATCTTAAAAGAAAACCTAATTTATGTTCAAGTAATTCCAAAATTCTTACAACAAAAAGATCTTCTGCTCTCTAGCTCCCTAAACAAAGCCTATTCAACCCAACCAATAACCCCCTGCCGTGTAGGCATGCAACCACCGGTCCTGAAAACGAAGGAAACCTCTGCTATATTCAACTCCTCCCTCAAACGCCCAGTTACCTCCACCTTCTGTCCCTCCTACTTCTCCGTCAACCAATCTAAACTCGTCTCCTAACTCCTCCCCTCCAACTAACCCTCAGAATTCTTTCTTTGAGGTTCTTTTCAACTTTCCCTTACCCTGCTGATATTTAGCCTTGGATAGAATTTACCACCTACTTTGGGCTGTATTCCCAGGCAGCCTAGCTCTGGGAGGACCCAGGCCCAGCACGCTAGAGGCCACTGCCAGCCTTGCACCATCCACGGGCTGGGCCTCAATCAGAGGGACGGGGGCTGGGGGGGGGGGGGGCCACCCACGGGTGACATGGGGGTGGGTCTTCTGTATGCTGCATTTCCCGCCCCCCACCGCGGGACTCAGTTCAACTCCAACTACTTTAAAAAACACTTCCAAAAGTCTTTACCCCTTTCTTCCTCCAACCCCTCCTACAGTGCCACTATATAAACTAAATTCCTTTACTTCTAATCCTTCTCATTTTATTCAAAAATTTCAATTTATTACTATGTCCTATGAACTTACCTAACATGATATTTTTATTATTTTACCTAATACCAACCTCTAACTAACACAAACGAGCGTGGGAGAAGGCGAAAGAGGCAGCAAATCAACTTCATATCCTACAAATAACACTACAATCCCTAACTCCCAGCCAAGTTGGAGTTATAATAATAATACTGGGAGAAAAAGTAGAAACATTTTTATTACCTACATTTTTGCGAACTTAAAGCTTCCACCAAAAAGACTATCAATTATAATATATTACAGAAAATCATACAAAATAAATCTAAAAATCCTTCAACTTTCTTCCAACACCTTATGGAGGCTTTTATTAAATATACTAACTTAAATCCTAAAACTATAAGTGGGAAAAATGTTCTTACAACTTATTTCTTTAACCAAAGTTACCCCGACATCAAACTTAAGCTAAAACACTTGGAGCACAGACCCCTAACACCCCAGGCCGTGATCTTAAACACAGCCTTTAAAATTTACACGGGATGAGATGATATTTTCCGAAGGGAAAATAAAAATTCTCAAACCCCCAATTATCAAATGCTAGCTCAAAACCTTACTGAGGCCATCATTTTAACCTGCCTAAGTCATCAGGGGCCAAAGACCGATTCACGACTCAACCACCTGAACCTTACTACAAATACGGTGAAGAAGACCACTGGGTACGATGTTACTTCATCCCAGGCTCCCGCCAGGGCCATGCCCTCTCTGCTAAAAAGGGCCATTGGAAAGCTGACTGCCCCTTGGCCCAAAGAGGCCGTGGAGTCAGCCAAACTATGGCACCTACATACAGCAGACTTCTCGGGGATTGCCTCTTCTAAAGACTGACCAGAACCCTGGCTTCTCTCACCCGATGCACCGCTTCGGATCCAAGAGTAACCTTGATGGTAGCAGGTAAAATTATTGCCTTCCTATTAAACACAAGAGCTAGCAGTTCTTAAAGAGTTCAGAGGTCCTACCTCCTATTACCTAACTCTATTGTCAGGATAAAATGTTTTTCCCACCGTCCACATCAAACTCATTTTTTACACTACATTTAATTGGCAATTTCTCATTTATATATTCCTTCTGATATTACCTTCCTATCCAATTCCCCTTCTGGGACATAACATACTTTCCAAATTAGGTACCACCCTCACTTTTAATCTTAAATTGATAAATGCTGACCCATCTCCTTCTGTCTCACTCTGCCTCGTCCTTTCCCAAACCATAAATCGCCCTAGCCTATTCCACCAAAGCAAATAAATCCTAAAATTTAAACCCCCCTCAATTACCTCCTACTCTCCAATTCTTATTAAACTAAAAAAACCTTCCATTTTTCTTTCTCAACATCAATATCCACTTCCCCAATCATCCTTTTAAAACTTCAACTTGTTATACAAGCCTTTTATCCCCAAACTTCAAAACTATTACCATAAACAAAAAAACCTTCTTCGCAACTTTCCTCTACCCACTATAAAACAAAAACTCCTCTCCTTTTAAGATTAACTAAATACCTCGAAAACATAAATTCCCAACTTTTCTCTCCTAACTATTCCTTTATATAATACTACTCAAGGTAACCCTCATAAACCTCTCCTAACCTCCATTTCCACTCCTTTTAAATCTCTACAACGTACTTTGTTAAAACCTCCATCCCTCCACCTACTTAATCTTTCTCACCACTTTCTTCTATATATCATGAAAAACTGTAAATTTACTCTCAGCATACTTAAACATCAGCTAAACCCCCACCTTTACTCCAGTTACTCATCTCTCAAAATAATTCAATCACACTATTCAAAATTAGGCCCCTTGTCTCAAGGCATTAATAGCCACAGTTACTCTAATACAAAAATCGAAGAAACTCACTTTTAATTCCCCTACTACTATCCCATCTCCTCATTCTCTAATCTTTCTTTCTTTGTTTCTTTTTTTTTTTTTTTT
>NW_003852501.1:3361967-3365208 GCF_000181295.1 Otolemur garnettii
CTTAGATGTATGTGGCTGGCGCCTTAGCCGCTTGAGCCACAGGCGCCGAGCCCATGCCACATTCTTAACCTTCTAACCTGTCTCTTATCTAACCGATCATTATCTTTTAACACATATCCCACACTAAATCCTGCATCCCTCTTACCTACTGCCTCTAACTAACCTATTCCAATACCTCCTCTCACCTCCTACTTATTTCTACCCCTATTGCTAATACAATAAAAGAAACAAATCGACCTCCCACTAGAAACCTCCTCATCTATCTCCACAAGTTGTTTCACCCCAACTCTCAAACTTTAGTATAATTTCTCAAAGCTTTCTTTCCTCTCTCACAAATAAATTCAAAGTCTCTATTCTATAATTGTATTACTACGTAATTTTAAAATTATTACCTCAAATAAACCTATTCCAATACTCACTCTCTCTATCCAACAACCCATATAAAACAGGCCACTCAAATTAACATAAAAACAAACCTCAAACTCCAAAAAAACAATGTAAATCCAAGTCATCTAACTTTTCTTAATTCACTCAAAACCTACTCTAAATTACACTTCTACCTTTCTTCACACCTATAGTTGTCATCCTTAAACTAATAACTATAACTCCATGCATAACTCGTTTTATTCAAACCCAACTCTCAAAGTTATCCCAACAGGTAACTACTCAACTGATACATCCCAGATACAGCTCCCAACCTACAAGAAGAAAAAACTGTCCTCCGTGAATGAGCTACACTCTACTCCAGACCACAAGACCTTCCTGAACACCACTTCTAAACAGTCACCATATCCTTCCAATGAAAATTCATAATCATCCTCTAGTTGGCCAATTAAAACTATTTGCCCCTCCCAGTAGGAAGAAATTACAGAAGAGAGAACTCGACATCCACTCTCCCAAGGCCAACCCTCTATTTCTTATATGTCAAGAAGGGAAGAATGTTAGATAATTGCCTCAGAAACCCCCTTCCCCCCCAAAAGCTCCTTCTGCCCTTAAAGTTACAACTCCTCCCTAGTACAGGGAGTGGCCTGCTTACCTCATCACCCCGTTCCAATTTCCTGTTGCCCCTCCCCCACGAATGGCTCCTTCCGCCAGAGGAATAACTCCTTATTGGTTATCCCACCAGCCCCTCACCATTCTGAAACTTCCCTATATAAGAATATGTCCCGTACCCCCCCCCCACCCGCCTTCTCTCTCTCTCTCTTGCCTCTCCCTCTCTCTCTCCCCCTCCCCTCCCCTCCCCTCCCCTCCCCTCCCCTTCTCTTACCCACTCTCTCCTTATCTCTCTTCCCTCTTTTCTCTCCTCTTACCTCTTCTCTTTTCTCTCCTCCTTGGTGCTGCTCTGCAGTCTCCCTCCCCCCACCAATAAAGACCTTTCCTAGAAGCCTTGGTGGTCTGTGAGATCTCTGCCAGTCGAAGCGCCTCTCTTTCAAAAGTGTCCCAGGGCATCCAGCAAGTACCTAACATAGCTTAGGTCACGCAGCTCTCCCTGGTGAGGGCCTGAAAGGCCACATGCTCAGTCCATCTTCCTGGACTGGAAAGTCCAGAAAGTCCAGAAAGTCCAAATTGGTGCTGGGTGAGAATCTGATTTCAATGAACTTGGGCAAGTCAGTGAGCCCGGTTCCTTGTTTCCTGAAGAGGTACAACTACGTGTGTAAAAGTGTGAGGACGCAGAGGGCAAACTGGAGGGAAATCTCGGCACTGAACACCCTGGAAAGTCCCTCCTGGGCAGCCTCCAGCAAGGAAGCTGGGACCTGATCAGATACTACACCTGTCTTTGCATCTGGGTCTCTTCACCTGAAAAACGTGAGAACAGTGGTATTTACTCCGTAAGGTTTTGTGAGCATTATGTGAAATAATTCACAGAAACAGCATAACTCACTCAGAGAAAGCTTAATGCATGTTGTGGTTAACGATATTGCTGCTAACTTATCGTTATTACTGACAAAGTAGAGAAAAAATTTAAACAGAGAACTTTGCCAGAAAAATCTAGGCCTGCCAGTTGCCTAACTGCTGCCACCAAGAGAGCAGGGAAGGTGAGGCAGATGAGTGGCTGCAGCCCACACCATGAGGGTGTCCCCTGGACGTCCTCAAGACATCCCAACCTATGTCTCCCTTCACTTGGCTCCTAAGAAAATCTAATTGGTTTTTTTTTTCTTTCTTTCTTTCTTTTTTTTTTTTTTTTGCAACATTTACCAGCAGTTTTTAGCATCTATTCCAATTTTAGCTTTTCTCTCTTTTCTATATATTTTTTGTCACCCCCAACTTTCTGGGCAGGATTCCTTTAGGATAAAAGATTATAGACAGGATTCTTCCCAGGTGGCAGGCAGTGTGGAAAAGCTGGTGGCATGTGAACCGCCAACAAAGCCAGGAAAGAGAAGAATAGGAACCCCACTGTCCTCCCCTGGTGAGCAAACCAGCCAGGCATACGCCAATCTAACAGCCACAGGAAACCCAAGTGCTGGAATTCGCTCAGGACAAAGCAAGCCTAAGAAGAATAGGAAAGAATTGTATAAAAGTCACTAAGCCATGTCATGACTGCATAATTGCCGGAAAATTTTTAGGTTTTCTGTTTAAAAAACAAAAAAAAAAAACAAAGTAATTACTTCTTCCCATTCTACACAGAGGGAGGTTGCATTTCATTTAATAACAGGATACAAAAATAAGCTTAAAAAGAAAGAACCCCCCCCCCAAGCATTAATGAGGCCAAGCCTCTTCCAAAGGAAGGCTTTCCTTCCAGTGGTGCGGGGAGAATGTGGTGGCTCCTTGAGAAGGATTTCCAGCTCCTTGGATAGGTATGTGCCGCTACGGCAGAGGAGAGTCCCCCTTTGGGAGTGACCTGCTTGAGCTCTTCTCAGAGAAAGAGGAGCCAATGCCTTAGACACAAGAAGCTTCAGTGGTAGAGAATCAAAGCAAATGTAAAAGCACCCACCCTCCAGCAAGATGTGCTCTACTGTCCCGCTTCCTGAATTTGTGACTCAAATCTTCTCAAGCAGCTCATAGACATTAGTGAAAGCATTAACCTTAAGAAAACTTATTGAAGACTTCATCTTCTCCACATGCACAGGTTTAAAATTTCACAAGCTTCAGACATTTGAATTTCAGAAGTCTATTTTTTTTTAATTTATTGTTTGGGATTCATTGAGGGTACAAAGAATTAGGTTACATTGATTGCGTTTGTTAGGTAAAGTCTCTCTTATAATTGTGTCCTGCCCCTAAGAGGTGTGTCATACACCATGTC
>NW_003852501.1:3367177-3376071 GCF_000181295.1 Otolemur garnettii
CCCGCCACAACGCCCAGCTATTTTTTGGTTGCAGCCATTAATGTTGTTTGGCGGGCCTGGGCTGGATTCAAACTCGTCACCTTAGGTGTATGTGGCTGGCGCCTTAGCTGCTTGAGCCACAGGCGCCGAACCTACATCTATCATTTTTTAAGGAAATATCTTTGTTATAGGTTCAATGATGTCTCCTAAATGTCTAGAGTCCTAACACCCAAGTAACCGTGGAATATGACCTCATCTGGATATAGGGTCTTTACACAGGCAATCAAAGATAAAATGAAGTCATTAGGGTGGAACCTTATCTAACATACCTTGTGCCTTTTTTTTTTTTCTTTTTGAGACGGAGTTAAGCTGTCACTCTGGGTAGAGTGCTGTGGCATCATAGATCACAGCAACCTCAAATTCTTGGGCTTAAGCAATTCTCTTGCCTCAGCCTCCCATGTAGCTGGGACTACTGGCACCTGCCACAATACCTGGCTATTTTTTGTTGTTGTGATTGTCATTGTTGTTTTATCTGGTCTGGCCCAGGTTAGAACCTGCCAGCCTCTGTGTACATGGCCGGCACCCTATCCACTGAGCTATAGGGGCTGCCTGCCTTGTGCCCTTTTAAGAAGGAGAAATTTGGCCTGAGTTGGATGGCTCACACCTGTAATCTTAGCATTCTGGGAGGCCAAAGTGGCTGGATTGCTTAAGCTCTTGAGTTCGAGACCAGCCTGAGCAAGAGCAAGACTCACTTCTCTAATAAAAATAGAAAAAAAAAACCCCAACACTAACTGGGTATTGTGGTGGGGACTTGTAGTCCCAGCTACTTGGGAGGCTGAGGCAAGAGGATTGTTCAAGCTCAAGAGTTTGAGGTTGCTATGAGCTATGATGAGGTCACAGCACTCTACTGAGGGTGATAGAGTGAGACTCTGTCTCAGAAAAAAAAGAAGGGTGGAGCCTGTGGCTCAGTGAGTAGGGTGCCAACCCCATATACCGAAGGTGGCAGGTTTGAACCTGGCCCCAGCCAAACTGCAACAAAAAATATCTGGGCATTGTGGCAGGTGCCTGTGGTCCCAGCTACTCAGGAGGCTGAGGCAAGAGAATCGCTTAGGCCCAAGAGCTGGAGGTTGCTGTGAGCTGTGATACCATGGCACTGTACCAAGGGTGACAAAGTGAGACTCTGTTTCTTAAAAAAAAAAGGGGAAATTTGGACAGAGATGAGCACACAGGTTAAATGCCCCATGAAGATGAAAGCAGAGACCAAAGTGATGAATCTACCAGCCAAGGAACAGTAAAGATTGTCAGCAAACCATAGGAGGCCAGGACAGAAGACCATATCAGATCCTCCTCATAGCCTCAGAAGGAACCAACCTAGCTGACATTTGAGTCGTGGACGTCTAGCCTCCAGGACTGTGAGAGAATAAATGTTTTAGCTACCCAGTCTGTGGTGGCATTTTTTCCTGTAACCCTAGCAAAATAAGACAAATATGATTCTTTTGGGGAAAAAATGATTATAATGGTAGTATCTGTTCATTATAAAAACATTTCAAAAAATGAAAAGTATATGTTTGCTCATTCCAGCTGCTATAACAAAATGCCACATGTGCCCATAGTGCAGTGGTTACAGCACCAGCTACATACACCGAGGGTGGTGGACTTGAACCTGGCCAGGGCCAGCTTAAAAAAAAAAAAAATGTTACAGACTGAGTAACCTATAAACAAAAGAAATTTACTTATCACAGTATAGATGTCTGGGACGGCTGAGACCAAGTCACCAGCAGATTCGGTGCCTGGCGAGTCCCTTCCTTGTACTCACACAGTCACCTTCTCACTGTGTGCTCACAGCGCAGGGGGCTGCGGGGGGCTCTGGGACCTCTTTCATAAGGGCATTGCTCCCATTTGTGAGGGCTTCACCCTAATGTTCTAATCACTTCCTAAAGGCCCTGCCTCCTACTATCATCACACTGAAGATGAAGGTTTCAAATGTGTGACTTGGGGCTGGGGAAGGGGGCACAAACATTCAGACAATAGCAAAAAGTACAAGGAAGAAAATTAATACCATCTGTGTTCCTGTGACCCAGAGATTCATTGCCACCTTCATTTGTTTGGCCATTTAGCAAATCGTCACTGAATCTGATAGCAGGTTCTGGCTGGAGTCCTCTGGAAAAGTGGCTGAGGCAAGCAGGCCAGGCTCTGCCCTGGACTCAGGTGGCAGGAGAGAAGTCTGTCAGCAAACACGCAGCATGAAGCCTGGTAGCGGTCAGCTCAGCGCTGGGAGAAGAAGGAAAGCCGGTGGGGGGAAGAAGTGACTGGATAAGGGATTAGCGTGGGAGGTCACGGAAGGCTTCTCTGAGGAGAAAATGTTTGGCTAATTCAGAAAATGATTTATCGGAAGGAACAGAGGATGAGCCTCAGGGATGGAGAGGACGAGCTTCACGGATACTTGAGAGAAAAGTGTCAAGTGTATAGATCTTCCTGACACGTGTAAGGAAGGGTCAGAAGCTCTTGTCCTTGAGAGGGAAGCTGGGAGGGAGGGAGAGAGGGGGAAAGGAGTGAGTGAGAGTGAGCCTTTAATATCTGGTAAATAAATAGCCTTTTCCAGGAGGGTATATTTCTTTTCTTTTCTTTTTTTTTTTTTTTGTAGAGACAGTCTCACTTTATCGCCCTCGGTAAACATCACAGCAACCTCCAACTCCTGGGACTAGGCGATTCTCTTGCCTCTGCCTCTCTAGTACCTGGGACTACAGGCACCACAATGCCTGGCTATTTTTTTGTTACAATTTGGCCAGGGCCAGGCTCGAACCCGCCACCCTCAGTATAGGGGGTCGGTGCCTTACTCACTGAGCCTCAGGCACCACCCAGGAGGGTATATTTCTAAATGCCTTCTTTCTTCTTCAAACCAAAATGGGTTCTTGCTATGTGTACCATTATGTCCTATTGTTGGTTTGGGTTTTGTGACTATTTCTTGGTGAGCTCATGCTTGCTTCTAATGATCTCCCATTTCCTTGTGTGTGTGTGTGTGTGGTTCTTTTCCTTGTTTGTCAAGGTAAAACTTACACCACACAATAACATCCCTAAGTCTTGGGTACACAGCTCAATGAATTTTAGGGCACCCGCACACACCCCTGTTGTTGCCACCAGAGTGACACCTTCAGCCTTCCCAGCTCTCAGCAGGTTCCCTCCATACCCTTCACCCCCAAGCTCATGGATATTGTTCTGTGTTTTTAAAACTTAGGAATAGACCCATACATATGTCTCTCTGTCAATTAATATGGCTGTACAAAATTATTTTTATTTTTAGAATGATTTTCCATCCCATTTTACCAATGCTCCATAATTCAGGTAACAAGTGAAATGTTTAGATTCTTTCCAAATTTAAATATTTTTATTTATTTATTTTTGAAACAGAGTATCACTCTGTCATCCTGGGTAGAGTGCATGGTGTCATGATAGCTCTTGACAACCTCAAATTCCTGGCTTCAAGTGATCCTCCTGCCTCAGCCTCCCTAGTAGCTGGGACTACAGGCTTTTGCCACAGTGGTCAGCTAATTTTTCTATTTTCAGTTGAGACAGAGTCTCACTCTTGCCCAGGCTAGTTCTGGAACTCCTGAGCTTAAAACAATCCACCTGCCTGGGCCGCCCAGAGTGCTGAGTTTACAGGTGTGGTCCATTGCGCTAATGCCTGGTTTTTTGTTTTTTTGAGACAAGGTCCTGCTGTGTTGCTGAGGCTAGAGTACACTGACTATTCCCGGGTTCAATTATAGCACTCTAAAGCTTCAAACTCCTATGCTAAACCCATCCTCTTGCTTTAGCCTTCCGAGTATGAGGTCTACAGTCCCATGCCATTGTGTCTGGTTTTGATGAGTCCTTTTACCCAAAAGGAAAAGAAAAGAAATATCACCTGGTCAGACACAACCTTGCGTCAACAGAGGGGCACCTGTGGGAGGATATCAGCCATTGGCCCATATTGGGGTCCAAAGCAATGGAATGAATTATCCCTCAGAAAATGGTTCCCTTTGTGTAGGGGTTGGGGACAGTAGCTAAGGAGGACATCACATGTGTAAAACCTCATTAACAGAGCCAAGATTGAAATTGTGGAAAGGATGTAATCATCATATTCAAAATCTTAGCAAGAAGAAACACCAAACTCAGGTAGCCAAGAGGCTCTGGGAGATGGAATTGCTTAGGGAGGCCACACAACAAGTGGGTTGGAGCTTCTGAGTTAGGTGCCTATTACAGTGTGGAATGTTGGAGCTTAAATAACCCTGGAAAGAAAGAAAATGCATTCATATCATCATCAGGGCCCACGGAGCTTTGCTGGTCACAATGGACAACAGAAGCAGCAGCTTTGCCTGGGAGCTTCCAGAGTCTCGGACCCTACTCCAGACCTGGATTTTTAACAAAACCCCCTGGGAAATTCATGCATGATAATATTTAAAATTAGAGAGTACTATTTGGAGACCGAATCAAAGAGGGACAAGTTTAAGGCCCGAGACTTTGGGGAAACTGCTATTGAAATAGTTCCAGCAAGGAAGGGAATCTTGGGAGAAGAGAGACAAACTTTACTGATTGAATGACCTCTGCCACTTGCTGTCTGGGACAGCTTTTGTCACAAACATCCCTCCTTTTCATCTTTCCAATAATTCTTCTCTTTTAACATCCCAATTTTATGGGAGGAGGATCTTTCAAAAAGAGCAAGGAATTTTCCCAAAGTTATATAAGTGACAGGTAGAGACCAAACCCAGGCTGCACCCTGGGTTTGAGTGCTGCACCCAAACTTTTCTCTTATGTCCTGTCTTGGGGAGAAATTATGAAGGTACCATCTGGTGTTTGTAGCTAACTTTGGAAAATTGCTGTGCTTAATTAACCATCATTCCTGGTTTCTCATATCAACTAAAATAAAATCTTAAGCCTCCAGCTGATTGAATTGATGCCTTCTTGGTCAAGAGGTCCCCAGAAACACCCTAAAGGTGAATCACTGGCCATGAGAAAGGAGATCAGACATGCCTCATCATACCCGCCTCCCTTCTTGGAGATTTCCATTGTTTTGTGTGTGTGTGTGTGTTTTTATTTTTTGTGACAGAGTGTCCCTATGTCACCCTAGGTAGAGTGCCGTGATGTCACAGCAACCTCAAACTCTTGGGCTCAAGTGATTCTCTTGCCTTAGCCTCCCGAGTAGCTGGGACTACAGGCACCTGCCACAACACCCAGCTATTTTTTGTTGTTGTTGCAGTTGTCATTGTTGTTTAGCAGGCCTGGGCCAGGTTCAAATGCCCCAACCCCAGTGTATGTGGCCCACACCCTAACCACTAAGCTATGGGCCTGGAGCCCCTGGCTAGTTTTTCTATTTTTAGTAGAGCCAGAGGTCCTTGCTCAGACTCGTCTCAAACTCTTGACCTCAAGCAATCCACCTGCCTCAGCCTCCCAGATTGCTAGGATTACAGGTGTGAGCCACTGAACCTGGCAATGCAAACATTGTAACCTAATTCTTTGTACCCTCAATTAACCTGAAACAATTTTAAAAAGTCACTGTAGGGCAGTGCCTGTGGCTCAGTGAGTAGGGCACCAGCCCAAAATACCAAGGGCAGTGGGGTTTGAGCCCAGCCCCGGCCAAACTGCAACAAAAAAATAGCCAGGTGTTGTAGCGGACGCCTGTAGTCCCAGCTACTCAGGAGGCTGAGGCAAGAGAATCACCTACACCCAAGAGCTGGAGGTTGCTGTGAGCTGTGATGCCACAGCACTCTACTGAGGGCGACAAAAAGAGACTCTGTCTCAAAAAAAAAGAAAAATGTCACTATAAATACACACCCTTATAGATGCACGTGCTTTAAAAATATTTGTAATTGCGTAGATTTTCAAACATACAAAAGCAGGAGGCAGAGCATAATGGACCCAGTGTTCCCATCACCCAGCTTCAGTGTGTCAGAACAAAGCCAGCCTGTTTCTCCTATAGAACCCCCTGGAGTAAATCAGACATCTTATCATTCCATCCACATACATTTTTAAGCATTTGAAATGCTACATATAAAGAGTATAGCATTTTTCTAAATTGTTGCAATAGTCCCTGTTGATTGGTCTCCCTGCTTCCACACTCATTTCCCTGTGATCTAAACACACAGCCCGGGTAAGCCTTCAAAGATGTAAATCATATCAGCTGTGTTTTTTCAGAGTAAAAACCAAAATCTTTATGGCACCTACGTACAGGCTGGAGACCTGCCCACTCCCTGGCCGCTTGGCATCTTCCGACAGCCCAAATCCTTGCTTGCTTCCCCCGAGCCCTGCTGCCTTTCAGATGCTCCCAGAACTCACTGAGTGTGCATGCACTCTGCTGTGGGGTCTTTGGCCTGGTCCTTCTCCTTCTGCGTTGGTTTCCTATCCTTGCAGTATAAATTGCCACTAACTTAGCACAGATACATTTTCTCACCCAGAAGCCTGGGTGTGTGACTGGCTCCTCTCTCCAGGCTCACTAGGCTGCAATCAAGTGTTGGCCAGCTGGACTTGTCTCACGGCACCAGGAGGAGTCTGTCCATTCAGCTGTTGGACAAATCCAGCTCCTCTCAGTATTAGGACTGACGTTCCACTTTCTTTCCAGCTGCCAGCTGGGTGTAGGGGGTGCCCTTAGCTCCTGGAGGCCTCTCTCTGGTCTTTGCATGTGGTCCTGTCCATCCCAAAGCCAGCAACACAGTGGGACCAGTCCTCCTTGACTTGGAACCTCTCTGGCTTCTTCTGCCACAAACCTCTCCAGCCTGAGAAAGTTCTCTGCTTCAAGGGTGCCTGGGATTAGACTGGGCACTTCCAGGCAACCCAGGAGCTAACCTTAATCATGTGCGCAGGGTTCCCTTTTCCATGTAACATAACATAATATTCACAAGACCCGGGGTTAGGGCACAGGTGTCTTTGGAAACTATTCTTCTGCCTGTCCAGTCCTGAAGGGGCTTCCCTTGAGGTCTCTCTTTTTTTTTTTTCTTTCTCAGAGGTCTTCTTGACTCAGTCCTCATCTTGCTCACATGTTTACTCAATGTCCTCTTCCAGCACCCACACCTACCCAAGCATTCCAGTCCCCTACCCTGCTTCACTCTTTCTTTTTTTTTTTTTAA
The DNA here is from genome assembly GCF_000181295.1 of Otolemur garnettii. NCBI lineage: Eukaryota > Metazoa > Chordata > Mammalia > Primates > Galagidae > Otolemur > Otolemur garnettii. Next base: position 3,374,254 of record NW_003852501.1, read on the forward strand.
CGTTATTTATTTATTTATTTATTTATTTATTTATTTTTGAGACGGAGCCTCAAGCTATCCCCCTGGGTAGAGTGCCATGGCATCACAGCTCACAGCAACCTCCAACTCCTGGGCTCAAGCGAGTCTCCTGCCTCCGCCTCCCAAGTAGCGGGGACTACGGGCACCTGCCACAATGCCTGGCCATTTTTTGGTTGCAGCCATCATTGTTGTTTGGTGGGCCCACGCTGGGGATTCGAACCCACCACCTTAGGTGTATGTGGCTGGTGCCTTAGCCGCTTGAGCCACAGGCGCCGAGCTGCTTCACTCTTTCCATGGCAGCAATCATTTTTTTTTTTTTTTGAGACAGTTTTACTTTGTCACCCTTATAGAGTGCCACAGTGTCATAGCTCATAACAATCTCAAACTCTTGGGCTCAAGCAATTCTCTTGCCTCAGCCTCTCAAGTAGCTGAGACTACAGGTGCCGGCCACAATGCTGGCTATGTTTAGAGACCTGATCTCACTCTTGCTCAGGCTGGTCTGGAACTCCTGAGCTCAGGCAATACACCAGCCTCAGCCTCCCAGAGTACTGGGATTACAGACGTGAGCCACTGTGCCCAGCTTTTACTTTCTAAACAATATATTATTGACTGATTTATTGTTCCTTTCTTTCTTTCTTTCTTTCTTCTTTCTTTCTTTCTTTAGACAGAGCCTCAAGCTATCCCCCTGGGTAGAGTGCCGTGGCGTCACAGCTCACAGCAACCTCCAACTCCCGAGCTCAAGTGAATCTCCTGCCTCAGCCTCCCAAGTTGCTGGGACCACAGGAGCCTACCACAATGCCTGGCTATTTTTTGGTTGCATTTCAGCCTGGGTGGGTTTGAACCTGCCACCCTCGGTATATGGGGCTAGTGCCCTACCCACTGAGCCATGGGCACCACCCTTTTTTTTTTTGGAAACAGAGTTTCATTATGTCGCCCTCGGTAGAGTGCTGTGGTGTCACAGCTCATGGAAACCTCCAACTCTTGGTCTTAAGTGGTTCTCTTGCCTCAGTCTCCCAAGTAGCTGGGACTAGAGGTGCCCTCCACAACACCCGGCTATTTTTTGTTGCAGTTGTCATTGTTGTTTTAGCAGGCCCAGGCCAGGTTCAAGCCCACCAGCTTAGGTGCATGTGGCTGGCGCCATAACCACTGTGCTACAGGCACTGAGCCAGGAAAAGTTTTCTTTATATAAGCTTTCCATGAAGCCTGAGTAGGCAAGCTCACTGTCTAATCCTTGTAGGCCCCATTCCCATCATTGAGTCTCTTCCAGTGGCCACTTGTATTCACAAAGACTGCCTTTATTCCTGGGACTCACAGATAAAGACTGGAGTCTTGTGTGGTCACTGCATGCTTCTGTACCTTCATATCCCATGTCCACCAAGCTAAGATTGTCAATGACTTCAAACACCCAGAATCCCATAGCTGAATGTTTGTGCCCTACAAAATTCATACGTTGAAATTGAATCCTCAGTGTGTTGTTACTAAGAGGTAGAGCCTCAGGCGGTGGCTGTGGCTCAAGAGTAGTTGGTTTAAACCCAGCCCCAGTCAGCTAAAACAGCAGTGACAACTGCAACCAAAAAATAGCCCGGTGTTATGGTGGACGCCTCTAGTCCTAGCTACTCCAAAGGCTAAGGCAAAAGAATCGCCTAAACCCAGGAGTTGGAGGTGGCTGTGAGCTGTGACGCCACAGCATTTTACCAAGGGTGATAAAGTGAGACTCTGTCTCAAAAAAGGGGAAGGATAAAAAGAGGTAGGGCTTCAGGCCATGCCTGTGGCTCAGTGGGTAGGGCTCTGGCCCCATAT
>NW_003852501.1:3376284-3378652 GCF_000181295.1 Otolemur garnettii
AAAAAAAAAAAAAGAGGTAGGGCCTCTGGGAGCTGACAAAGTCAGGAGGGTGGCGCCCTCATGAATGGGTTCAGTGTTGTCATGAAAGGGTCTGAAGGGCGCTAGTTTGTCCCTTTTTGCCCTTCTCCCTTATAAGACACATAGAAGGTGTCATCTGTGGGGGCTGGGCCTCACCAGACACTGGATTATCTGGCCTTTTGATGTTGGACTTCCTAGCCACCAGAACTGGGAGCAACACATTCTGTTGTCTATAAATCACCCAGTCTAAGGTTATTTCTTTATGGCAGCCCAAACAGACTACCTTTGAGGATTGTTTCCTGGGGCCACTTCTGGCACCAAAAACTTTATCAGTGTTGAATTGGAAAACAAATTATTCTATATATTTTAAATAGAAAGCGTTTAATTTATGGGATCAGATACTTTAAAAATTCCTGGAAGTTCACAGGAATGGAGAAGCAAGAATCCAATGTACTCAATTCTGATATGACGAATTCTGATATGCTTGTGTGCGTGGTGGGGGTAGGGGAATGGGGAAGTGGAGGGAGGGAAGGACAGAAGGAGGTGGGGAGTCATGGTGTGTGACACACCTCTTAGGGACAGGACACAATTATATGAGAGGATTTACCTAACAAATGCAAGCAGTGTAACCCGGTTCTTAGTACCCTCAATGATACCGTAACAGTAAAAAAAAAGGAAGTCATGAAGAGGATAAAACGAACTAGAATGTAAACCAACAGAATCAGGCTGTAAACCTAGTTTAGAAGTTATAGAAATAGGCTTGGCTCCTGTGGCTCAAGTGGCTAAGGCGCCAGCCACATACACCTAAGGTGGTGGGTTCAAATCCAGCCCGGGCCCACCAAACAACAATGATGGCTGCAACCAAAAAATAGCCAGGCATTGTGGCGGGCGCCTGTGGTCCCAGCTACTTGGGAGGCTGAGGCAGGAGACTCGCTTGAGCCCAGGAGTGAGAGGTTGCTGTGAGCTGTAATGCCACAGCACTCTACCCAGGGGGATAGCTTGAGGCTCTGTCTCAAAAAAGAAAAAGAAGTTATAGTAATAAAATATTTAATGTAGAAAAAATTGCTAGAAGGTTAACAGGGGCAAAAGTGAGGGGAATCAGGTACTAGGTTCCTGTTCATCATAGCAGTTGTGGAGAGGGACTCAGGTAATTGCTGGTACTTGTTCCCTGATCAGAAACCTTCATGATGATTATGATTGGCCGGGCCTGGTGGCTCACGCCTGTAATCTTAGCACTTGGGAGGCTGAGGCAGGTGGATTGCCTGAGCTCAGGGGTTTGAGATCAGCCTGAGTCAGAGTGAGAAGGGGAAAGGTTTTTTGGGTTTTTTTTTCTTTTTAGAGACAGAGTCTCACTTTATTGCCTTTGGTAGAGTGCTGTGGAGTCACAGCTTACAGCAACCTCCAACCCCTGGGCTTAGGTGAGTCTCTTCCCTCAGCCTCCCAAGTAGCTGGGACTACAGGCACCCTCCACAACACCCGGCTATTTTTTGTTGCAGTTTGGCTGGGGCCGGGTTTGAACCCGCCACCCTTGGTATATGAGGCTGGCGCCCTACTCACTGAGCCACAGGTGCTGCCCAAAAGAAACCTTCCTGAGCAGCAGGGAGAGCCTTACGGGCAATGCCTGGGGGCAGCTGCAAGGCCTCAGGTGAGCAGAAGTCTTCACATTCCTGGCTGCTGGTTGCTTCTGGGTTTCTTTTTTTTTTTTTTTTTTTGAGACAGAGTCTCACTACATTGCCCTCAGTAGGTGCGGTGGCGTCATAGCTCAGAGCAACCTCAAACTCTTGGACTTAAGCAATTCTCTTGCCTCAGCCTCCCAACTACAGGTGCTTGCCACAACACCCAGCTAGTTTTTGGTGTTGTTGTCAATGTTGGTTAGCAGGCCCAGGAAGGTTCGAACCCACCATCCCCAGTGCATGTGGTGGGCACCCTAACCACTTGAGCAACGACACAGAGCCACTTCTGAGTTTCTTTGTCTTTCAAGTAACCGGGAGAGAAAGCCCCATAATGTTCAGCACACCCTAAAGAAAACCTTCCTAATCAGGAATTCAGCTCTTAATTACACTCTTCCTGTGGAAAGCCCCTGCCTCACCCATGGGCCAATTGTGCCCTACCCCCAAACCTCCCAAAATACTCTGTGGAGGTGACCTTATTGGACACATAAGTACATTTACTATCAAACTGTTTGTAGTCCCTGCTCCCTCCAGGAGAGTTTCCTTTTCCCCTAGTTGTGATGCTAAGGTTTCAGAAGTTCACAGTTGTTGCTAGGCCCACAGAGCACACCAGGCACCTGTCTGCCTGCCCTGCAGCGCTGTGCAGAGTGACAGCCTGGTCTTTTTTTTTTTTTTTTTTT
>NW_003852501.1:3378808-3387171 GCF_000181295.1 Otolemur garnettii
TTTTTGGTTGCAGCCGACGTTGTTTGGCGGGTCCGGGCTGGGGATTCAAACCCGCCACCTTAGGTGTACGTGGCTGGCACCTTAGCCGGTTGAGCTATAGGCGCCGAGCGGACAGCCTGGTCTTTAGGCACCTGCTGGGAACCGTCCCACTCCCCCAGCGCCTGAGTGCAAAGCAGGAAGCCCTGGCTGCTATCCTTCCCTTTATCCTGAAGAATGACAAACAGGCCCTTGTAGGGTCCCAGCTGCTGCGCAGTCATGCCCAACTCATGCCCTCAGCGTGCACATCACATCTGCAATTCCGTACCTTCACACCTCCACAGGAGAAAGAGTTCAGCAGAGTAACCATCCGGATGTTATTGGAAGCCTAAAGATTATAGACATGAAGAGAATAGATCTACTACAAATCCTCAAGGCTTACTTTTTTTTTTTTTTTTAAGGACAGGCAATTAAAATTTTAAATTCGTAAAGAACAACACACACACACACACAAAAGGGGCATGCAATGCTGAGGCTGTGTACCAGAATAGATGAAGCAAAAACTTGGATCTCGTCTTCAGTCTTACAAATTCTTTGAACCCCAAACTCCGTAGATAATGAAGAGATGTCTGAAGCCTTGAGAGCCTGTCTTGACACCTGGCTTGTGCCCTGTCCTGACAAGGCAGCTCCTGCATCTGCTGCTGGCCTTCCCGGGGGAATTTTGTTTCCATTGTTGCTATTGTTTTGATTTTCCAGGTGATTCTAATGTGCAGCCAGGACTGAAAAACCTCTGGTTTCCAGGTTAAAAATACCATCTAAACGTAAAATGCCAGTCACCTCTGTTTAAGTAACAGGGTCCCCTCAACTGTTTGCCTATTGTTACTCCAGCACTCCCAGAAGTAAGCTGGGAACTATTTCTGGTTTCTCCACCATGTAATTGTCCTGAATGGATGCCTGTTAAAGTTCTTTCCCTGGGCCTGTAAGTGCCACCCTGTTTATCCCCAGGCAACAGTCTGGGCACAGCTGCGGGTGAGCCGGAGTCGCCTGTGTTCTCTGTCTGTCTTCTGCACACCAACACAGCCTACTCCTTTGCTTTCTTTTCTTTTCTTTTTTTTATTGAGACAGAGTCTCATTTTGTCACCCTTGGTGTCACAGCTCATAGCAACCTCAAACTCTTGGGCTCAAGGGATTCTCTTGCCTCAGTCTCCCAAGTAGCTGGGACTAGAGGGGCCTGCCACAACACCTGGCTATTTTTAGGGACGAGGTCTCACTCTGGCTCAGACTGGTCTCTGGTCTTGAACCCGTGAGCTCAGGCAATCCACCATCTCAGCCTCCCAGAATGCTAGGATTACAGGTGTGAGCCACCGCACCCAGCTCCTTCGCTTTTTCTCTCTTTTCCTTGCTCAGGACTTAGTGTTGTGAAAGAAAATGATTAAACTAAATATTGTCCTGGCTCGGCGCCTGTGGTACGGTGGTTACAGCGCCAGCCCATGGAGGCTGGGGGGTTCGAACCCGGCCTGGGCCAGCTAAACAACAATGACAACTGCAACAAAAAAATAGCCAGGTGTGGCGGACGCCAGTAGTCTCAACTACTTGGGAGGCTGAGGCAAGAGAATTGCTTTAGCCCAAGAGTTAGAGGTTGCTGTGAGCTGTGGCACCACATCACTCTATCGAGAGTAACATAGTGAGACTCTGTCTCAAAAATAAATATTCTCCTATACTTGAATCTGGTAGCTAAGAATGTGAGTGAGTCATAGCTGGTGAGGAAGACTCCCAGCTGTGAAAAACGTGGGTCCTCACTGGGCACTCCAACTTCCTTTCACAGAACACAGAGCCCTTGTGATAGGTGACAAATGCTTCTGTTCTGAAAAAGGTATGTATTCATTCTCCAGCATGTAATATTTTACATACAGTCATGTCATAACTGTAGCCTTAGAAAAGAAAATATGACATCATTGTGTTCTTTATGCTGTGGGCTCAAGGCACGCACTCATGCCTATTTTCTTTCTTTTTCAGTTCATTGCCCACAGGTGGAAAAATGACTCAAGTGGTCCGTGAAGAAGGCTGGGCATAGTGCAGGAATAGTTAGTGTAAAATGCCACAGGAGCACCTGTGGGCACAGGTGCCTAAAATTTCCCAGCCCTGCGTGTTGCAGGCTCCTGTTACCCATTGAAGGTTGACATGATGGATTGGAGGCACCGCCCTGAACCCCAGTGTGCAGCCTGGAGCCCACACTGGTGGTGGCAGCAGCCATCCCCTCGGCACTGGTTCTGGGAGAAGATTCTCACTGTTCTGGTGCCTGTCCAACCTCACTTGAGTGGTTGCACATTTCCCAAGCCTGACTCACCAGGCTTGTTGGTGATTCTGTGAGCTTTTCAACTTCTTCCCAGTCTTTTCTTTTTCTTAAATTGGCCAGAGCCTTCCCTTGTTAGCCGTAAGAATCCCAACCACCATAGCACCTATTCTAATTAAAATAAAATTCATCTTTCTGACAATGGCCTCTGACAGGTGACCCTGCCCCTGCCCACTCCTATGGCCTTACCTGAGTCCTTTCTCTCCTTTGTCCTAGCTGCTCCCGCCCTCTTCCGTACTTCTCCCTACGTGCAGCATGGGCCATCTCAGCTGTCCTGGAGCCTGGTTATTTTTAGGAAAGGAGGCCTGGCTCTTGCTCAGACAGGTCTCAACTCATGAACTCAAGCAATCCACCCACCTCAGCCTCCCAGAATGCTAAGATTACAGGCGTGAGCCACTGTGCTGGGCCCTGGAGCTTGCCTTCTGCCTGACCCCATCTTTGAGCTCTTCCCTGGCTGCCCTTTTCTCAGTCGGCACCACTCAGAGCACGGCACCCCATTTCTTTCCCATGGAATGTTCTGTGATTTGAAATTATGCGTGTATATGTACACACATGTACATGTGTGCACGTGCCTTTGTTATTGTTCGCCTCCCCAATTGCAATGTCCCTGTCCAGGAGGTTAGGAAATTTGTCCTTTTCTTTACTCCTATGAGCACAGTACTTACAGCAGGGCTAAGCATGCTATGTAAGTGCTCAGAAATTTTTTGCTTAGATCAGTGAATTGCCAGTGGCTCATGACTGTAATCCTAGCACTCAGGCCAAGGTGGTGGATTGTGTGAGCTCACAGGTTGGAGACCAGACTGAGCCAGAGTGAGACCTCACTCTGTGGTCCCATTTGCTCAGGAGGCTGAGGCAGGGGGATCACTTGAGCCCAAAAGTATGAGGTTGCTGTGAGCTATGACACCACAGTACTCTACCAAGGGCAACAGAGACTCTGTCTCAAAATAAATAAATAAATAAAAATAAATAGTTAAAAAAAATAGATCATGGACAGTGCCTGTAGCTCAGTGGGTAGGGCACCAGCCACATGCACCAGGCTGGTAGGTTCAAGCCCTGCCCAGGCCTGCTAAACAACAATGACAACTACAACAAGAAAATAGCCAGACGTTGTAGTGGACACCTGTAGTCCCAGCTACTTGGGAGGCTGAGGCAAGAGAATCACTGAAGCCCAAGAGTTTGAGGTTGCTGTGAGCTGTGATACCACAGCGCTCTACTGAGGGTGACACAATGAGACTCTGTCTCAAAAAAAAAAAAAAATAATAGATCAGTGAATTGCTTTACAGTGTCACTACTTTTATTTGATCTTCATGATAATCCTATGAAATAGATGGGTATCTTTTCTTATTTCCATTTTTCAGAGTAGAACATGAGACTTGCCTATAGTCTGCAAGGAGAAAGCTCAAATTCGTTTCTGTTTCATTATTTTTTATTTTTATTTATTTATTTATTTTGAGACAGAGTCTTATTGTGTCGCCCTGGGTAGAGTGTCATAGCTCACAGCAACCTGAAACTCTTGGGCTTAAGTGATTCTCTTACCTCAGCCTCCCCAGTAGCTGGAAATACAGGTGACTGCCACAATGCCTGGCTATTTTGTTGTTGTTGTTGTTGTTGTTTAGCAGGCCCGGGCCAGGTTTGAACCCACCAGCCCTGGTGCATGTGGCCTGCACCCTAAACCACTGAGCTATGGGCACCATGTCTGTTTCATTATTTTTTAATATCCTTATGGGAAAAAAATCTGGCATTCTTTCTGTCATATCACAAAACACATCATCTAGACATTTTTTTTTTTTTAGTTTTTGGCCAGGGACAGGTTTGAACCCACCACCTCCAGTACATGGGACCGGTGCCCTACTCCTTTGAGCCACAGGAGCTGTCCCTAGACATTTTTTTAAAAATAAAAGGTCTTACTTTTTCCTTCAAAGTGAAAACTTAGTGAAATAACTAAGTTGCAAATTCACTAATCACAATGTCTATAAAAACAATGCCCACTGTAAAAGGCATGTATTTTGGGACCTGCTCATTCCTTAAGAGAAAGTGATGACATGCATACTGGAAATGAGTGGCAGGACCAGCATGGCTTGCATGCTGGATACAGAAGATGAGAAAGCCATCCAGGTTATTCCCTGGGTTTGCTTGTTCCTTTACAATGACTTGGGACTTTGCTGTGAGTCAGTGGCCTACTCCTGTTTTTGTTTATTTTTGATTTTTCATGAATGTTGATGGTTTATAGAGACATCAAAACTCTCAGTTCTGCCTTTTTGTCCTACTGTGTGCAGAGTAGGTGAGATCTCACACCGAATGCTCAACTGTAAAAACAGAGGAGGCTTCATGTCAAAGCAAGAGAATATTTCTGTCTGAAAATCTCAGATTTTTAACTGTGGTACCACTATCAACCTCACTTTAAATTAACAAAATGCAGATACTGGTGATATGACTTTATAAGAGAGGAAATAAATTTGAGATACTTGTAACATTTTAAAACTATCACAGTAGGCTTGGGGCCTGTAGCTCAAGCAGCGAAGGCGCCAGCCACATACATCAGAGCTGGTAGTTTCGAATCCAGGCTGGGCCTGCCAAACAACACTGACAACTACAACCAAAAAAAGGTAGCTGGGCATTGTGGCAGGCACCTATAGTCCCAGCTACTAAGGAGTCTGAAGCAAGAGAATCACTTAGCCAGGAGTCTGAGGTTGCTATGCGCTGTGATGCCACAGCACTCTACCCAGGGTGACAGCTTGAGGCTCTGTCTCAAAAACAAACAAACAAATAAACAAACAAACAAAAAAAAACTATCACAGTAATACCTATTTTTCCTGCTGTACCACTCTTCTTTGAAGACAAAAAATGGAATCATGCTACATACTGGAGTGAATTTCACAATTATTTAATGACATTTGCAATATAAATTATACTTCACATAATACAGGTGAATAATCTGAATTTTTTTTTTTTTTGAGACAGAACCTCACTATATCACCCTTGGTAGAGTGCTGTCGCGTCACAGCTCACAGCAACCTCAAACTCTTGGGCTTAAGGGATTCTTTTGCCTCAGCCTCCCAAGTAGCTGGGACTACAGTAGCCTGCCACAACGCCTGGCTATTTTTCTGTTGGAGTTGTCATTGTTGCTTAGCTGGCCCAGGATAGGTTTGAACCCTCCACCCTTGGTGTATATGGCTGGCGTGGTAACCACTGCGCTACAGGTGCTGAGCCACAATGCTAACTTTTAATGAAGATTTCTAGAACTTCACCTTGAAAGGAGAATAATGTAACCTAAAAAATGTACCCTCATATTAATTTGAATAAAAAAAGCAAAAAAGGGGGGCGCCTACGGCTCAAAGGAGTAGAGCGCTGGTCCCATATGCCAGAGGTAGCAGGTTCAAACCCAGCCTTGGCCAAAAACTGCAAAAAGAAAAAAAAAAAGCAAAAAAGATTTTATGGAATCAGTTATTCTTAGGCATTAGAGGGAATTAGCCTCTTAATTTGACCTTCTTACCCCATTTCAAAATGACATAAAATCAGTATGATGATAATGATTATAATGGCTCACATTTGTTGATTGCTTAGTGTATAGTTGACACACTACAATGTTAGATGCATTTATTTCTCGTGACAGAAATATTAGGAATATTTAATTATTTTTGTTGTATTTTTATTGTGATACACAGTAGAGCCTATTAGTTAACCACTGAAGGGACTGTAACAAATTGTTCAACAAACGTAGGTGGTCAACATAAGGAACCAGGCCTCAGTACATGTTCTACAGGTCCAGCCTATGAAAATTAAGTAAACTTAAAGAGGTGGTCAATGGAGGTTGCTGTGAGCTGTGATGCCACAGCATTCTACCCAGGGTAACACCTTGAGGCTCTGTCTCAAAAAAAAAAAAAAAAAAAAGACGGCCAACTATGGGGGTTCTACTGTTGTTACTATTCCCAATTTATGGATCAAGAATCTGTGAGTCAGAGAAGTGACTCAAATTGACCAGCTAGCAAGTGACTGAGCTGAATAAAGCCTTTTAACCATTAATTAAACTTTTTAGTTGCCCACTACAATTTCTTTTTTTTTTTGAGACGGAATCTCAAGCTGTCACCCTGCGTACAGTGCCATGGCATCATCATAGCTCATAGCAACTTCCAACTCTTGGGCTTAAGAAATCCTTTTGCTTCAGTTTTTCTATTTTTAGTAGAGATGGGCGGGTCTCATTCTTGCTCAGGCTGGTCTTAAACTTGTGAGCTCAAGCAATCCAACCGCGTCGGCCTCCCAGAGTACTAGGATTACAGGTGTGAGCAGCTGTGCCCAGCCTGCCCTTACAACTTGTTACTGGTAAATATGTTGTTGATACTCTACAGACTCATGAAGAAATGGATGTCTGTTTAAAAACCGTTTTCAGGGCTCGGCGCCTGTAGTCCCAGCTACTGGGGAGGCTGAGGCAAAAGAATCACTTAACCCAAGAGTTTGAGGTTGGCTCGGCGCCTGTGGCTCAAGTGGCTAAGGCGCCAGCCACATACACCCAAGGTGGCGGGTCTGAATCCATCCCGGGCCCGCCAAACAACAATGACAGCTGCAACCAAAAAATAGCCAGGCATTGTGGCGGGCGCCTGTGGTCCCAGCTACTTGGGAGGCTGAGGCAGGAGACTCGCTTAAGCCCAGGAGTTGGAGGTTGCTGTGAGCTGAGATGCCATGTACTCTACCCAGGGGGACAGCTTGAGGCTCCTGTCTCAAAAAAAAAAAAAAAGAGTTTGAGGTTGCTGTGAGCTGTGATGCCACAGTGCTGTACCCAGGGCGACATAGTGAGACTCTGTCTCAAAAAAAAAAAAAAAGTGATTTCCAGATCCTATACCTCATGGCTTATTTTAGTGGGAGCAGCCTAGTGATTTATCCAATTTCTTTCTTTTTTTTTTTGTTTTTGTTTGAGACATAGTCTCACTCTGTGGCCCTGGGTAGAGTGCTATGGCATCACAGCTCACAGCAAACCTCCAACTCTTGGGCTTAAGTGATTCTCTTGCCTTACCTTCCTGAGTAGCTGGGACTACAGGTGCCTGCCACAATGTCTAGCTTTTTTTTGTTGCAATTGGCATTACTGTTTTAGCTGGTAGGGGTCAGGTTCGAACCTGCCACCATCAGCATATGGAGCTAGTGCCCTACCCACTGAGCCACAGGCACCACCTATCCAATTTATTTCAATCATTCAATAGACACTGACTGAGCACTGTGTGCTAGGTTCTGTGGATCCGGCTAGGAGCTAGGGATGGAGAGGGAAAAGAGGACCTCTGCCCTTTGGGAGCTAATGTTCTAGAAAGGAAGACTGATAATACGTCAGATAGATGAGAAGGGAGATAAGACGTGAGAAAGAAAGAGGAGACTGATGGGGGGGGAGAGTAAGGAAGAACTCTACCTTAGAGAAGCTGAAAGGGCCTTCTGAGATGACTTTGACCATAAAGTGCATGAGGACTGAGGATGGGGCAAGGGGTAGACTGTTTTAGGCAGAGAAAGCAGCAAGTGTGAATGTCCTGGGCTGGCAGGGAAGATGTGGTAGAGCTGTGAATTAGGAGGATGGGAGGAGGGGAGGAGAGGAGGGTGGAGAGGTCTGCAGGACATTAGTCTGGAAGTTGGGTTTTATTCCAAATTGCAATGGGACGATTTTAGGGAACTGGGCCTTTATTTATTTGTTTGAGACAGAGTTTCACTATGTCACCCTGCTGTGGTGTCACAGCTCACAGCAATCTCAAGCTCTTGGACTTAAGCGATTCTCTTGCCTCAGCCTCCCAAGTAGCTGGGACTATAGGTGCCTGCCACAATGCCTGGATATTTTTTTGTTGTTGTTGTTACAGTTGTCATTGTTGTTTTAGCAGGCCCAGGCTGGGTTCGAACCTGCCAGCCTCAATGTATTGGCCGGTGCTGTAACCACTGTGCTATAGGTGCTGAGCCAGAATTGGGCCTTTATTTTATTTATTTTTTTAGACAGAGCCTCAAGCTACCCCCCTGGGTAGAGTGCTCTGGCATCACAGCTCATAGTAACCTCGAACTCCTGGGCTCA
>NW_003852501.1:3387739-3390670 GCF_000181295.1 Otolemur garnettii
GAGAAGAGAAAAGAGAGAAGGAGAGTAGAGAAGAGCGACGGAGGAGAGGGAGAAAGAGAGCTATTGGGCCTTTAAAAACACTATTCCTTATGCTGTAGTGTGAAAAACAGCTATAAGGGTTAACATAGCGAGGCCAGTTAGGTGCATCCGGACTGGTTCACGGAAGCACTGCCTGCAGTACTAATGCCAGAGAGGCATGTATGCTCATTTGCAAAACACAAAGAGTTCTTAGAGTAACAAAGTAACCTGTCTTCTGAGTAATAATTATACTACCTGTATGCTTAATTCTTCTAGGAATGTTAGGAAATTTATATACTTTTTATTCTTGGAAGTGAGCAGATGCTTTACTGAGGCTGTTTACATACACCTCTTTCTGAAACAGAGCCTTATAAGTATTGTGCTTATAAATGCTGTACACTTGGTCTCCCACAGACACACCTGAAAAGAAAGTGTGTTATTTTAGGAATTTGGAAACCTTTAATAATCTCCCTGAGGGATTCAAACTTATAATGCACAACCTTTATAAAGAACCAGAAATTGCTCTGAATACATTCCATTATATCTTTTCCCGAAACCCATTTTGTGTCGTGTTCATAAATACTTATTTTCCTGCTGACAGAAAACCATTCTTCTTTACGTCAGAGAAAGTTGTGAACCTGTAGGGAGTGACTGAGGTGAACGCTGCAGAACTTCACATTAGACACATCTGCGTTGCATTAGGATAATTCGCCTTTCCCAGCTTCTCAATCCTAGGACACGTGAAATGGGAGGCGGCCGGGGGAGGTGGCTCACGCCTGTAATCCCACCCATCTGGCAGGCTGAGGTGGGAAGATCCTTGAGCTCAGAAGTTCGAGATGAGCCTGAGAAGAGTGAGACCCCATCTCTACTAAAAATAGAAAAACTAGCCAGGTGTTGTGATGGGTGCCTATAGAACCAGCCACTCAGGAGGTTGAGGCAGGAAGATCCCTTGTGCCCAGGAGTTCGACGCCACCACTCCCTGCACTCTAGCCTAGGTGACAGAGTGAGACTCTGTCTCCAAAAATTAAATAAATAAATAAATAAATAAGAGGGAGCAGAAAGGAGAAAAGTTTGATGGCTTGTTTTCATACACCAGATATTTACTTGTTACATTTTTACAATTGTGATAAATTTATACAATACATTTATGAAATTAATCATTTTAGCTGTATGGTTCAGTAGCATTAACTGTGTTCACAACGTTGTGCAACCATCCCCTCAATCCCTACTCAATTTTTTCATTGTCTCAGACAGAAACTCTGTATCCATTAAGCAGTGACTTCCCATTCTCCTTTCCCCTGTGTGCCTCATCTAGTGAAATCCTACAGTATTTGTTCTATTGGGTCTGGTTTATTTCCCTTAGCACAGTGTTTTCAAAGTTCATCATCTATATTGCAACATGTGTCAGGATTTCATTCCTTTTTAATACTAATATTCCATTGTATGCATATTTTTCATCTATTTATGAATATTTGGATTTTTGCCTTTGGACTATTGTGGATAATGCTGCTATGAACACTGGTGGAAGTATCTGTGTGAGTCCCTGATTTCAATTCTTTGAGGTATACACATAGAAGTATATTAGTCTGTATAAATTCCAAGGAAAACTATAATTTCAGGACCAGTTAGAGCTGGTTCTATAAGGTGGAATAAGGGCTGCTGAGAAAACTACCTTAACTAATCTAAAATACAGCAACCTTAAGGTGTTAGGAAATTCCATTTTGATGAGTACTGGCTGAATTACACCAACATCACCCATAAAAGGCTAGTCTTCATTTTCTTAATTTCAATGTTTTCCCTTTAAATGATTGATTAGAGTGCCCTCATGTGTCTGTATTTTTATACTATGGAGGTTTTCAAAAAGAGTACTAAATCACAGAACTGATTTAAGTACTATCCTTTTTTTTTTTTTATATGAACATTGGCTGGGCATGGTGGCTGACGCCTGTAATCCTAGCATCTGTGGGCAGTGGCTGTGGCTCAGTGGTTAGGGCGCCAGCCCCATAAACCGAGGGTGGTAGGTTTGAACCCGGCTCTGGCCAAATTGCTACAAAAAAATAGCCAGGTGTTGTGGCAGGCGCCTGTTGTCCCAGCTACTCAGGAGGCTGAGGTAAGAGAATCGCTTAAATTATGGTGACCAGATTTTAACATCGGTAAGATGGGACAACATGTCCGGGGGCGGGGCGGGGCAGTGGATGGGGCAGGGCAGGGCCTGACAACAATGCAAACTTTGATAAGCAGTTCTTGATAATCACTTCTCAGCAATTACTTGTTATTATTACAGTTTAACATTATAAAATTAACAAAAATAATATAAAATTCATATTCTGGCGAAATAGCCACATGGCAGCTGAAAACCGTATATTCCCTTCTTGTTCTCCTGCCCGTTCGTGCATTCTTTCCAAAAATCAGGACTTTTTAAAAACACTCCAGGACAAACTGCTGAAAAGCAGGACTGTCCCGCCAAAAGCGGGACATCTGGTCACCCTACCTAAACCCAAGAGCTGGAGGTTGCTGTGAGCTGTGACATCACAGTACTCAGTATACTAAGTGTGACAAAGTGAGGCTCTGTCTCTAAAAAAAATAATCCTAGCACTTAGGGCTCGGGGCCTGTGGCTCAAGCTGCTAAGGCGCCAGCCACCCACCTGAGCTGGTGGGTTTGAATCCAGCCCCGTCCTGCCAAACAACAATGACAGCTGCAACCAAAAACTAGCCGGGCCTTGTGGCGGGGGCCTATAGTCCCAGCTACCTGGGAGGCTGAGGCAAGAGAATTGTTATTTTATTTTTTTTGAGACACAGCCTCAAGCTTTCGCCCTGGGTAGAGTGATATGACATCACAGCTCACAGCAACCTCCAACTCCTGGGCTCAAGCAAGTCTCCTGCCTCCACCTCCCAAGTAGCTGGGACCACAGG
>NW_003852501.1:3391495-3392585 GCF_000181295.1 Otolemur garnettii
TCGGGCTGGGGATTCGAACCTGCCACCTTAGGTGTACGTGGCTGGCGCCTTAGCCGGTTGAGCTATAGGCGCCAAGCCCATAATTTTAAACATACATTTTTAAATCAATGCTGTTTATAGAAACTAAAATAAAGTTTTAAAAATATTTTTAAAATAATTTTGTGGGGCATGGTGGTTCACACCCATAATCCTAATACTTTGAGAGGATAAGGTAAAAATTTCACTTGGGGCCAGGAGTTCCAGAACAACCTGAGTAACATGACCAGACACCGTCTCTACAATTAATAGGGGATGGTGAGCACCTGTAGTCCCAGCCACTCTGAGGCTGAGGCAGGGGTATCACTTGAGTCCAGGAGTTTCAGCTTGATGTGAACTATGATGATGCCACTGCACTCTAGCGTGGGCAACAGATCAATTTCCCTGCCTCAGAACAAACAAATAAAAAGAGAAAGAAGGCTCGGCGCCTGTGGCTCAAGCGGCTAAGGCGCCAGCCATATACACCTAAGGTGGTGGGTTCAAATCCAGCCCCGGCTGCCAAACAACAATGATGGCTGCAACCAAAAAATAGCCGGGTGTTGTGGCAGGCACCTGTGGTCCCAGCTACTCGGGAGGCTGAGGCAGGAGACTCACTTGAGCCCAGGAGTTGGAGGTTGCTGTGAGCTGTGATGCCACAGCCCTCTACCCAGGGGGACAGCGTGAGGCTGTCTCAAAAAAAAAAAAAAAAAAGAAAGAAAACCCCAAAAACAGAAACTAGAAAAACAATCTAAATCACATATACAAAAAATGCCTAAAATGTATAGCTACAGTTCAAATAAAAAAAGTCACACCCCTCCTAATGGGAAAGAGAGTACATTGCTGGTATCTTAGAGGCCCTGGATGCCCTTTGTAAATTGCATCACTGGAGCTGACCCTCAGAAATAACACTATCTTGAATTTAGTGTTAATTATCCTCTTGATTGGCTCGGCGCCTGTGCCTCAAGCGGCTAAGGTGCCAGCCACACACACCTAAGGTGGTGGGTTTGAATCCAGCCCGGGCCAGCCAAACAACAATAATGGCTGCAACCAAAAAATAGCCGGGTGTTGTGGCGGG
>NW_003852501.1:3393157-3408184 GCF_000181295.1 Otolemur garnettii
TTTTGGTAGCCCGGGCTGTATTCAAACCCGCCACCTTAGGTGTAAGTGACTGGCGCCTTAGCCACTTGAGCCACAGGCACTGAACCGCCTTGTCATAATTGTGAAGGTGTTCTAGAGCCATATGCATACAATTTAATGAAATTTCATGCCATTCTATTGTTTCAACAATTACTTAAAGCGGACTGCAAAGGTAAAAGGAAAATAAAAGTGTATTGCACAACAAAAACAAAAGTATATTGATTTATTTGTTTACTTTCAAGTCCTTATGGTATTCCGTTTTATGAATACCCTCTTGGTAGACAGATTAGTTGGATTGATTTTATTACAAATAAAGATGTTAGAACATTCAAAATGTTGCTTCGTGTTCACTTTCCAGTTTTTCCTATTCGACAGAATCTTTCTAGGTAATGCCACTTAGTTTTCCAAAGTAGATGAGACTAATTTGTCTATAAGCACCCTTTTATCCATATCCTTGTGTGCACCTGGTTCTCAGACTTTTATTTACATTTTGGCCAGTCTGGCGAGTGAAATGTTAATGTGTTTAAATTTGCATTGCTATGACTATTCAAGAAGTTGGGCATTCTTTCTTATGTTGACTCTAATTGGCGTTTAATCTTCTATGAACAAAACCAAAACAATAAACAAAATATCCGTTATTTAACCCATTTTCTGATAGCGCTGTCTTTTTCAGTTCTGCTTTGGTAGGTTGTGACTTGTATCTTTCGCGCTTAATGATGTATTTTGAAGGTCTGATTGTTTTTTTCCAAGTTAAATCTAGTCAAATAACCATTCGTTTCTGGGTAGGGCTTTTTGTATCATACATTTCTACCCACGGGTCATGAAAATATTCTAGCACGTTATTTCCCAAAAGTTCTAGCTCAGCTGGTCACTTTTAAGTCTTTGATCCCCCTAACTCCGAGTGCGGACCTGGAAGCAGGCACGTCCAGCCACAGCTTGTAGCGGCTCCTCCTTCCGAAGAGGCGCCGTCCCGCCCTGGCCGCGGGGCCTCCGACTCCTGCGGTCAGAAACCGGGTCTGCAATTCCTTTATCAGCACGAAAAAATCAGAATTTTGCTAATAAAATAATAGGTTTTTGCTTGCCATCTGTCATGTTGTTTTGTGTCCTGTAAGGTTTTCATCTTTACGTGTGAAAACGTCACTTTAAGCTTACCTCGCCTGTAAACATTAAAGTTAAAAAACATCTCGCCTGGCTCCCATTCCTCAGCGTTTAGGGCGCCGGCCACATGCACCGAGGCTGGCGGGCTCGAACTGGCCCAGGTCTGCTAAACAAAATGAGAACTAGAACCAAAAAACAGCCGGGCGTTGTAGCGGGCGCCTGTAGTCCCAGCTACTTGGGAGGCTGAGGCAAAAGAATCGCTTAAGCCCAAGAGTTGGAGGTTGCCGTGAGCTGTGATATTACAGCTCTCTACCCAGTGCGACACATTAGGACTCTGTCTCAAAAACAACAACAAAATAAACCATCACGCAACACACTTCCCACAGACGCCACCACCCACCTTTTCCTGAAAGACTCAGTACGCAGGCGCGCCAGGCTGGGGCTCACGCCACGAATTGCGCCTGCGCAGGGAAACGCCCCGCCCCGCCCCGCCCCCCCGGCCTTCTATAAAGCCTCGAGCTTCTCATCGCGAGAGACTTCGTGCTCATGCTTGCTGCTGGGGTCGGAGGTCAGAGTGAGCGTCTAGCGGGCCATAGGAAGAAGATGGCGGTGGAATCGCGCGTTACCCAGGAGGAAATTAAGAAGGAGCCGGAGAAACCAATCGACCGAGAGAAGGTGAGGGCCCCGGCACTGTGGCGTCCCGGAAGAGGTTTGGGTGGGCCTGGAAGGACGGAGTGGCGCGACCCGTGTGTATTTTGGTCCCTAAGCTGCTTGTAGGCCGCGGCGCCTCGAGTAGGGAAAGAAACTCCGGACTCACAGCCGCTGCCTTTAACAGCTGTGCTTCCTTTCTTGTCTCCCCCAGACATGCCCGCTGCTGCTCCGAGTGTTCACCACCAATAACGGCCGCCATCACCGAATGGACGAATTCTCACGCGGGAACGTACCTTCCAGCGAGCTGCAGATCTACACTTGGTGAGCGGGCGGAGGCGGGGTCAGGGACCTGGTTTGGAAACAAGCACAGTCACTTAATGGGCTTTGTTAGTGAGGGGTAATTTTCCTGGATTAAAATGTCAACTTTTCTACTTGGGGTCTTTGGGCACAGTTCTCAGAAAGTTAGAGATTTTTGCTATTAGGTAAAAGGGCATTTGTCCATTTTGTAACGCTTTTATGATAGATGTTGAAACTTCTGTGTTGGTGAGAACTGACAAGACTCAAGATTGCTATCACTTTTGCCTTCCTGGTGTGTGGATAAGTAATGCAGTAGCTGCTTCTTAAAGGTACATGATATTAGGATAACAGGGTAAGGGGGAGTGATGCCGTTGAGTGGTATTTGTTATCTTCAAAGTACTTAACATTTCTATTTAGGTGCCATAGCATCAAAAATAAACTACTACCCCAAGCCGAGTGATTGCTGCTCTAGAGCTTTTGGTTTATGTTTTGTGAAGATTGGTTCTTGAGTATTTTTTTCTTGTTATGTGTACTTACTCTTCACCTAAGTCTGACTAAGGACAGCTGCATATTGTAAGCTTATCTTTTTTTTTTTTTTTTTTTTTTTGAGACAGAGCCTCAAGTTGTCCCCCTGGGTAGAGTGCTGTGGCATCACAGCTCACAGCAACCTCTCACTCCTGGGCTCAAGCGAGTCTCCTGCCTCCGCCTCCCAAGTAGCTGGGACCACAGGCGCCCACCACAATGCCTGGCTATTTTTTTTGGTTGCAGCCATCATTGTTGTTTGGCGGGCCGGACTGGATTCGAACCTGCCATCTTAGGTGTATGTGGATGGTGCCTTAGCCACTTGAACCACAGGCGCCGACCCTGTAAATGCTGCATGTAACTCCATGGTTTCATACCATAATGGCTTTTTAGTAGAAGTAAAAGGTGCGCAATTTTAAAAAAGTATATGATCACATTAAAAAAAAGATAAAATTTGTCTTTTTTTTTTTTTTTTTTAAGACAGAGTCTCACTGTGTCTTTCTGAGTAGAGTGCTGTGGTGTCACAGCTCATAGCATCCTCAAACTCTTGGGCCCAAGCGATTCTCTTGTCTCAGCCTCCCAAGTAGCTGGGACTACAGGTGCCTGCCACAATGCCAGGCTATTTTTTGGTTCTTCTTGTTTGGCAGGCCCAGGCTGGATTCTAACCCATCAGCTCTGGAGTATGGGGCTGGCGCTCTAGCTGCTAAGCTACAGGCGTTGAGCCCTTTCTTTCTTTCTTTCTTTCTTTTTTTTTTTGAGACAAGAGTCTCACTGTTACCTAGGCTAGAGTGCGGTGGCTTCAGCCCAGCTCATGGTAACCTCGACTGGGGTCTCAAACAGTTCTTTTGCTTCAGTCTCCCTGATAGGTGGGACTGTAGGCTCTTGCCACAACACCGCTATTTTTAGAGAAGGAATATCTCTTGCTTAGGCTGGTTTCAAACTCATGGTTGCAGGCTGGGCCTGGTCGTTCATGCCTGTAATCCTAGCACTCTAGGAGGCCTAGGTGGGTGGATTGCCTCAGCTCACAGGTTCCAGACTAGCCTGAACAAGAGCAAGACCCTGTCTCTAAAAATAGCTGAGTGTTGTGGCCAGCGCCTGTAGCCAGCTACGTGGGAGGCTGAGACAAGAAAATTGCTTGAGCCCAAGAGTTTGAGGCTGCTGTGAGTTATGACACCACAGCATTCTACTGAGGGCAGCAAAGTGAGACTGTTTCAAAAAACCCCAAAACAACAAAAAATCAAACTCCTGGCTGCAATCGATCTCCCTGCATTGATTTCCCAAAGTGCTGGGATTGCAGACCTGAGCCACCATTCCAAGCCCCCAACCCTTTTTTTTTTTTTTTAAGAGACAGGCATGCACCACCCAGCCAGCCCTGTATCTTTTTAAAGGTAACCTGTACCTACTAAGCAATAGCACCCTTGATAGCTTTTAATCTACCTTTTGTCTATATGAATTTGCCTATTCTAGGTATCTCACAGAGGTGGAATCATTACACGATTTGTCATCTCATTACTGCCTTGTTTGACTTAGCAGAATATTTGCAGGGTTCATCCATGTTGTAGTATCTATAATACTTTCCTTCCTTTGCAAGGCTGAATAATATTCCGTTCTATGAATAGCTATTCGTCTGTTTATGGACACTTGGGTTTCTGCTTTTTTGCTATTGGGAGTGATCCTGTTATGAGCATTGGCATACAGATATGTGTTTGTGTCCCTGCTTTCAGTTCTTTTGAGTTACATACCTGGGAACAGATTACTAGGTCATATGATTTTGTTTAATTTTTTGAGGAAACAAAACTTTTTCCTAGGAGCTACACCATTTTATATTTCTCAGAAGGTGTGTGATTGTAAACTGTAAGCTTAGTATACTAGAACTCAATCTTTTGAAGATTGGGAACCTTAATTAGTCTTTTGTGGAGGTGCTTGTTAAATTTATGTAGTACTATGATTCTATTCTCTTCAGCATCACAGGGTAAGAGTTCCAGGAAGGTTGATGTAACTTATAGGGCAGAATTGTTCAGTGATGACCTTTTTTTTTTTTTTTTTTTAAGAGAAAAGTCTCACTTTATCACCCTCGGTAGAGTGCCAGCCATGGCGTCATAGCTCACAGCAACTTCCAAATCTTGGGCTTAGGTGATTTTCTTGCCTCAGCTTCCTGAGTAGCTGAGACTACAGGCACTTGCACAATGCCTGGCTATTTTTTGTTACAGTTTGGTTGGGGCAGGGTTGAAACCCACCACCCTGGGTATATGGGGCGAGCGCCTTACCCACTGAGCCTCAGAGATTAAAACTTAAATTCCAAAATACAAGACTTCCTCTGCCAGGTGGTGTGCTTGGATCTTATTGTAAGGTCACTCCATTGGAAAAGGCAAATGAACAAGTATTAAGTAAGATTTTAGGGTTAATATGGCAGGTAAGATGACAAACCACCTACTCCCAGTCAAGAAAAACAAATTACAGAAAAAGCCCCCAAACTGTCTATAAATTGCAACCAAGCAAAGAAGGAACAACCTTACTTATATCTCAAAATGCTGGCCAAAGAAGACAAAGATTCTGAAAGACCAGATGGTTGGTGTCGGGGTAAGCACACATTCCTGTCTCCTCAGAAGCAATAATGAGGAAAGATTAGTTAACCAATTTTGGGAGTTTTCACATTGGAGGAGACCAAGGGCCTAACATAGGCATCCCTGGGACAATTCACGGAAAAAGTAGATTTCCAGAAAAGCCCTATAAAGACAGGCTAAGTTTGCCAGAATCCAAAATGTTCTGTGGAGTTTTGGGAACAAGCCAAACACCGAAGGAATGTTCTATATTTTGTACTTGGTGGTCATTAAATAGGTTATCAGAAGAGAATTACCTAGGTCACTATTAGTCAGGGTTAATCCAGAAAAACAGAACCAGTAGAAGAAAGATATTACAAGATTTATTGCAAATAAATGACTTAAGTGATTTTAAGGGCTGATTAGGCACCTGTGTCCTAAATTCATGGGGCAGGTCCTTGGGAAAGGCTGGAACCCTTGATGTGACCTGAGCTTAAGTTGCTATCCACAGCTAGATTGATGTTTTTAGGCAGTTTCAGGTCTGTTCTTACTAAGGCCTATTCTTTTTTTTTTTTTTTTCTTTGAGACAGCACTTCAAGCTCTCACCCTGGGTAGAGTGCTGTCACATCACAGCTCACAGCAACCTCCAACTCCTGGCTCAAGCGATTTTCCTGCCTCTGCCTCCCAAGTAGCTGAGACTACAGGCACCCACCACAACGCCTGCTATTTTTTGGTTGCAGCTGTAATTGTTATTTGGCGGGCGCAGGCTGGATTTGAACCTGCCAGCTCAGGTGTATGTGGCTGGTGCCTTAGCCTTTTGAGCCATAGGTGCCGAGCCTGTCCAGCTGTTTTTTTAGAGACAAGGGTCTCCCACTTGCCCAGGCTGGTCTTTAACTTGTGAAGACAATGCGCTCCGCCCAATTTAAGGCCTTTCAATTGAAGAAATTAGGTGTTACCTAGGTTATCTAGGTAGACTTCAATCATATCTTCAAAATATCTTACAGAAATACCTATATTAGTATTCATTTGTATTTAGTTGAGTAACTGGGGACTATAGTTTTGCCACGTTGTCATACAATTTTGAGCTTCACAATGACCTCCCGGACAGTGGTCAGAAAGCCCTGGTTGGCACTGTAGCTGTTGGTCTGGGAACATAGTTCTTAGAAGTTGGGGTATTTGGAGGATTCATGCTGTCCGAACTGCTAAAGGGTGTGAAACAAATTCTCTAGGTTAAGTATGAGCAAGATGACAATATGGAAAATGTTTTTAGAAAAGAAAAAAAGTCCTTTGTAGTGTGTATTATGAGTACACTCTATATATCAGAATATAGATTGAGCATCCTAAGTCTAAAATCTGAAATTCTCCAAATTAGAAACTTTTAAGCACTGACATGGAGCCACAAGTAGAAATTTCCACACATAGATATTTAACATAAGCTTTTTTCATGTACAAAATTACTGAAAATACTGTATGAAGTTCCTTTCCAGCTGTATATTTAGGTGTATATGAATCATAAGTGAATTTTGTATTTATATGTGGGTTCCAGCCCCAAGATAGCTCATTATGTTTATGCAAATATTCCAAAAATGAAAAATCTTAAATACTTCTGGTCTTAAGCATTTCCAGTAAAGGATACTCAACCTGTAATTGATACAGAATGATTAACATCAGAAAGAACATCAGGTAAAATAAAATCACCACCAAAACAGATAAAACCAGTCTGATTGTAGCCAGGCTTTGTGGTCAGCGTCTGTAATCCCAGCTACTGGGAGGCTGAGGCAAGAGAATCGCTTATGCCCAAGAGTGTGAGGTTGCTATGAGCTGTGATGCCACTGCACTCTACTGAGGGTGACACTCTTGTCTCAAAACCAAAAAAAATTTTTTTTCTCCGTAGTATTGTGGATATATACAAAAAGATGTCCTCAGTGATGTTAACATCTGGTTATTTCTGATTGGAGAGATTTGGGATATAATTTATTGCTTTTCTTGTGTATGTCTTTAAATAATGTGCATGTATCAAGTTGGGAAGGGCAGTGATGCCCAGCTTCTCACCTCTCATGGTACATATAGTGGCCTTGGGTCTGAAACATTTCCTTGCAAAGAGAGCCTTCCCAGCCTGTGTTGGGCAGATCTAGTGGCGGTATCTTTCCCTGTTCTGGCCTTGATGTGTACTTTGTTTTGTTTAAGTGTGTATGCTGTATCATTCCTGCTCACATGACTGCTGTATTTATCCCCAACAAAAAGGGAAGAGAGGTCTTTTGCCTGAAGCATGACTGGAGAATATAACAATCTCACTGTGTTGGCTGTGGAGTAAGACCTGCTAGCCGTGGGGGCTGACATTATTGTAGGTGATTTTACTGTCTCTTTGTTGGTGTGAACAAAGTCTTGTTCAGCCGGTGCCTGCATAAGTCAGGTCTGTCTTGGTGACTCGGACACCTGCAAATCACACATTGGCTTTACATCTTGGGACTGCTGTTCCTGGTGGTAGATACTACGATGGTCTTTGCTGTCCTTAACACAGTAGGCCTCCTTTCCTTGGAGGTAGTAACAGGTGTCACTTGTTTGACATACCAGTTCTATACAAAACAGAAACTTTAAAAAATGTGAGATGAATCCCAGCACTCTGGGAGGTTGAGGTGGGTGGAGTGCCTGAGCTCAGGAGTTCAAGACCAGCTCTGAGGTAGAGTAGGACTCCATCTCTGAAAATTGCCTGGCACCGTGGCGGGCATCTGTAGTCCCAGCTACTCAGGAGGATGTGGCAGAAGAATTGCTTGAGCCCAAGAGTTTGTGATAGCTGTGAGCTGTGATGCCACCATACTCTACTAGGAGTAGGGGGTACAACAAAGTGAGACTCTGTCTCAAAAGAAAAAACGTGAGATGGAGATAGGTTGAAGGCAACAAAGGGGTATAATGAGAGGCGAAAATAAAGCAGTGATTGTGGGGATGAAGAAAAAATAGATCTTTGTGTAACAGGGTGGAGATGGCATAAATTGAACAAGTCTTATGGTTGTGACTTGGGTGGCTAAGTGGTATTTTTGATACAAATGTGAGAGGAAAGGCGTGTTTTGGGAAGAAGACTTTTTCTGTTATGAAAAATACTGAGAAAGATTTGGCCCAGTAGAAAATAGATGATGTATTTTTCATCACTGTAGTTAAAGCCAGTGGTTTCCTTTAGGTATGGTGAATAGCGTATGGAGCTAAAACTAAATGAGTTCTTTGATGTGTGATTCCTACTTGATGCAGAACCTGAGAATTCTTGCTCTTCAGGAGTGCCTCCTGATTATAGGGCTCCACGGGCATTGCTGTTTCAAATTCCAAACCATCCCTTTCGTTTTCCTAGTTGTTAAGGAAGAAAAGCATATAAAAACATATACTAGGTTGTTATTAAGATGCCTGTACTGTATTTTAAAAGACTTCTAGGCTGGGTGTGGTGGCTCATACCCGTAATCCCAGCACTTTGAGAGGCTGAGGCAGAAGGATTGCTTGAGGCCAGGAGTTTCAGACCAGCTTGAACAAGAGCAAGACCCTCTCTACAAAAAATTAGCTAGGTGGCGCATACCTCTAGTCCTTGCTATTCTGGAGGCTGCGGTAGGAGGCTCGCTTGGAGCCCAGGAGTTTGAGGTTCCTGTGTGCTATGATGATGCCACTACTTCTTTTAGCCTGGTAATAGAGGGAGACACTGCCTCAACACAAAAAGGAGGGGGTGGTTCCAGATTGTGCCATATTATGTATTACCTCATGGGACTATATAAAGTTGAGTTCAAATCAGTATTTTGCAGAGTAAGAATTTGTAAGAGGAGCCTGAGCTTTATTGTGAGAAAATTTCATTGGCTCTTGATCTCCTTCTATCATAAACTCACCTTAAGATTCCATCTAAGGGCAGTGCCCATAGCTCAGTGGTAGAGCGCCGACCATATACACTGAGGCTGGCAGGTTCAAACCTGACCCAGGCCTGCTAAAACAAGCTGACAACTGCAACAAAAAAATAGCTGGGCGTCGTGGTGGGTGCCTGTAGTCCCAGCCACTTGAGAGGCTGAGGCAAGAGAATCGCTAAAGCCCAAGAGTTTGAGGTTGCTGTGAGCTGTGATGCCAAGGCACTTTACCCAGAGCGACAGCTTGAGACTCTGTCTCAAAAAAATCCATCTAAGAAAGAAAAGAAAGACATTACATCTCTATGAAAATGCCTTCCTAACTCCTTGATTCTTAGATGCATTCTAATGCCAAAAAATGCTAAAATGGGGAAGAGTACATGTCTTAGAAATAATGAAATACAATTATTTTGCCTATTTCAATTAATTTTGATTTGGACTGTTTACCATTAGGCCATAAGATTTTATGTAGAGCAGCTCAGCACCTATAGCTCAAGTAGCTGGGGCGGTGGCCACGTACACCAGAGCTGGTGGGTTCATACCCCTCCTGGGCCTGCCAAACAACAGTGACAGCTGTAACAATAACAAAAATAGCTGGGCGTTGTGGTGGGCTCCTGTAGTCCCAGCTGCTTGGGAGGCTGAGGCAAGAGAATCACCTAAGCCCAAGAGTTTGAGGTTTCTGTGAGCTGTGATGCTACAGTACTTTACTGTGAGGCTGACACAGTGAGACTCTGTCTTGAAACAAACAAAAAGATTTTGCATAACAACAAGAGATTAGAATATGGGACTTCTGGATTTCTGAAGAGCCCTTTAACCCTAAGGGTTTGGATTTTTTTTTTCAAAGAGACAAAGTCTCTTATCTCTCAGGATAGAGTCAGTGGTGCAGTCATGGTTCACTGCAGTCTCCAGGTCTTGGCTCAAGTGGTTCTCTTGCCTCTGCCTCCCAAGTAGCCAGACTGTACACATGCACCACCACACTCAGTGAATTAAAAAAAAAAATTTGTGAAGAGAAGGGATTCTTTGTGTTGCCTAGGCAAGTATCAAATTCCTGGGCTCAAGAAAAGAGTCATCAAAATTTTCCACAATGAGGATGATGGGAGTTTTTTTCAAATTTTTAAAAAAATTTTCTCTATACATATATATGTGTTTATTTGGTTTCCACTTTTTGCCTTCACAAAATTAAAAAGGCTTAAAATTTAATAACAATAACAATGTTTAAGATAAGGACTAGAAACAAAAACTTGTAAAAAACGAACAAATATAAATACATTCAGAAATCAGATGATTGCTGCATTGAAATATTGAGCAATAATAATAATGCAAAAATTAAGTAATATTCACATTGTCAGATAAGAGTATGTCTATCATAGAGTGCTTTGACTCTGAGGTTCAGTATGGAGTCATCAGTTATTTCTTTCCAAAGTCTCAAAAAATAGGCAACTAATATTTATAAATAAAAATAAAAGATACTTTTTTTTTTCCCACGTTTTTTGGCTGGGGCTGGGTTTGAACCTGCCACCTCCAGCATATGGGACCAGTGCCTTACTCCTTTGAGCCACAGGCGCTGCCAATAAAAGATAATTTCAAAAAAACAGATCTTGCCAAATCTTACAGACAATAGAAGCTGATGGGAGTTTTTGAAGGCAAATAGAATTTTTAGCTGTCTCAAAATTAAACTGTAGCTTAAGACCCTGGCATTTTCTGACATAAGTCATAAACAACCCAGTTATACTTAATTATTCTTGTTGTTATTGCTGTTTAATCAAATGTAAATGTGTTTTTTTTTAAATTCAGGATGGATGCAACCTTGAAAGAACTGACTAGTTTAGTAAAAGAAGTCTACCCAGAAGCTAGAAAGAAGGGCACACACTTCAATTTTGCGATTGTTTTTACAGATCTTAAGAGACCTGGCTATCGGTAGGTAACTTCTCATTTTTAATTTCTGTAATTTCTTTTTGTTTTTGGTGTGTTTTAGTTCATAGAGGTAACTGCTTTAATGATTGTCATTAGTGAGGGAAGTAAGAATTTATATTATCATGATGTCTGATTTAGCTTAATATAGTACTTAAAGTTTTGAAATATGTTATGATGGAGCAAATCCAGTCCCTTATTTACTTTGTGATACACATTAGTTTTCATTGATTTGTGGATCATTAACAGTTGATTTTCTTTCCTGCAGAGTTAAGGAGATTGGCAGCACCATGTCTGGCAGGAAGGGGACTGATGATTCCATGACCCTGCAATCACAGAAGTTCCAAATAGGAGATTATCTGGACATAGCAATTACACCTCCAAATCGGGCACCACCTCCTTCAGGACGCATGAGACCTTATTAAATTCTATTTACTATTCGTGGAATTTATTTTTTGGTCAGTTATGTAAAATAAACTTCCATGCTCTTTTTCCTCTTCTGATTATTGCCATTAAGCCTTTAAATTGTAAACAAATTATAATGCATCTATTTAGGAGTTAGATTTGGATGTACTATATGAATATTAATAGAACTCTTGTGCTTTTCAAGCCCTTCTGTAAACTATGAAGAAAAGTGCTCTTAGCATTCTGTGTAAAACTGTATTGTTAAATACATGTGTGTAATCAGTCTGAGTGTGAAAGTTAATGGAGGCATGGGAACAGGGTTTAATCTCATATTTGGGGTTTTATACTAAGTAGTGGAAGAGGGTAAGTTTAAGCCCCCAAGGAGCACAACAAGAAAGCCCTGGGATTATATGAAATTGAATGTGACTTTGTGGTGTGGACTTGTAAGCATTTAGAAAAAGGACCTATAAGAATGAGGCAATGTGTTGGAAGAGGTATTTTGGCATAGTTGGAGCTGAGGCAAGTTAAAGAAGCTGTCAGCTTGATCCAGGGTACCATGACACAAAGGTTAGAGAAAAGAACAGGCTCCATAGTGAGGGCTTCTCGTGTTTTAAAAATGGGGGGAGTAGGGAAATTTGGAGGCAGGAACCAGGAACAGGAAACAGACTTAGAAATTTAGTTAAGCGGCTGGGCACCTGTAGCACAGTGGTTATGGCACCAGCCACATACACTGAGGCTGGTAGGCTTGAACCTGGCCCAGGCCAGCTAAAACAGCAATGACAACTGCAACAAAAGTAGCCAGGTGTTGTGGCCTGTAGTCCCAGCTACTTGGGAGGCTGAGACAAGAGAATCACTAAAACCCAAAAGTTTGAGGTTGCTGTGAGCAGTGACATTACAGCACTCTACTGTGAGGGTGACAGTGAAACTATGTCTCAAAAAAAAAAAAATTTTTTTTAGTTAAGGGTGGAAAGGTTTACCATGAAGTCTGCAAGTGGAGCGAGGGAAGAAAGGAATCTCAAGACCAGGGGAGAAGAGCCAGGGATGGGGTCAGATTCACAGTAGGAGATAACACACCCTGCTGTGTGTCAGACAGGGCTGGTACACATCTGAGGGGCCACATAGCGTGGCAACTGAGCCAGTGGGCAAAACGTTTACATCCTGACTGCATGTGTAGTTCTGTGACCTTGAATAAGTTACTTGGATCAAGTCTTCTTTTGCAAAGTGGAAATAACAACCCATAGGATTGTGAAGGTTAAATAATTTGTAAAGGGCTTAGAGTAGTGCCTGACGGATAAAAATAAATACTTGTTAATGGCCATAAAGTGGAGTTCATCAAAACTGGAACCCTGGCTTGGCGCCTGTGGCTCAAGCAGCTAAGGTGCCAGCCACATACACCTGAGCTGGCGGGTTTGAATCCAGCCTGGGCCTGCCAAACAACAGTGATGCCTGCAACCAAAAAATAGCCAGGTGTTGTGGCGTGTGCCTATAGTCCCAGCTACTTGGGAGGCAGAGGCAGGAGACTTGCTTGAGCCCAGGAGTTGGAGGTTGCTGTGAGCTGTGATGTCACAGGACTCTACCCAGGTTGACAGCTTGAGGCTCTGTCTCAAAAAAAACCCCAGGAACCCAGTCTTCCTTGAGACTGCTCTACACAGTTACAATCAGTATAGCAGCATGTATTAAACCTAATTACTAGGTGGCGCCTGTTGCTCAGTGGGTAGGGTGCTGGCCCCATATACCAAGGGTGATGGGTTCGAACCCAGCCCTGGCCAAACTGCATACAAAAAATAGCCAGGCATTGTGGTCCCAGCTACTTGGGAGGCTGAGGCAAGAGAATCACCTAAGCCCAGGAGTTGGAGGTTGCTGTGAGCTGTGACTGAGGGCGATAAAGTGAGACTCTGTCTCTAAAAGTAAATAAATAAACCTAATTACCTTTAGTCTGTTAGAGAATTGGAAATGTATATCCCAAAATGAAAAAATTGCACTAGCAATAAAATTGCACTAGTTTTATCTTATAGGTACAAAAGGAACCATTTAAAATCTAATAATTCTGTGGAATAGGTGTCCCTGTTGTAAAGTCACTGACAGACCAGCCTGGAGCCCTGAATCTTGTGTCTCTGCTGCTCTGTCATTTACCCAAACCCTCAAGTGGTTTAATTCAGACAAGATTGACTTGAGTTCTGTGTGCCATAAAGTTAATTTAAACCTAACTTCCTGGAAAAAGCCTGTTTAGGAGAAAATGATTTACTCTGCAGGTCGAGGGTGGGGAGTCTTAAAAAGGACCTGTACAAGCCAGTTGTTCATATGGTGTGAGCTCTTAGCCAGAGGCTCTACCATAATTCCAAGTTACTCTCCCACTAAATTGAAAATAGTGTTTTGGCTGGTTTGCCAAAATCCCACCCTTTGCTTGGTTCCAACATGAAATTTTTCCTTTAAGGATTTCATTCTTCACGAAAAGTATAAAAAATACCTACTGGATTTATTATTGAATATAATGTTAAGAACGAAAGGACTCCTATGCAGTCGTTAAGTGTGGCTTTGAGTCATAACTGAGCTGTTTCCTCAAATATAAAATAGAAGTAGTTACTATGACAGCACCTTGCTCTGTGTTTTAGTATCTGCCCTGACTGCCTCAATTGTGTATAGTCTGTAGTTGACATTTTCCCTTTGGAATGTGTAAGGAACAGTATACAACATTGTCCGTGTCTTTTTCTGTTTTCTGACCTATATAAAAACTGGGACAGTTAGACTCAAACTCTGACCATTGACTCTCATTTCAGGTACATTAATATGCGTGTGCACACATGTGAGGGACAGGTATGAGTGGAGGTAGAACTTTGTTAGGCTCGGTTTGAAATTCCCTAAATCTTAAACCCTGTCACTAAATAGCTGACCTCAGTCTTTCTAAATATTTAATCAAACACAAATTCCAAACTTGTTTTTGTGAAGTGGAGAAGGGAGCATTGTACAACCAGGCTTATAATATTTACATAGTTACGTTTAGCTGTGCCGAATACAGGTGGTATCCGACTTCACAGGGGTTTTAAATTCTGATTTTCAACTTTGCAATGATATGAAAGTGATGTACCGTATTCCCTGGGCTCCTTAACTTTTGATGAGGCCACATGCAGATAAATCTGTCATAAATTGAAAATATTAAGTAGAAAATGCACTTTCAACTTAGGATATTTTTAGCCAATGATGGGCTTATTGAGACATGACCGTATAAGTCTGTACTTGGCTAAGAAGCAACTTTACCTGCATTATCTCATTTAATCTTCACAACTGAGATAATGACTAATTTCCATTTATAAATGCGCTTGAAGCCTAGGTTGGTTTTTAACCTTTTGGGTCAGCCCAGACAGAAGCGTACTTTCTATTAAACAGTTCAGAAGTGGGGGTGAGGGGAAATTGAACCTTGGTAGCCAATAGTAGAAGAGTAGTTGAAATATACATTTCCAGAAATAGTGTTCTTTCATACTTTGTTTTATCCTTGATTTATTAATCTAGCTTCTACCCATACTACCATGCTGCTCTTGTGGCATTATCCATTACAATTATAAATCTCTGCCAAGATAAAACTAGACCACCCTTATTCAGTTTTCTTTTTGAGACAGAGCCTCAAGCTACCCCCCTGGGTAGAGTGCCATGGCATCACAGCTCACAACCTCCAACTCCTGGGCTCAAGTGAGTCTCTTGCCTCAGCCTCCCAAGTAGCT
>NW_003852501.1:3409537-3419046 GCF_000181295.1 Otolemur garnettii
GGGAAACCTGGCACATGCTGCCACACGGAGGGACCTGGAGGATGTCATGCCACGGGACTCTACCCAGGGGTTCCCTGTCTCCAAAAAAAAAAAAAAAAAAAAAAAAATAGTAACCATTGGAAATGGGCAGAAAATTTGCAGTATTCCTGATTAACTCCCCTCATACCTTCTGGTACTTTGCCAGAATGGCTTACAAAATGAATGTCTGATAAACATACAGTACAATCCCCCATGTGCCATGGGCCAGCAGCAATACAAAGACCAATCCACATGGATGGAGATACTTCCTCAGGAAGTCTGGCAAGGAAGGAAGATGATAAAAGGTAGAAAAGTGTCCCAAGAAATAGCCAGGTGTTGTGGCAGGTGCCTGTAGTCCCAGCTACTTGGGAGGCTGAGGCAAGAGAATTGCTTAAGCACAAGAATTTTGAAGTTGCTGTGAGCTGTGAGCCACTGTCACTCTACCGATAGCAACATAGTGGTAATGGGTAATGTACCTGTCCCAACTTATGTGTAAGTTTAACTTAAGAACTAACCTACAGAACCTATCTTGTTTGTAACCCAAGGATGGCCTGTATTGACTGACTCTTGGCCAAAGTTCAAGATAGAGAGGAGTGTCTGATACTACTGCAATAATCTAAGAGAGAATTGGGGCAAGGCAAAAGGTGGAGAGGAGAGAACATCCCAGGGATGTTTGGAGACCAATTTCCAGGGGTGGTGCCTGTGGCTCAAAGAGTAGGGAAAAGAGTAGTGGGGGAGGGCGGGCGTGGTTGCTTAGTCTTGTAATCCTAGCACTTGGGAGGCTTAGGAGGGTGGATTGCCTGAGCTCACAGGTTCAAGACCAGTCTGAACAAGAGCAAGACCCCCCCAATCTTTAAAAATAGCAGGGCATTGTGGCGGGCACCTGTAATTCCAGCTACTTGGGAGGCCAAGGCAAGAGAATCACTTGAGCCCAGGAGTCTGACATTACTGTGAGCTGTGACAGCACAGCACTCTACTAGGGGCAACAAAGTGAGACTGTATCAAAAAAAAAAAAAGTGGGAAAACATGCTTGAAAGATCCCAATGTTTGGAGCTTAAGAAGCTGGCAGCATAACAATTTTAAAGAACAGAAACTAGAATCACAGGGGGAAAATGGAGAGGGTCAGGGAAAGATGAAATTTGGACAATTTTGAGGGGTCATCACAAAGCAAGTAGAGACGCTGCAGGCAATCAGAAATGCTCGACTTTATTGCCCATCTTAAAATAACCTCTTTGCTCCACAACCCCTCTAGCCTTCTTTCTTTTTTCTTTAGCAAATCTAGCTAAAAGAACTGTGTATAGCAGTTTTTACTTCCTCACCTACTTTCTCTTGCACCCTCTCTGGACGTTTTTTTTTTTTTGAGACAGAGTCTCAAGCTGTTGCCCTGGGTAGAGTGCCATAGCATCATAGCTCAGAGCAACCTCCAATTGTTGGGCTTAAGCGATCCTCTTGCCTCAGTTTTTCTATTTTTTTTTTTTTAGTAGAGACAGGGTTTCATTTTTGCTCAGGCTGGTCTTGAACTCATAAGCTCAAGCAATCCACCTACCTCGGCCTCCCAGAGTGCTAGGGTTATAGATGTGAGCCACCTTGCCCCACCAACCACAGTTACTCTTAAGAAGACTGTAAGAATTCTATCACGAGGGTGGTGACTGTGGCTCAGTGAGTAGGGTGCTGGTCCTATAAACCAAGGGTGGCGGGTTCAAACCTGGCCCTGCTGTACTGCAACAAAAAAACAGCCAGGTGTTGTGGCGGACATCTGTTGGCCCAGCTTCTTGGGAGGCTGAGGCGAGAGAATCTCCTAAGCCCAGGAGTTGGAGGTTGCTGAGAGCTGTGTGACGCCATGGCACTCTACCAAGGGTAATAAGGTGAGACTCTGTGTCTCTATAAGAAAAAAAAAATTAATTCTATCACGAAGGGACGAAATTCTACTTAGACCAGGTACTTCAGAGAGTGACAATCCCCTTCTCTCAATTTTTTTTTTTTTAAATTCCAGTTTTGGCCGGAGCTGGGCCTGAACCAGACACTCTGAGCATATGGGGCCAGCGCCCTACTCCTTGAGCTACTGGTGCCGCCCAATATCAAATATTTTAATGGGTGGCAAGAAAACTCACTTTCAGAAATGAATGAAAAGTTGACAACTTTCAGTTCTAGGAAGTACAACAATGTTTTTGATCTTTGCAAATTAAAAAACATACAATCTTATATGTGGCCAAAGAACCAAGATGACAGGTTTATAGTTTGCAGGAAACTCATGTATCCTTTAGAAACTCTTTGCACTAGTCTAAATAGAAGTACAAATACATTGAAGGAAAAGCCTATGAACATATCAATAGTAACATAACAAAGCTATCCTCCTGGTTATACAGGTAACTACAATGCTTTTGCTGATCTTTGATGATATTGCTAAAGACATGGACACTGAAACAGAAATTACCAAAAAATCGCAGGACATTTTATCACAGTGGGGGGTATCTTTGGCAGAAAGTCATCCTTCAGAGTCTGATTTTTCACTGAGATCAGTTTCTGAAAACTCCAGCCTGCCTTCACAAAAATGATCCCTGTGAAGCATATCTGCCTCCAGGCACCCAAGAACATGCTTTTCCCCTCATTTCAGTCAGATCCAGAATATAATTTTGAAGGTAGTCAAGACTGTTTCACATTCACAGTCAAATCCAATTACAGCGTTCCACCAAACAATAATTCATGGAATAAATGGAGCTTTCAAAAAATAACCTATATTTTATTCAGATTTTGAGTGCATTGAAATTAGTATTGATGAATGGATTCCCTCTTATGGCACAAAAAATATTCCTTTCAGATGTGCATGGAAATGTTTTGCTGCCCGTAATTCCTCTGATGAAGAAGAGTTACCAAGAAGGAAACTAAAACGTGTCAGGCAAAGAACTGATAAATGTTTTTAAAAAGTTAAACAATAAGCTTATAACTATGGTTGCAAAACAGAAAACGCCTAAATGTAACTGAAAGTCCAGGCTGGATTTCTAAAAGTCCAGACATTCAAGTCCTAGAAGCCCCTCAGTTGTACCCTGTTCTTGGACTTTCTGCTTGTTCAGAAGTCAAATGTTGCCTTCTATGTTCAGAAAATTGTCCACCTTCCATGTCTGAAACTAAAAGAGCTTGGTCACCAGAATCGTTTTCAGAAAAAAATCACCTGAACCCAATCCCTGATGGAAAACTATGATTGGGATATTTGGGTACTTTATCTTCTACTTTGATTGTACTTTATAGTAAAATTGTTAATATTGCTTTTTAAAAGTATTGGTGAAAATGGCACATACAACCAGAAATAAATCCTTTTCAAACCAAACCCCCCCCAAAACTAACAACCCCCCCCAAACCAACTGAATAAACCATACGTCAACAAGACAGAGGTTAAACCAAATCAAAACATCACAAAAAGCATACGATGACTTCAAGTCCATGTTCCTCTTTGAAATGAGTTGGTCTTAAAAAGGGAGAAAGAGGTAGGGGAATGTGAATAACAAAGTCAGTCCAGATGTGTTTTCATCTCATCCTGCTCAGTTTCTGTAATGGATGATCCATTGGTTCTGCAACAGATACAAATAAAAAATATCAATTAGGTATAACTAAAAGCCATCAACAAAACAAATAACATGACAGTTGTGACTATATATTTTATAGTTACAAAATTGCTGAAGATATTTCTGGTATCATTAAAGATATACTGGTATCATTAAACGTGACAATCTGGAAGTCTGGGATTCAAGGCTTACAAGTTCTATATTAAAAGACAGAGAGGCTATTAACCTAAACTGATAAATGTCAATTAAAAACAAAATTTTTACTACCATTAAGATGTTAATGTTTAAATGTCTTCCTCAAATAACACGTGAATTTCTTTACAATGGTCACATACTCACCAGTTTTCTTTGTTGTCAATATCTTGGATGTTCTCTCCATCACGTTTAAGGACCCTTTTGCTGGGTGGCACTGCTTTAATTGCTACTGGAGTAGCTAGGTTTGAGTTGTATTTTGATAAAATCTAAAACAAAAGGCAAATTTCTTATTATCAAGTTATATGAAGAACAGAATCTTAATTCAGAAGGTATTATGTTAAAAAAAACATGGACAATTTCAAAATCTGGGTTATAAATAAACACAACAAATGTTTTTTGTTTTTGTTTTTGAGACAGAGTCTCACTCTGTCACCCTGGGTAGAGTGCGTGGCATCAGCCTAGCTCAAAGCAACCTGACGCTCCTGGGATCAAGCAATCCGCTTGCTTCAGCCTCTGGAGCAATGGGACTACGTGCTCATCACAATGCCTGGCAAGTTTTTTCTACTTTTACTGGAGACAGGGGTCTTGCTCTTACTCAGGGTGGTCTTGAACTCCTGAGCTCGGCTTCCAGTGTGCTAGGACTACAGGTGTGAGCCACTGCACCTGGCCAACACTATGAATTTTTTTTTTTTTTTTTTTGAGATAGAGTCTTACTACATAGCCCTCGGTAGAGTGCTGTGGAGTCATAGCTCACAGCAACCTCAAACTCTTGGGCTTAAGCGATTCTCTTGCCTCAGCCTCCCAAGTAGCTGGGACTACAAGGCGCCTGTCACAGCACCCAGCTATTTTTTTGTTGCAATTGTCATTGTTGTTTAGCAGGTGGGTTTGAACCCGCCAGTCCTGGTGTATGTGGCTGGTGCCCTAACCACTAAACTCTGGGTGCCAAGACTAAGAATTTTTTTAGGCTCAGTGCCCTTAGCTCAATGAGCAGGGCTCCAGCACATACACGGAGGCTGGCGGGTTTGAGCCTGGCCTGGGCCAGCTAAACAACAATGACAACTGCAACAACAACAACAACAAGCTGGGCATTGTGGCGGGCACCTGTAGTCCCAGCTATTTGGGAGGCTGAGGCAAGAGAATCGCTTAAGCCCAAGAGTTTGAGGTTGTCTACTGAGGGCAATGTAGTGAGACTCTGTGTCAAAAAAAGAAAAAAAAAGGTGACATTAAATATGAGGTTTTCTTTCTTTCACATAGAAATAAGACAGAAGAATCAGCCACGAGGCAGTGGAAATTTCTATATGACTCGCATAAAGACAGAAGGCATTCCTTTTTCCTTGCCCAGTGTAAAATATCTCTGAAGAAAAAGACAGAAAGATGGATACTGAATACTTTGTTGACATCCTAGGAAGGATCAGTTCAAATGGCATTTGGATATTTTCCCAAGTTTGAGTTTATCCTTCTCATGGCACACTATAAGCCAGGAAGATTTCTAGAATGGTTACCAAGAATTCCACATATTTAAGTAATAACTGCCCAAAACTGTAACTTCTATTAAGGGGAGGGTGTGTGTGTCAGGAGTTGGAGACTATAGTGAGCTATGATCATGCCACTACACTCTAGCCTGGGCAATAGAGCAAGATTCTGTTTCTTGGGAAAAAAAAAAAGGAAATGGAGGGAGACTGTAAAAAAATCACACTAGGGCTGCGCTTGTGGCTCAAAGAGTAGGGCGCTGGCCCCATATGCCGGAGGTGGCAGGTTCAAACCCAGCCCTGGCCAAAAACTGCCCCAAAAAACCCCAAAATCACATTAGTTATTTCAAGTTAGCAGTTGTTATAAATCTGTAGTAGACTAATGGTAATGGATGTTATGCATATACCATCACATCAGATACAGTGTCATATGGCACAAAAAAACATGCAACAGGGTTACACTCTGAGGAATGTGCTGTTAGGTGATTTATCATTGCGCAGATGTTATAGCATTGTGTTTACATAAACCTCAGGGGTATGGCCTACTGCACACCTGGGCTACATGCTATGGCTCCTAGGCCACACACCTGCACAGCACATTACTGTGCTAAATATTATGGGCAACTGTAACACAATAGTAAGTATCTTTGTATCTACATATTTAAAAGGTACAGTAAAAATACAGTATTATAATATTGTGAGACCACCATCATATACATATGTACAAGGTATGACAATAAGTTTGTGAACTCATCCTGAACAAAGTACTACACATCTCATTGTAGAATATCACTAAGGTCACCTTTGAAGTAATCCCCTTGGGAAGATATGCACCTACCTCAGCACCTAGTTCACCCTTCAAAGCAGTTTTGGAACTCTTTTTCTGGAATGTCCGTCAGAGATATTGTCATATGGCACACAAAAACACGCAACAACAATAATGAATGCTACTCAGTACGACATTGCCACACGCTGACATGGAACACAGCTGTGAGACACTGATATACCAAGGTTATGAAGCCTTACTGAATTGTTTGTACAGTGCTGCCAACATAAGCACATGCAAATTTAATTGTCAGACCTGTATGATGACAGCTCTGATGGTCATTCTAGAAAAAGTTCTCAAATTGCTTTGAAGGGTGGACTAGGTGCTGGAGTTGGCACATAACTTGCCAACAGGAGTACTTTGAAGGTGACCCTAGGATATTCAGCAATGAAGTATGTAGCAACTTTTCTAGGATTAGTTCTCAAATGCAATTGTCAGACTTTATATGTCATAATGTATCACTGAATCAGAAATATTGTTATGTGGTGCAAGACTATATTCTAATATAAACCAAATGGTGTTTTGTTTTTTTTTTTTGAGACAGAATCTCACTATGTCACCCTCGATAGAGTGCTGTGGCATCACAACTCACAGCAACCTCAAACTCTTGGGTTTAAGTGATTCTCTTGCCTTAGCCTCCCAAGTAGCTGAGACTATAGGTGCTGCCACAACGCCCGGCTATTTTTTGTTGTAGTTGTCATTGTTTAGCAGGCCCAGGCCAGGTTTGAACCCGCCAGCCCTGGTGTATGTGGCTGGTGCCATAACTACTGAACCATGAGTACCAAGCCCAAATGGTGTTTCTTAAATTGAGGTCCATGTTTAAAGTTCAAGAAACACTGATATAAGTTATTCATTATACCCCACTCCAGAGAACTATAGGGTAAAAGACTTTCTGACTTTGCCAGCAATACTTTCAACCATGATCAACATGAAAACCACAGTTGAACAAGTATTGGAAAATATTAGAATGCATTTCAGAACATGGGAGTTAAAGGTAAAGAGAAAAAGGCCCATGAAGGTATTATCACTAAAAACACGAAGTCCCTGGCTTGTGCTCAGCTCAGTTCAGGGCCTAACAAACTCAGAATTTAGATTTTTTCTCAATAGTAAAACTATCACATTAGCCTAATGACAAGTAAGATAGTATATATGAAGTTTCAGATCTTTAATATAAATATCTAACATTGAAAAGAATAGAAAAAATAAAATAGCCTGGAAAAATAACCTGGAGAATATCTTCTGGAATGGTAGTTACTTCTGGGGGTGTAGGTGTTCTGAGCAGATTCTCATAAGAAGAAATCGCAGGAGAAGAGGGATCCGCAAAATTCTCAAAGCACTTGTCGGAGTTTAGTATTAACGAAGTACAATCTTTAACTTTTAGATCATTTGATGAACTATTTGTTTTTGATAATGAATAATTTGTGGATCCCTATTGATAAAAATAAATCATTAAATCATGGTAGTATAAAATAATATAGTAAATAAAAATTATTAGTCATTTGTTAGTTTTGTTGTGGTCTCTAAGTAGGCCCCCAAATGACTCCCTCTCCCCGTCGCAAATCAAGTTCTAAACAAAATCCAGAAAAAGAAATGGAATAAGGAGGACAAAATACCACTTCATTACTAACAAGACTGAGGCAGAGTTGAATGAGCAGTTCACCCATGTACACTGACCAACTGGCTAAGTCACCCCATCTCTCAACAATCAAAGTTAATAGAGAGGATGGGAGTGTTACTTCAGTAGGGCATCTCCCACGTAAAGGTTAATTGCAAATAACAAATGCCAGCAGGCAGAAACTGAAACTTCAACTAATGAAAAACACTGTCTACAGCTGTACTGTCCAATGTATTAACAGTATTACAAGCCACATGGGGCTATTTATGTTGAATTTTAAATTAATTAAATTAAATCAAATTAAAAACATCAAGTATTAGTTCCTCAGCGACACTTCCCACATTTCAAGTGCTCAATAACTGTATGTGATTAGTGATTACTATATTGCAAAGTACAAATTATAGAACATTTCTATCGTTACAGGAAACTCTATTGGACACCTTAACACAGTACTGGTTATCTACACCACTGGTGGTCTTAAATATTCCTAAGACTTTAAAGAAGGATAAGGTTTTGATCTGTTTAAATTTGTCCACTGAGGGGGAAAAACATAAAATCACCCATAAATCTGCCACCCACAGATAACCACATATTTTGGTATGTTTCTTCTTTTTTTCCTTTTTGGAGACAGAGTCTCACTTTGTCGCCCTTGGTAGAGTGCCATGACATCATAGCTCACAACAACCGCAAACTCTTGGGCTCAAGCAATTCACTTGCCTCAGCCTCCCAAGTAGATCAGACTATAGGTGCCCATCACCCAGCTATTTTTAGAGATGAAAATGCTCTGGCTCAGGCTAGTCTCCAACCTGGGAGCTCAGGCAATCCATAAGTCTTGGTCTCCCAGAGTGCTAGAATTACAGCCGTGAGCCACCTCACCCAGCCCAGGTATGTTTCTTCTATATAGTCTTTTTTCTTAAAATAAAATATGTGTAAGTATGTGTGTGTATACATGCACGTCATTTCCATATGATTAATTTTTTTTTTTGAGACAGAGCCTCAAGCTGTCCCCCTAGGTAGAGTGCCATGGCACCCCAGCTCACAGCAACCTCCAACTCCTGGGCTCAAGCCATTCTCCTGCCTCAGGCTCCCAAGTAGCTGGGACCACAGGTGCCCGCCACAACATCCGGCTATTTTTTGTTGTTGTTGCAGCTATCATTGTTGTTTGCCGGGCCCAGGCTGGATTCGAACCTGCCACCTTAGGTGTATGTGGCTGGCACCTTAGCCACTTGAGCCACAGGTGCTGAGCCACCATATGATTAAATTTTTGAAAACATTCTTTTTAAATGTTCAACTGTTTTCCAAAATACATGTTAAATAACACCAGATCTTACAGATATGAGAAACTGCACTTTCTCTATCACGTGATACTTACAATGTTTCCCATGTTTTGCTCTCACAAATAATGCTATTCCTTCCTCTATCTCTGTTATAAATTTTTGTCCCAATTTGTCTTACATAGAATAAATTCTGAGATGTGATTAAAAGGTGTGGAAAAAATTTTAAAAGCTCTTGATTATGCTGCCAAATTACCTTCCAAGCATATTCTTAAAAGCTGCATTAGTCCAAATTTTTAAAAACAGACTGAGCCTGGAAGTAATACTGCGTGTGAATTGTTAGGAGAAAGAGGAGAGTCTTAACTATTATGGCAAGTTACCAAAGCAGCGCTGCTCTTTGTAGAAGGAATTTTCAAACCAGGAGTGCAGAATGTAGGTGCCAAGGGAGAATTTGTATACCCGACATCTAGAAGACACAATAGTCATAAAAATAACAATGTGAATATAAGCTGAAATAAGATCTAATTTTTTTTTTTTTTTTTTTAGACAGAG
>NW_003852501.1:3420348-3421560 GCF_000181295.1 Otolemur garnettii
TAATGAAAAATAAAAACAGAAATTAGACAAATATTTTTCATAGTAGTAACAAAGAAGACAAGACACCTATAAATAAATCTACTAAAAACTGTGTAAGATGGCTGGGCACGGTGACTCATGCCTGTAATCCTAGCACTCTGGGCGGCCGAGGCAGGTGGATTGCCTGAGCCAGAGCAAGACCCTGTCTCTAAAAACAGCTGGGTGTTGTGGCGGATGCCTGTAGTCCCAGCTACTTGGGAGGCTGAGGCAAGAGAATCTCTTGAGCCCAAGAGTTTGAAGTTGCTGTGAGCTATGGTGCCATAGCACTCTACTGAGGGTGACAAAGTGAGACTGTCTCAAAAAACCCCCCTAAAACACAACAACAACCGTGTAAGACGTTTATGGAAAAAAATCACCAAACTTCTTAAGAAAAAGGAGGAGGAAGAGGGATATCTTGCCCGGATGTCAGAACTTACTCTAAAGCCACAGAAGTCAAGAACAGTGTGACCTTTGTAGAGAGTCCAGCCTGGGCAACACAGCCAGATCTATCTCTTAAAAAAAGCAACACCAGTAATAAAAACCAGTATGACATTAAGGAGCAAGGGAACAAACTGACTACTGGAATGCAACAGAGACCTACATATAAAGACATTTGCTACTATCAAAGCAATCTTACAAATACATCAAAGAGAACAGGTAAATATCTTAGAAAAACAGTGAGAACAAGTAAATATCTTAGAACAATCAGACTGGCAAAATATTTCAAGTCTAAAAATCAAGTTCTGGGGCTTGGCACAGTGGCTCATGCCTGTAATGCCAACACTCTTGGAGGCTGAGACAGGTGGATCACCTGAGCTCACCAGTTTGAGACCAGCCTGAGCTAGAGTGAGACCTTCCCTCTAAAAATAGCTGAGCACTGTGGCAAATGCCTGTAATCCCAGCTACTAGGGAGGCTGAAGCAAGAGACCAGGAGTCTGAGAATCTGAGGTTCTGTGAGCTATATGATGCATGGCACTCTACCAGGGGCAACAAAGTGAGACTTTGTCTAAAACAAGGGAGGGGGGCTGGGCGCGATAGCTTATGCCTGTAATCCCAGCACTTGGGAAGCCAAGGTGGGTGACTAGCCTGTGCTCATGGGTTCAAAACAAGCCTGGGCAAGAGCGACATCCTGTCTCTAAAAAACAGCCTGGTGTTGTGGCAGGTGCCTGTAGTCCCAGCTACTTGGGAGGCTGA
>NW_003852501.1:3421580-3424949 GCF_000181295.1 Otolemur garnettii
CCCATCTCTAAAAATACCTGGGTATTGTAGTGGGAGTCTGTAATCCCAGCCACTTGGGAGGCTGAGGCAAGAGGATCACTTGAACCGAAGAGTTTGAGATTGTTGTAAGCTAAGACACCACCGCACTCTACCAAGGGTAAGCAAGTGATACTCTGTCTCAAAAAAAAAAAAAAAAAAAAAAAAAATCAAGTGCTGAAAAGGATGAGAAAACAGGTACTTAAATCCTGCTGGTGAGAATATAAATCAGAGCAGTCACTTGTAGTTTGCAACCTAGCATTTTCTAGAATAAGTACAGATAAGTGTGCCCTTTGACCTAGAAATTCTATTCCTAACATTCTACATATGTACACAAATGGATGATTTCACTAGAGCACTACCTACTTGTAATATTAAAAACTAAAAACTACCTTTTAATATGGATAAAACATGGCTTGCTTACACAATACTACCTTTCGATTAAAAAATAGGAAGTGGGTTTACAAAGGTAAATATAAAAAAAAACCTGTTGAATGGCCAAAGAATATGAACTGGATGTTGCCACTCCTGTAAAATTTTAAAACAGAAATGTACTTTAGAGCACTCATTACTTTTGGAGAGGAAGAGAAGAAGACTAGTTAAGCGGGCCTTTGGATTTAACTTTATATTCATTCTCCTTTATTAAAAAAAAGTCTGAAGCAAATATATTGAGATATGAACATCTACTTAATATGATACTTCCAAGTATACCCTAAACACCTAGGCTTTTAAGACAAGCACTGAGTAAGGTGTGGGGAACAAAAATGGAGCATGATGCACAAAGTTGAAAGCCTAGAAGAGCTCAGGGAACAAGATAGGATGGCTCGGCGCCTGTGCCAGCCACATACACCTGAGCTGGTAAGTTTGAATACAGCCCGGACTGCCAAACAACGACAGCTGCAACCAAAAAGTAGCCGGGCATTGTGGTGGGCACCTGTAGTCCCAGCTACTTGGGAAGCGGAGGCAGAAGAATTGCTTGAGCCCAGGAGTTGGAGGTTCCTAGGCACTCTACCCAGGGTGACAGCTTGAGGCTCTGTTTCAAAACAAACAAACAAACAAACAAAAAAAAACGAAAACAAGCTAGGATGAAAGTGGAGAGTCTTTGGGAAAACATTTACAAATAAGAATATTAAGTCCATAACTGTAATTCTGTGGGTTCTGAGCTCACTCTGCCTCCTGAACCAAGTAGTTTGCCTTTGAACTTTTCTGCACTTGGCAAGACCTTTGGGGCCTTGGCTGGGCCTTGGCTTTGAAACAGCTCTAAAGGGACTACCTGATATCCCAGGACACGTGAGCTGTGAGCTACAGCACTCTACTGAGGGCAAAGTGAGACTCTGTCTCAAAAAAACAAAACAGAATAAAAAACCAGGAAATGTAGTTAGAATAGTAAAAATTCAATTCATTGATTAAAATAACAGATTATGGTCAGGGTAAGAGAGAAAGGGTAAATTAGAAGAAAAGATCTAACTTAAGCACGAAGTGGCACATTTCATACAAAATATAAAAGAGAAGTTAAGAAAAGGAGGAGACAGAACCATATATTCTAAAACCTATCTAATGGAATTCTAGGAGAAAAAAATTTCTTGGACAAAATTATACCAAACCTGAATGGAACAGCATTTAGTATAATTCAGTGTTCATAAATTAAAAAGATGGAGAAAACTACAAGAATGTCTAAGGTGACAGAACCATTTTTGTA
Organism: Otolemur garnettii; assembly: GCF_000181295.1. Lineage (NCBI taxonomy): Eukaryota > Metazoa > Chordata > Mammalia > Primates > Galagidae > Otolemur > Otolemur garnettii. The sequence continues at coordinate 3,423,295 of NW_003852501.1, forward strand.
CAAAGATAGTTTAGAAATAATACAGCTTGAGAAGTAACTTGATTTTTATACTTACCACTTTTTTCTGACTGCTGGATAATGTGGATAGGAGTAGCAAAAAATTTATCACTGGTCATGGATTCTGTTTCTATGGTCGTCTCACTGTGTGATTTACAGCAAAATTATAAGGTTAAAAACAGTTAATTTTAAATATCTGGGAAAAATTTCATCTTAAGAAAATTAATCTTAGCTGGGCACAGTGGCTCAGGCCTATAACCCCAGCACTCTGGGAGGCAGAAGTGGGTGGAATGCTTGAGCTCAGCAGTTCGAGACCAGCCTGAGCAAGAGTAAGATACCCCCGTCTGTACTAAAAATAGAAAAAAACCTAGCTGGGCATTGTGGCCAGTGCCTGTAGTCCCAGATACTTGGGAGGCTGAGGCAGGAGGACTGCTCAAACCCAAGAGTTTAAGGTTGCTGTGATGAAGCCATAGCATTCTACCCAGGGCAACAGAGTGGGACTCTGTCTCAAAAAAAGAAAAACAAATGAATCTTAGTGTATATCATCAAGTGTAGAATAACATTCAGTCCTTTTTTATGGATATTTAAAAAAATGTGTAATCAATCCATGAACCATTTTCTATAGATACTTTTTTTTTTTTCTGAGACAGAGTTTCACTATGTCCCCCCTTGGTAGACTGCCCTGGCATCATAGCTCACAGCAACCTCAAACTCTTGGGGTTAAGTGACTCTTGCCTCAGCCACCACAATGCCCGGCTATATTTTTCTTGTAGTTGTCATTGTTGCTTGGCAGGTCTGGGCCAGGTTTGAATCGCCAGCCCTGGTGTATGTGGCCAGAGCCCTAGCTGAGCTCCAAGTGCTGAGTCTCTGTTGGTACTCTTGATTTAAAGAAGTGGGTTAAAAACCACTTTCTTAAAGGAAAGTCATTAAGTTCAGTTCATTAGTTCAAAAGTAAACAAGTGAGGGTGCTGAAATCCATGCCTGAAATCCCAGAACTTTTGGAGGCCAAGAAGGGAGGACTGCTTCAGGCCAGGAGCTGGGGGTTACAGTGAACTATGATCTTGCCACTGTCCTTCAGCCTGGGCAGAAGAACCATATGATTCATTGCTTCAAAAACCTAACATAGCTTGGAGCCTATAGCTCAAAAGGCTAAGGTGCCAGCCACATATACCAGAGCTGGTGGGTTTGAATCCAGCCCGGGCCTGCCAAACAACGACAGCTACATTCCAAAAAATAAAAATGGCCAGGCACTGTGGCAGGCGCCTGTAATCCCAGCTACTTGGACGTTGCTGTGAGCTGTAATGTCACGACACTCTACCCAGAGTGACAGATTGAGTCTCTGTCTCAAAAAAAAAAAAAAAAAAAAATCCTGACAGGGAACTTTACAAGTATACAGATACATATTAAGAACTTGTCAGGTGGCACCTGTGGCTCAAAGGAGTAAGGTGCTGGCCCCATATGCCGGAGGTGGTGGGTTCAAACCCAGCCCCAGCCAAAACTGAAAAAAAAAAAAAAATAACAAAAAACTTGGCTCGGCGCCTGTGGCTCAAGCGGCTAAGGCGCCAGCCACATACACCTAAGGTGGCAGGTTCGAATCTAGCCCAGGCCCGCCAAACAACAATGACGGCTGCAACCAAAAAACAGCCAGGCATTGTGGC
>NW_003852501.1:3425202-3433700 GCF_000181295.1 Otolemur garnettii
AGAATCGCCTAAGCCCAGGAGTTGGAGGTTGCTGTGAGCTGATGCCATGGCACTACCGAGGGTGATAAAGAAGGACTGTGTCTCTAAAAAAAAAACTTGTCATTTTTTTTTTGTGTGAGACAGAGTCTCACTATGTCACTCTTAGTACAGTGCTAGGATGTCACAGCTCACAGCACCTCAAACTCTTGGGCCCAAGCAATTCTCTTCCAAGTAGCTGAGATCAGAGGTGCCTGCCACAATGCCTGGCTATTTTGGGATTTTTTTTTGGTTGCAGTGATCAGTGTTGTTTAGCAGGCCCAGGCCAGGCTTGAACCAACCAGCCTCGGTGTATGTGCTGGAGCCCTCCCTACTCACTGAGCTATGTGTGCTGAGACATCGTTTTTTAATTAAAAAAACTGATCCTGCCATCTTATTTTCATTGTCCTAGCCAATTATGTAGACATCTGGAATACTGTTATACAGAGAAGGATGACTGAATGCTAAAAGATGGTTCAGCCAGGCATGGTGGCTCATGCCTGTAATCCTAGTACTCTGGGAGATTAGGAGTTCAAGACCAGCCTGAGCAAGAGCAAGACTCCGATTCTAAAAGTAGCGAGGCTGCTGTGAGATATGATGCTATGGCACTCTACTGAGGGTGACAAAGTGAGACTGTCTCAAAAAAATAAAAAATAAATAAAACATGGTTCAGGATTGATTTTTACTAAAAAATTTCTAGTTGTTGTTGTTTTTTTTTGAGACAGAGCCTCACACTGTCCCCCTGGGTTAGAGTGCTATGGCATCACAGCTCACAGCAACCTCCAACTCCTGGGCTCAAGCGAGTCTCTTGCCTCAGCCTCCCAAGTAGTTGGGACCACAGGCGCCTGCCACAACACCCGGCTATTTTTTGGTTGCAGCCATCACTGTTGTTTGGCGGGCCTGGGCTGGATTCGACCCCACCACCTCAGGTGTATGTGGCTGGCGCCTAAGCCACTTGAGCCACAGGTGCTGAGCCTAGTTGTTTTTTTTTTTTTGAGAGTCTCATTATGTCACCGTTGGTAGAATGCTGTGGTGTCACAGCTCACAGCAACCTCGAACTCTTGGGCTTAAGTGATTCTCTTGCCTTAGCCGTTCCAAGTAGCTGGGACCACAGGCTCCCGCCACAACACCTGGCTATTCTTTTTGGTGTAGTTGTTGTTGTTTGGCAGGCCCTGGCTGGGTTCAAACTGGCCAGCTCTAGTGTATGTGACTGGTGCCCTTGCCACTGAGCGGCAGGTGTTGAGCGAAATTTAGTTTTGAATTGAAGCATAATGAACCATGATGTCTTTAACATCCTGTATAAACATTTTTACAAACCACGCATATGACCCACATACAAATGAATGTATACATGAAGAGTAAATTTAAAAAAAATTAACACCTACATAATCACCTTCTAGCTTAAGAAAGAGACTACTACTAGTATCTGAAGGAAAGTCATCAAGTTCAACTTATTAGTTCAAAAGTAAAACCTGTGGTGGTGTGGCCCACGCCTGAAGTCTCAGAACTTTTGGAGGCCAAGGAGAGAGGACTGCTTGAGACCAGGAGCTTGAGGTTGCTAGAAAACTAATATTTAGTGTAGTTCTCTACGGAGTCTTTCCAGCTAGATACCTCTCTCTGCCCCAAAGAGGCTAATCTCTTCCTAGGTCTGCTTGGTGTTTTTAACTGCTTATCTATGTATTCCTTAGCATAATTTCTGCCTATTTTTGAACTTTCAAAGTATACGTGAAATCAGAGTGTTATACATAACACTGAAGTTCTTTGAATTCATTCCTTTAAGTAAAATTCCATAAAGGCTTTTATATACACTACCAATTTTCCCTTAAATTTAGCAATACTCACCAGTATTACAAGTGTTTTACTTATGTCTTTATCAATATTGCAACTTATCTTTTTTAGTATTATCTCCCTTAACAAGCCTAATTAAAACTTGTAAATAAAAGAAATGTATCTGGATAGGTGAAAAATGTTATCTCATTTTTCAATCTGAATTTCTTTGATTACATGCAAAGTTTAACATGTTCATATGTTAACTGTTCACTTGTGTTTCTTCTTTTGTTAATCCATGTTTTCGCTCATTTTCTCAATTGGTTGTTTTACTTTCTCTGATTGATGTAAGTTTAAAAATATGTATATATGTGACATGTATGCACATAGAATTTTTTTTTTTTTGAGACACAGTGTCACTTCGTAACCCTGGGTAGAGTGCCATGGAGTCACAGCTCATAGTAACCTCCAACTCTTGGGCTCAAGTGATCCTCTTGCCTCAGTTTTTCTATTTTTAGTAGAGATGGGGCCTCACTCTTGCTCAGGCTGGTCTCGAACTTGTGAGCTCAAGCAATCCACCTGCCTCGGACTCCCAGAGTGCTAGACTACAGGTGTGAGCCACCATGCCTGGCCTTCACATATATATTGTCACACATATATATTTATCATGTTACAAAAACTTTTCCTGCTTGGTCATGTTCAAATATTTAAAATTTTGTATGTAGGCAAGGAAAATTTGTGTACATAATTAAATCCATCCATACTCTTCATTGTATCTGGCTTCTATTTCATGTCATCATTTCACTGTTTTCAGCTGAGAGCAGTGACTCATGCCTGTAATCCTGGCACTCTGGGAGGCCCGGGGAGAGGATTCCTTGAGCTCAGTAGTTCAAGACTAGCCTGAGCAAGAGTAAGATCAGTCTGTACTAAAAATAGAAAAAGTAGCTGGGCGCATGGTGGGTGCCTGGAGTTCCAGCTACTCAGGAGGCTTACGCAAGAGGATCACTGGAACCCAGGAGTTTGAGGTTGCTGTGAGCTAGACTGATGCCATGGCACTCTAGTCTGGGCAATACAGTGTGACTTTGTCTCAAATAAATCTCCCCCCTAACCCAAAATCCCTTAAATATAGAGTCTGTTTCCAGGCTATTCTGTACCAGTTTTAAACTGACAGATGGGAACGTTAGGTTTATTTATTTATTTTTTTTTGACAGAGTCTCACTTTGTTGCCCTTGGTAGAATGCTGTGGCATCACAGCTCACAGCAACCTCAAACTCTTGGGCTTAAGTGATTCTCTTGCCTCAGTCTCCCAAGTAGCTGGGACTACAGGTGCCTACCACAATGGCTGGCTATTTTTTGGTGGCAGTTGTCATTGTTGTTTGGCGGGCCCGGGCTGGATTTGAACCCACTAGCTCTGGTGTATGTGGCTGGCGCCCTTAGCCACTGAGCTACAGGCACTGAGCCTATTGATTTATTTTCAACTCTTAAAAACAAAAGTTTTATTACCAGCAGGAACAAAAAATGCTGACTTAAATAAAAGGCAAATGAGAGCCTCCTCCTGTGGCCAGTTTCCTCCCCAGCTCCCACACCACTACAACAATGGTTCAGGGCACAGACACTGGGGCAAAGCTGTTTCTCTTAGAGGGGACTCTCTGTGGCTACCATTCCCAGCTCTTTCTGTGACCACTGGCCTCTGGAGTGAGGAAAGGCATGGTCAGGGTCTTCCTACATCATTTTCCAAGGGCTTCAGTCCAGTTCAAGGACCACGGTGGACAGAGGGATAATTATCTATTTTGATGAGAAACTATAGCTCCCAGCATCTTCTGAGTTTCTGGTCCAGAAATTTTACTTGCCCCTTGTTCCCACCTGCTCCTTCCTTCTTTTTCTATGGATGGAGGCTCCCACCTGGAAGAAACACCTTGTCTTCAGTCTCTAGCACTGGGTCCCATACTCAGAGCTCAGAGAAGGAGATGTGGTTTATAGGACAGGATGGCAGCCACTCCCCAAAGCCATCCCCACCCACCATGGTGGAGTCCCTAACCAAAGGTTGTCTAAAATCCATGAAGGAAGGAAAAATAAGCAGAAGGGGCTAGGCTGCTCCTGACACCTAAGGGCAGATTGGAGGGAGGCAGCCCAGAGGATGTGGGAGCCAGCCACATTTGTACATGAACACACATACACACACTCATTCACAGCCACAAGGTCTTTTGTAATAAACTCAATAAAACTAATCAGCTTTGTGACAACCCTTCACTTGGCACTCACTATACAGCAATGAGACCATCTTTGTCATCTTCCATTTAAAAAAGGCTGTGTAGGAGGAGGAAGAGGTGGGAGGAATAAAAAAGGGACGTAGAAAAGAGGTCTTATGAAATTGTGCAAAATACTCAGCATGAATAAACCTGTTTCAAGTCTTGCCAGCATGGGCATAACCCGCCCAACCCGAGGCCTACCTTGGGAGAGAGATGGGAGACACAGGCCTGTCTTGGGAAGGGGAGAACGAGGCCCTCATTTCCAGCTGTGCTACCTAGGAATTGTACAGGAGCTAGGGTTCGAGCGGGCAGATTTAACTTCCTCTGACACAGGCTTCCCCACCCACTGCCAACCCTGCCCTCTCTAATGGAACCCCAGCTCTATCTTCTTGGTCAACTTCATATAAAAACAAACAACCTTCACTAAAAACCCCACAGAAGAAAGATTTGCGATCATTACAAAGAGAATGAAGGAGCCCATAAACCAAAGCAGCCATTGGGGTAAGGGGGCATGCTCTCCCACAGCCCAGGAAGATCATCTTAATAATAGTCAGTCATTCTATTCTGGAATATGTCCTTCTTCATCTTAATTTCTTCCGCATATAGCTCAGAAATGTTCCATGGGTTTTATCACGTAGGACTTTAACCCATGCCTGCTGTGGGTATTTTATATGTTTGTTGCTAATTTGAATGGATTTTTTCACTATAATTACTGACTAGTTAGTTATTAATATAGGAAACAGTTTTTAAATATTTATACAACTATATATAAACTATATCTTCTATCTGCCTCTTTTCTAAATTCCACTATTTCTAGAAGTTTTTTTTGCAGTTTTTGGCCGGGGCTGGGTTTGAACTCGCCACCTTTGGCATATGGGACCGGCACCCTACTCCTTTGAGCCACAGGTGCTGCCTTTTCTAGAAGTTTTTGATGTGATTTTCTTGAGTTGCCTAGGTGGAAAAGTTGGCATAAAAATGCAACACAGAAATATTTATTTCTATTTCCTATCTCAATACACTGGTCAGAGATAAAGTGGAGATAAGGTAGAGGGAGGGTTTATTTATTTATTTTTAACTTTTTATTATTTCACTTTTTCCCTGGCTGAAGTACAGTGGTGTCATCACAGTTCACTGCAACCTCAAACTCCTGGGCTCACACAATCCTCCTGTCTCTGTTTCCTGAGTAGCTGGTACTACAGGCGTGCACCACCACTCCTGGTAATTTATTTATTTATGTCCTATTTTTAGTAGAGAGGGGAGTCTTGCTCTTACTCAGGCTGGTCTCAAACTCCTGACTTCAAGTGATCCTCCTGCCTTTGCCTCCCAGAGTGGTAGGATAATAGGTCTGAGCACCTAGCCATGGATTTATCTTTAGATAGTGCTTGGCTACTTTGATAAGTGCTATTTTTGTTGCTGTTGTGGAATTTTTTCCCTCTGATCTTGAAGAAATGAAATGAGTGGAATTTTCATTCTCTTATGGCCTTAATTACTATTTCTATGCTAATCATTCTCGAGTCTCTTTAGTCCAGCACTGAATTCATCACTGAGCTTCAAACTCATATTAAAGTACCTAAGCTTAATAGATAATAAAAATATCTATGTGTACCTCAAAATCAACATGTCAAAACATCACTTTTCCACCCAAGCTGCAGGTATTCTCACTTTGTTTTCCCTAGCATCATCTCAAGTAACGAAACAGAAATCTGGGGTGTTTATTTTAGATCTTCTTTTCTTCCAAGTCTCTGTACCAGATCAATCACAAATTCTTACTAATTTTACCTCTTTAATTTTATCCACTCTTTTCTATCCCTAAACATCTTTACTCAGGTCCTTATTACTCCAATAGCCTTTCAAACCCGAGGAAACCAATAGCTTATACTCTAATGACAGAAATGATGATTCTGGGAGGTTGGAAATATAAAGTATCTGAAAATGTTTTAGGAGAAAGATATTGTTATAAACATCGTATTTCTTGTAGGAAAAAAAAAATCCAAAAGTGAAAAATGGGCAGCATCTGTGGCTCAGTGAGTAGGGCACCAGCCCCATATATTGAGGGTGGCAGGTTCAAACTGCAACCCAAAAAATAGCCGGGTGTTGTGGCGGGCCAAACTGCAACCAAAAAATAGCCAGGTGTTGTGGCAGGCACCTGTAGTCCCAGCTACTCAGGAGGCTGAGGCAAGAGAATCGCCTAAGCCCAGGAGTTGGAGGTTGCTGTGAGCTGTTGATGCTATGGCACTCTACTGAGGATGACAAAGTGAGACTCTGTCTCTTTAAAAAAAAAAAAAAAGAAAGAAAAAGATTTAGAAAGATAGGCTTGGTGTCCGTACCACAGAGCTGTTTTCCATCCTGTCTTCTTAGAAAAAAAAAAATGCTTACCTTTTCTTATTCTTCATTTGTTTAAGTCCCATTGTATAATCTTCATTTAAACATATAGTATATTCAGAGATACCAAAGTGTTCTAATTTAGGAGTTATACACTCAAAATCATCCATCTTTAGCGCACATTTTGGAGTTTTTAGTACTGGTGATTGTTTGGTAGCTGGAGTTGTAATCTTGGGTTCTTCTTTCCGGTTGTTTATTGCTGTTGTAATCTTGGGTTCTTCTTTCTGGTTGTTTATTGCCTGTGGAGGGTTTGGTAGAACTTGGGATATCATGTACCGCTCAAGTCCAAAATCTGAAAGCTGTGGACTCCGTGGAGACTGCTTAGAAATAGAACTGGTTGCAACAGTAGGATCACCCAGATCATCCTTCGCATCAGGCTTTTGAAAAATTTCACAAGTAGACAACTCTGGGGTGGAGTTAATGACTTCTTGTTCACATACTAGGAAGAAAAATCAAAGAGGTAATATTTTAGTCAAACATCAAAAAGAAAATCTCATATTTACGAAAACAAGAGAAAATAGCTTTATCTGACATTTCAGTGAAAGTCCTGATTCTCCAAAGAATTTTATCTTAATTGTCCCTTCAGTAAAATTTTGACACGTACCGCCTGTCCACCTATCGCATTTTGATTATACATTAGAGAAGGAAAGCAAACTAAATCTTAAAAGATGAAAAAAATTAAGGCTGGGCAAGGTGGCTCACGTGTGTAATTCTAGCACTCTGGGAGGCTGAGGCGGATGGACTGCTTGAGCTCACAGGTTCGAGATCAGCCTGAGCAAAAAGTGAGACTCGAGACTCCCATCTCTACTACAAATAGAAAAACTGAGGCAACAGGATCCTTTGAGCCCAGGAGTTGTAGGTTGCTGTGAGCTATGATGCCATGGCACTCTACGCAGGGTGACAGCTTGAGACTCTGTCTCAAACAAACAAACAAACAAATAAGATGAAAAATTAGTACCCATAGATCAAGGTCCAATTTCCTTACTTCCTCAGTGAATGTGATTTACCAGTCTTAATATTTTCAGAAGCTATTTTATCATTTTATGGCATTAATTATAATGTAGAATTAACTGTGTTAGAATAATAAATATGAGAATACTGTTTCACATTTTTTTTTTCTTTTTGAGATAGAGTATTATTGTGTCGTCCTCGGTAGAGTGCTGTGGCATCACAGCAACCTCAAACTCTTGGGCTTAAGCCATTCTCTTGCCTCAGCCTCCCAAGAAGCTGGGACTACAGACACCAACCACAATACCTGGCTACTTCTTTTGTTGTTGTAGTTGTCACTGTTGTTTGGGAGGCCCGAGCTGAGTTTGAATCTGTCAGCCCCAGTGTATGGGGCCAGCGCCCTAGCCGCTGCACTACAAGGCACCGCAGATTTTTAATTTTCAGATGCCAAGGTTAGAAAAATGTCTGGTAGGAAAACACTACTATACAAAGATAAATTTTTATCCTAAGTCAACCTGGGAACATCCATGTCAATAACCTACCTGGAAAAATAACAGGAGAACATTTGACAGATACGTAGTTTCTCAACCATTAATAGGTTTTACAATTTGATTTCATGGTTTTGGCCTTAGAAGAGCTTCTGATTTACTAAATTCTGTTTTGGCACTCTGCTTTCTGTTTATTTTCAGGAATGCGACAAGAATTGCCAAAAACCTACTGATTTATTTATACAGAACTATCAATCATAAGATTAATAAAACAAAGTCATCACCATTATCATTACTCCATAGGGAGATATTATTATCCCCATCTTACAAGTGAGGAAAATGCAATTTAGAGAAATTATCCAAGGTGACACATGTAGTAAGTGGCAGAGCCGATACTGAGTCCATGGTTTTTATACCAAAGCCAGCAGAATTCTTTTTATTGTACCATATACAACCTCAATTGTTCAATTTAATTAATATTTCACTTATGTACAAAGATCATTTTCCAATGGAAATGAACATACTGAAGCATGTTGAAGTTAATCATTCAGAGATAGGTACATAACAAGAAGAGTCATTAACAACGGGTGATTGACCTGCCAGGCACTGCTCTAAGCCAGTTTTTTCTCATTTAATTCTTTTTTTTTTT
>NW_003852501.1:3433865-3453610 GCF_000181295.1 Otolemur garnettii
TGTTTGGCGGGTCCGGGCTGGGGATTCGAACCCGCCACCTTAGGTGTACGTGGCTGGCGCCTTAGCCGGTTGAGCTATAGGCGCCGAGCCTTCTCATTTAATTCTTATATAACCTCATGAGGTAGACACATTAAATATCTCCACTTTATAGACGGAAAATGGACACACAAGTTTAAGTAACTTGACAAAGATAATACAGCTATTAAGTGATAAAATACACATTTAAATTCAAGCATTTGCCAAGTGTGGTGGCTCATGCCTGTAATCCTAGCTTGGGTAGGCTGAGGTGGTAGATTGCCTGAGCTTACAGGTTCAAGACTAGCCTGAGCCAGAGCAAGACTCGTCTCTAAAAGTAGCCAGGCACTGTGGTGGGCACCTGTAGTCAAGAGAATCACTTGAGCCCAAGAGTTTGAGGTTGCTGTGAGCTATAATATCACACCACAGCACTTTACTGGGGGCAACAAAGTGAGACTCTGTCTAAACAAACAAACAACAAAAAAACTCAAAACATTTTTGGTCAAATTCTAAACCACTATGCTATCCTACCCTTCATTAAAACTTTAAAACCAAGAAAAGGACTTTATCAACTTATACAGCCAAAATCTCTCATTCTACAGAAGAGGAAAATAAGTATAAGAAAAGTGAAATAGGTCTCTCAGCTATTATATTGGCAGGGCTTAGTACAAACCACCTATCCTAAGTCATGGAGACTTATTTTGTATTTATTTATTTATTTTTGAGATGGGATCTTGTTCTGTTGCTTGGGATAAACTGCAGTGATGTCATCATAGGTCACAGCAACATCAAATTCCTGGGCTCAAATGATACTCCTGCTTCAGCCTCTTAAGTAGCTGGGACTACAGTTGTCCACCATCATACCTGGCTAAATTTTCTAATTTTTGTAGACACAGGGTCTTGCTATGCTTTTCAGGCTGCTCTCAAAGTTTGGCCTCCCAAAGTGCTAGTTACAGGTGTGAGCCACTATGCCCAGCCTACTCTCTCATTTAAATAGCTCAAAGAACTTTCACCTGGCACTGCGTTAGCTCTCATCTAGCATTTTGGAAAGGAGAGCAAGGGCTGTCTTCATATTGTACTACCGATCAGCAGTATAATTGTACTGTATAATACACTTGAATGTATCCAGCGATCCAGCACACAGTGAGGGTTGAATACATTTTTTTTTTTTTTTGGTCACTGGAGCAGAGTCTCACTGTTATCTAGGTTTGAATGCTGTGGCATCAGCCTAGATCACAGCAACCTTAATCTCTTGGGCTCAAGTGATCCTCCTGCCTCAGCCTCCCAAGTAACTGGGACTATAGGCATCCACCACACACCTGCTAATTTTTCTATTTTTAGTAAAGATGGGTTCTTGCTCTTGCCCAGGCTGGTCTTGAATTCCTGAGCTCAAGGTACTCTCCTGCCTCGGCCTCCCAGAGTGCTAGGATTACAGGCATGAGCCACTGTGTTTGGCTCAAATAAATGTTTGTTAAATGGTCAGATAATGGCAGAGCCAAAACTCAAAATCATAGCTAAGCCTACAGTTGTCTTAGTTAATCATGCTGCCTTTTTAAACAAGTGCTATAAAATGAAAGTTATTCAAACCTGAATTTTTCTTGACACGTGGAGTATATCCATACCTCTGGAAAAACTCTTTTATTTCCATAATATCCATTGAATTTTTTTCCATCAGCACTTTTGTTGCCTTTATGAAACCAAAGTTGTTCTGACTTTCCAATCTTGCTTTGTCAAGAAGAATATTAACATCATCCTTTTATAGGGAAAGAAAGTACATTATAATTTCTCTAACTTCTAAGTCTATATAGGTCCAAAAAAATTACCACAGAAAAATGATACATTAATATATAGGAGAGATACCTTTAGAGCCTGGACTTCTGAATGAAGGTCATGTAAAATTGTCACTGGATAATCTTCAAGGCCTTCAACATGAATATTGAAAGGAAAAAAGTCCAATAAATGTGAGGAAAAGGGAGAAAAATATAGAAAATTTAGTATATAGTCATGTGCCACATAATGACATTTTGGCCAATGATGGATCACATTTATGATGGTAGTCCTTTAAGATTAAAATACTGTATTTTTCTGTACCTTTTCTATGTTTAGACATGTCTACACAATTACTTACCCTTATGCTACAATTGCCTACAGTATTCAGTACAGTAACATTTTAGTATAGCCTAGGTGTGCAGTAAGTTATATACCTAGGTTTGTGTAAGTGCTCTATGCACAAGGATGAAATCACTTGTTTCTTGTATTGTCATTATTAAGCAACATATGAGTATTTAACATAAAGTAAACAAATCATAAGTATACAGCTTGATAAACTTTATAAAATGAACACACCTGCATAAACAGCCCTCAGTTCATCAGGAAAGGAAGGAGACCAGAACATGTTAGAACTCTAGAAGCCTCCTATAGTCTCTCCTCTCCAAGGGTAAATATGATTTCTAACACCATGAAGTGGTTTTGCTTGTTTGTGAATTTATTTAATGGATTCATACATTAGGTACTCATTTGTGATAACTCAAGCATGCTTGGTGACACTCCTCCATATTCATAATCTAATACATCCATGTAGTAGAGTGCCAAAGTGTCACAGCTCACAGCAACCTCAAACTCTTGGGCTTAAGCGATTCTCTTGCCTCAGCCTCCCAAATACCTGGGACTACTGGCTTCTGCCACAATGCCCAGCTATTTTCTTTGAGATGGGATCTCACCCTTGCTCAGGCTGGTCTCAAACTCATGAGCTCAAGCAGATTACCCTCCGTGGCCTCCCAAGTGCTGATTACAGGTAGATGTTAGCCACCTCACCCAGCTTAGGAATACTCTTGCTTTGAACTTTCTAAAACATGTCTTTGGTACCAATGTTTTCACATTTCTGTATGCAAGAGACCAAGACTTTAAAAAGTGTCAGACTATGCATACAGTCAACTTTAGCAGACGTTGACCAACAGAAACTGTAGCTCATGCAGCTAGGGCGCCAGCCTCATACAACGGAGCTGGTGCCGGTTCGAATCCAGCCCCGGCCTGCCAAATAACAATGACAACTACAGCCAAAAAATAGTCAGGTGTTGTGGCAGATGCCTGTAGTCCCAGCTACTTGGGAAGCTGAGGCAAGAGAATTGCGTAAGCCCAAGAATTTGAGGTTGCTGTGAGTTGTGACACCATGGCACTCTACCCAGGGCAACAGACTCTGTCTCAAAAAAGAATAAAATAAATAAATTTATATTCCTACTGGCAGTGTGTGAAAACTGCATTTGTTCCATATCTTTGCAAACACTTGGTATTTTTTTCATTTTACTGTTCTTGGTGGGTAACTGTACTGCATTGTGATTTTTCTTTTTTTTTTATGAGACAGAGGTTCAAGCTATCACCCTGGGTAGAGTGCTGTGGCATCACAGCTCACAGCAACCTCCAACTCCTGGGCTCAAGTGAGTCTCCTGCCTCCGCCTCCCAAGCAGCTGGGATCACAGGTGCTTGCCACAACACCCAGCTATGTTTTTGGTTGTAGCCGTCACTGTTGTTTGGTGGCTCAGGCTGGATTCGAACCCACCACCTTAGGTGTATGTGGCTGGAGCCTTAGCCGCTTGAGCCGCATTGTGATTTTTCCAACGAGAAAATATTTCATTTTGGGAAGTGGGCAGATGTCCTATCTTAGAACTTCTGTAATTGCTTCCTGGTGCAATACAGGATACTGACATGTACCATCTTGCTCTGGGGTTGGTACTCACTACTATGACAAAGTCACCCATCTGACACGAGGACAGGTGCGTGGACATGTTCTTGGGGAGCTTCTTGTGGATGTAGTAAATTCCCCAGATGACAATGGTCCTCTGCATCTTCATTTAGACCACAGTTGAACAGGATCCCCTGTAGATGGAGACATGACCAGTGAAGGGCTTTTCTTGTCAATGAAGGTATCCTCAAAGGCCTCTTCAGGTGACTTGAAGCCTAGATTGATGTTCTTGTGGTATTCTTCTCCTTGACAGTTTCTCCCAGCAGGACCCTCTTCATGTTTTGGAAGACGGTTGGCTGCTTTTGGTAGGCATGCTCAATCTGAACACCTGCAATCTTCTTGGCTGGTGGAAAAAGAGTAGCAGTGGTTGGGGTTTCCTCATCTGCTGCCTGCACTGGGATAGAAGTTGTATTCCCTTGAGGACTAATGAAAATAATGTCTTTCCATACGTGTAATGGACATCTGAAGGTAATTTCCTTTGTAGCGTCAATTTAAGAGTTTTGCATTTTTTCTACTGCATTGTCTGCTTTTTAGTAATTTATAGATAGTGTCTATACATTTTGCATACAAGTCTTTTTTTTTTTTTTGAGACAGAGTCTCACTTTGTCACCCTCTGTAGAGTGCTGTAGTATCACAGCTTACAGCAACTCTTGGGCTTAAGCAATTCTCTTGCCTCAGACTCCCAAGTAGCTGGGACTATAGGTGCCCATCATAATGCCCAGCTGTTTTTTTGTTGTTGATGCAGTCATCATTGTTGTTTAGCAGGCCTGGGCTAGGTTCGAACCTGCCTGCATTGGAGTACGTGGCTGGTGCCCTACTCTCTGAGCTTTGGGCACCACCTGGATACAAGTCTTTTGTCAGACGTACGTACAGCAGTATCTTCTCCCACTCTATAATCTGCTTTTTCACCTCTTCATTTTGATAACCATACTTTCTTAATTTTAATGTAGTCCTACTTATCAAGTTTTTCCTTTATGACAAGCACTCTTTGGTTCCTGTTTAAAAAATCCTTACCGGGTAGTGCCTGTGGCTCAAGGAGTAGGGCGCCAGCCCCATATGCCAGAGGTGGTGGGTTCAAACCCAGCCTTGGCCAAAAACTGCAACAACAAAAAAAATAAAATAAAGAAATTAAAAAAAAAATAAATAAAAAAAAATAAAAAATCCTTACCAATGATAATACACATGGATCTTTTTTTTTTTTTTTTTGAGACAGAGTGTCACTTTGTTGCCCTCTGTGGAGTGCAACAGTGTCACAGCTCACAGTAACCTCAAATACTTGGGCTTAAGTGATCCTTTTGCCTCAGCCTCCTCAGCTAGGATTACAGGCACCAGCCATAGCACCTAGGTATTTTTAGAGATGGAGTCCCAGACTCCTGAGCTCAGGCAATTCACCCACCTAAGCCTCCCAGAGTGCTGGCATTACAAGGATGAGCCACTGCGCCCGGTCTAATACAAATGTATCTTTCATTTTTATTTCTAAGAGCTTTTACTCTTTGCATCTGGATTTGATTTTTTTTTTTTTTTTTGGGAACAGAGTCTTCACTATGTCGCCTCAGTAGAGTGCCCTGGGGTCACAGCTCATAGCAACCTCAAACTCTTGGGCTAAAGCAATTCTCTTGCCTCAGCCTCCCTATTAGCTGGGACTACAGGTGCCTGCCACGACACCTGGCTATTTTTTTTTTTTGTTGTTGTTGTTTAGCAGGCCTCGGCCAGATTCAAGCCCACCAGCCCTGGTGCATGTGGCTGGTGCCCTAACCACTGAGCTATAGGCATGGAGCCTGGCTTTGATTTTTGTGGATGCTGTTAAGTAAAGATGAAGATCTATTCTTTCTTTCCATAAAGACATACAACTGACCTTGTACCACTTACTGAAAAGACATCCTTTATCTAGTGCACTGTTACCTTTGACATTAATCAGTTGGTTATATTTATAATGCAAATTAATTTTTAAAAGGATTTTATTTCTTTTCTCAGGGATATCTCATCTGAAGATCTTCTCCTTCTACCTGTTTAAAGTTGACCAAGATTCATTAGGGAGATGCGAATCAAAACTACAATAAGATTCCATTTCATATTCATGAGAGTATAATAAGAAAGATAAGTAACATATGATGGTGAGATATGGAGAAACTGAAATCTTTACTCATTGATGATAGAAATATAAAACAGTACAGCCATTTCAAAAAACAATTTGACAGCTCCTCAAAAAGTTAAACATAGAGTTACCATATGACTTAGCAATTCCACCTCTGGGTATATGCCCAAGAGAACGGAAAACACCTTCATACAAAAACTTTCACATGAGGCTTGATGCCCATATCTCAGTGGTTAGGGCACTGGCCACATACACAGGGGTTGGTGGGTCTGAACCGGGCCCAGGCCTCTTGAACAACAATAACAAAAAAATACCCAGGCATTGTGGTGGGGGCCTGTAATCCCAGCTACGTGGGAGGCTGAGGCAGGAGAATCGCTTAAGCTCAAGAGTTTGAGGTTGCTGTGAGCTATGATGCCATAGCACTCTACTGAGGGTGACATAGTGAGACTCTGTCTCGAGAGAAGAGAAAAAAAACCTTTCACATGAATGCTTACAGCAATACTATAGTAGCCAAAAAGTAGAAGACAAATGTCTGTATGATATATCCATACAATGGATTATTACTCAGCAAAGAAATGGAACCATGATATATGCTACAACATGGATGGACATTGAAACATTATACTAAGTGAAATTACTCAGTCACAAAAAACTACATAATGTATGATTCCATTTATATGAAATGTCCAGTACAGGCAAATCTACAGATACAGAAAATCAGTTAGCTGGTGTGGTGAAAGTGGTCATAAGTGACTAAATGGGCACAGGAGTTTCTTTTCAGAGTGATGAAAATCTAAACTTTTTGTTATATTGGTGGAAAACTCTGTGAATGTCTTAAAACCCAGTGAATTATATCCTTTAAATGATTTTTATGGTATTTGAATTACATTTCTTTTTTTGAGACAGTGTCTTGTTCTATCACCCAGGCTAGAGTGCAGTGGTGTCATCATAGCTCACTGTAGCCTCAAACAATCCTCCTGCCTCAGTCTCCTGACTAGCTGGGACTACAGGTCTGCACCACTATGCCCAGCTAATTTTCCAATTTTTGTAGAGATGAGGTCTTACTGTATTGTTCAGGCTGGTCTCAAACTTCTAGCTTCAAGTTATCCTCCTGCGTCCACTTCCCAAAGCACATTACAAAAAGTAACTGTAATGATTACAGGTGTGAGCCACTGCACCAGACAAAGATATTTAGAAGCCAATCAATTTAATTATTCAGCACTGTGATCATAAAAGGTGAAACTGAGATCATCTTCTCAAATTACTACAATTCCATATTTTCTGTAATACATATGGGCCAGGAACGATTCTAACCTTTTCTTGTAAAAACAAAAGGAAATGCAGAGTTTGTGCAGAGGTAATATGTTGCTAAGGTAACTTAGCACAACCTTTTTTTTTTTTTTTTGAGACAGAGTCTCATTTTGTCACCCTCAGTAGAGTACTGTGATGTCACAGCTCACAGCAACCTCCAGCTCTTGCGCTTAGTGGGGTCTTTTGCCTCAGCCTCCCCAGTACCTGGAATATAGGCACCCACTACAATGCCCGGCTATTTTTTGGTGCAGTTTGGCCGTTGCAGGGTTCAAACCTGCCACCTTCAGTATATGGGGCCAGCGCCCTACTCACTGAGCCACAGGCGCCGCCCTTAGCACAAGCTTTGTGGAAAGCAATTCAGCATATACCAAGAATCCAAAAATATTAATGCAATTTTGTGTCTATTTTTATTATCTCCACTATATCAACAAAATAAAAACAAAAAAGCCATAAAATAAGAGTGGCACAGCCAGGCAAGGTGGCTCACACCTATAATCTTAGCACTCTGGGAGGCTAAGGCGGGTGAATCGCCTGAGTTCAAGAGTTCCAGACCAAAGTGAGCAAGAGTGAGATCCTTGTCTCTAAAAATGGCCGGTTGTTGAGGTAGGCACCTGTAGTCTCCAGTTACTTGGGAGGCTGAGGCAAGAAGATCATTTGAGCACAACAGTTTGAGGCTGCTGTGAGCTACCACGATGCCACAGCACTCTACCCAGGGGAACAAAGTGAGACTGTTTCCAAAAAAAAAAGTAGAAAAACTCCTAAAATATTAATAATAGTGGTGTCTTCAAGTGGTAGAGTTATGGACAATATTTATCTTTTTTATCAATTTATCAATCTTTTTCTACTTTTCCATATCTCAAATTTCCTACAGTGCACAAAACATCTTCAGGCTGGACACAGTGGCTCATGCCTGTAATCCTAGCACTCTGAGAGGCTGAAGAGGGAGGACTGCTTGAGCTTAGGAGTTGGAGACCAGCCTAGACAAGAATAAGACCCATTCCTACTAAAAATAGAAAACAGTAGCTGGGTGTTGTCCTAGGAGTCTGTAGCCCAGCTACTTGGGAGGCTGAGGCAGGAGGATCACTTGAGCCCAGCAGTTCGAGATTGTTATGAGGTGGGCAGAAGCGGCATTCTACCCAAGGCAACAGTGAAACCCTGTCTCAAAAGAAAAAAAAACTTATTACTTATTTATTTTTTGAGACAGCCTCATTTTGTCACCCTCAGCAGAGTGCTATGGCATCAAAGCTCACAGCAACCTCCAACTCTTGGGCTTCAGCAATTCTCTTGCCTCTGCCTCCCAAGTAGCTGGGACTACAGGCGCCCGCCACACTGCCCAGCTATTTTTGTTGTTGTTGCACTTGTCATTGTTGTTTAGCAGGCCCAGGCCAGGCTTAAACCCACCAGCCTTCGTGTATGTGGCCGGTGCCCTACTCACTGAGCTGTGGGCGCCAAGCCAGACAAAAAAATTTTTTTTCAAATAGTTGGAGATCTATTCTAATACAATTAAAGTAAAATAAGTCAATACGGTGCAACATTTTACGATGCATTACAGTTATGACATTTATGAAATAAATCTCTAAATCTGAACTACCTTTGTAAAAACATAAAATCTCGGGCCGTGCCTGAGGCTCAGTGAGTAGGGCGCTGGTCCCAGACACCGAGGGTGGCGGATTCAAACCCGGCCCCGGCCAAACTGCAACAAAAAAATAGCCAGGCATTGTGGCAGGCCCCTGTAGTACCAGCTACTCCGGAGGCTGGGGCAAGAGAATCGCCTAAGCCCAAGAACTGGAGGTTGCCGTGAGCTGTGACGCCACACCACTCTACGGAGGGAGACAAAGTGAGACTCTGTCTCTAAAAAATAAAGCTTAAAATCTCTAATGTAACGGTGAGTGGTGATGAATGTTACTTTATTAACCCCCTCCCCCCCCAGCAGTACTGAATACTAACTAGCATTTGTGTTGGCAACATGGTTGGTTTACTGGGAAAATACAGGTGTTCACTATAACTGTGGACAATTTAGGCGAGAGAAGTCGCTATATACGTGTAAAGTATAAAGAATAATGCCAAAAGCTGCACTGTATAATTTTCTTTATATGGTATCTGATTAACAAGCACACAATATTACATGTGACGCGAAAGCATGCCCATTCCTTTAAGTCCCTTCGTTTCCCCTGGTGCTGCCCTACCGCCCGCCACACCTGGGGGTCCCAGAGCCGCGCGCCCAGGCCCGCAACCCCACTCACCGCTTTCCTCTCCATCCAGCGCTCGCCGCAGCCGGGCCG
The DNA here is from genome assembly GCF_000181295.1 of Otolemur garnettii. Classification (NCBI taxonomy): domain Eukaryota; kingdom Metazoa; phylum Chordata; class Mammalia; order Primates; family Galagidae; genus Otolemur; species Otolemur garnettii. Next base: position 3,443,308 of record NW_003852501.1, read on the forward strand.
TCTCGCAGTCTAGGGTGCTAGCCAGAGACCGCAGCTTCCCGCAGAAGCTCCGGATCAGGTCCATTGGTAAACAATACCGCGGCGCAGAGCTCCAGGTACTAGCGGACTTCGTCAGGAGGTTCAGACCTGCCCGCCACCAATTTGAATCTCTAGAGGACTACGTAGCTTCGGTTCTGCGCAGACGCGAAATGTACTCTCGTGAGAGAGCAAAGTCTCGCGCGAAGAGACTGGGCGATCCTGTGGTAGCGGCGCCCTCCTGCCACAGCGCCTGCCGCTTGGAGGACGCAGACTGTATCGTGACGCGTCCGGTGAGTTGCTGGGCCCATTCCATGCTCCAGGAGGTTCTTGCGCTGGCCACCATCCTCTGGATTCCTATTTCTTGCGCGCGGAGTGGGGGGCATTGCGCGTTCTCGGGGACGCCTGTAGGCGGCGGGAGGAGGGTGGCGTGTGAGCAGGACCGCATACCAGCTGCTAGCGTCTCTGGCTTCTAGCTCCTCTCCTCGGCAGGCACCATGTTCCTGACCGCCCTCCTTCGGCGCGGCCGCATTCCTGGCCGGCAGTGGATCGGGAAGCACCGGCGGCCGCGGTTCGTATCGTGGCACGCGAAGCAGGGAATGATCCGGCGCCTGGAGATCGAGGCGGAGAACCACTATTGGCTGAGCATGCCTTACATGACTGCCGAGCAGGAGTATGGCCACGCCGCGGCGCGCAAGGCCCAGGCCTTTGAGGCCATCAAGGCGGCCGCCACTTCCAAGTTCCCTCCGCACAGATTGGTTGCAGACCAGCTCAGCCATCTCAATGTCACCAAGAAATGGTCCTAACCCTGAGCCGTCACCCCTCGATTTTGTACGTCACGGGGCTGCCCTGTCTGCCTGCTCCTGGAACTGAAAGACTAGCCTTCCTATAATGTGAGCGTTTGGACCAATCTTATTAAAAGGAACTTGAGCGTGGTGGCCTGCATACTGAATATATGGGGCTCTAAACGCCCTAATAACTTAAAATAATAACTGTCCTATTTCTTGTATCTTAAGCCTGATAGGAAGATAGGGATCTCCGGAGCCATAGATGATGTAAAGTGTATTTTGAAGGAAAGCTGCTTGTAAGCCTCAAAACTACGATTTGGGGTCACTGCTTACCTGTGAGATTTAATGCAGGTTTTATTATGCAACCTTACTTACCTTCTGTCAAGGATAATCACCTAAACTTAAATGGAAACGACTGTTTCAGTTAAACACACTCATATAAATAACATTTTTCTGAGATTTCACTACTAAAAGTGGACATTTAAATGAAGTAAAAGTAAGATGATGCCACTGTACTCTACACAGGGTGACAGAGACTGTCTTTAAAAAAAAAAAAAGATAAAGTAAATTCACTAAAAGGCATTTACCCGAAGGTTTTTTAAAAAAACAGTTTTTTGGGGTGGCGCCTGTAGCTCAAGCAGCTAGGGTGCCAGCCATATACACCGGCGCTGGTGGGTTTGAATCCAGCCTGGGCCCACTAAACAACAATGACAACCACAATCAAAAAACAGCCAGGCGTTGTGACGGGCGCCTGTAGTCCCAGCTACTTGGAGGCTGAGGCAAGAGAATGGCTGTGACGCCATGGGACTCTACCCAGGGCGACAACTTGAAACTCTGTCTCAAAAAAACAAAAAATAGGCTTGGCGCCTGTGGCTCAAGCAGCTAAGGTGCCAGCTACATACACCTGAGCGGGCAGGTTCGAATCCAGCCCGGGGCTTCCAAACAACAACGGCCGCAACCAAAAAATAGCCTGGCGTTGTGGTGGGCACCTGTAGTCCTGCTACTTGGGAGGCCGAGGCAGGAGAATCACTTGAGCCCAGGAGTTGGAGGTTGCTGTGAGCTGTGATGCTATGGCACTCTATCCAGGGTAATAGCTTCAAAAAACAAAACATCTTTTTGGCTGAATGCAGTGGTGCCTGCTGGTAGTCCCAGGTACTCTGGCAGCAAGGGCATGGATCACTTGAACCAAGGAGTTAGGAATACAGCCTGGACAACACAGCAAGATCCTATCTCTTAAAAAATACATATATAAACAAACATAGCTTTTTTGAAATATACTTTTGCATACAATTCACTACTTGAAAAAAAATTTTTTTTGAGTCTCACTTTGTCACCCTTTGCAGAATGCTGTGGTATCACAGCTCATAGCAACCTCAAACTCTTGGGTGCAAGTGATTCTCTTGCCTCAGCCTCCAGAGTAGCTAGGAGTACTACAGGTGACTGCCGCAATGCCCAGCTATTTTTAGAGATGAGGTCTAGCTGGTGAGCTCAGGCAATCCACCTGCCCAAGCCTCCCAGAGTGCTAGGATTACAGGTACCTGGCCAAGACATACATTTTAATATAAAGTTAATCTTATTTAATTTTAAAAAGTCTTGTGGGTTGTGCCTGTGGCTCAGTGGGTAGGGCGCTGGCCCCATATACTGAGGGTGGTGAGTTCAAACCCGGCCCTAGCCAGCTAAAACAGCAACAACAACAACAACAAAAAAACAGCAGGGTGTTGTGGCGGCCACCTGTAGTTCCACCTACTTGGGAGGCTGAGGCATGAGAATCGCTTAAGCCCAAGAGTTGGAGGTTGGGGGCAGTGCATGTGGCTCAGTGAATACAACACTGGCCTCATACACTGAGGGTGGCAGATTGGAACCCAGCCCCAGCCAAACTGCAACAACAAAAAAATAGCCGGGCGTTGTGGCCCGTGCCTGTAGTTCCAGCTACTTAGGAGGCTGAGGCAAGAGAATCACCTAAGCCCAAGAGCTGGCGGTTGCTGTGATGCTATGGCACTCTACTTAGGACAACAAAGTGAGACTTTCTAAAAAAAAAAAAAAATCTTGTGAAATAGATATCCTCATACAGATGTGAAAGTGAAGCTTAGCAATGACATTCCCATGTTCACAGAACTAATGAAACAGTAAAGGTAGAATTCTAAGACTGGGCTTATCTGAGCACCATATTTAACATAGCACACACTAGCACTAGGTGCTGTAACACCCAGAGCACTAGGTACTATAACATGTAGTTTTTAGTCACTTCCCCAAGGCAATGCTGTTAAAATGTGACTTTTCTCCTTGTCTGTAACTGTTAACAGTGATAGCTCTTATCTTTTTTTGCCAGTAAGGAAAGGTTCATGGCCACCTCAGAACTCATAATCACATATAACAAAATGTATCTGTGCCAACCTATTTCTGTGTGTGATGTATGGCTTACATCTGTTTTATAGCTCATGGTGCTCTGTCTTAATTGTTGAGCCCAGGGAATGGGGCTGTTTCTCAACATTGCCTGGGCAGTCAGGAAAAGCTTCACAAGAGTTAATCCTTGAGCAGATTCTTAGTTTTCCTGGCAAGTAAGTGGCAGAAAGTACATGCCTGGGTAGAGTGCCAGGGCCTCAACATAGCTCATAGCAACCTCAAACTGTTTGGCTCAAGTGATGTCTTTGCCTTAGTCTCCCTAGTAGCTGGGACTACCAGTGCCTACCACAACTCCTGCTAGTTTTTCTACTTTTAGTAGAGACAGAGTCTCTTGCTCGCTCAGGCTGGTCTCCCAATTCCTAAGCTTAAGCGATCCACCCACCTTGGCCTCCCAGAATGCTAGGATTATAAGCCACCACACCAGCCATTAAAAACAAAAATGTTTTTTCCCACAAGTTCTAAGGGCTAGAAGTACAAGATCCAGGTGTTGGCAGGTTTGGTTTTCTCTGAAAACTGCTTTTGGATGGCTGTCTCCTTGCTGTTTTCACATGGTTGATCTTCTGTGTGTACACGTGTCAGTCTGTGTTTCCACATGTCCTCTTCTTGAAATGTCATCAGCCATACTGAATTTGGGCCAACCCTAAAGCCTCATTTTAGTTTAATTACCACATTTAAGGACCTTATCTCCAAATACAGTTGCATTCTGAGATACCAGGGATTAGGACTTCAACATACTAAAGGATTTGGGAACACACAATTCAGCCTATAACACCATACATCTAATTTCCATTCACTGAGATAGCCCTCTTTCCTTTCCTCCTTCCAGATGCCTTACTCACCTCCAGGTTCTCGTCCATCATTACCCTCAGCTAGTGACCTAGCCTCATATTTCATGGGTAAAATTGAAGCCCATCACTGTGAATCTCTTTCACGTTCACAGCACTAGATCTCCTGTATATCTCATCTTCTCTCCTATTTTTTTTTTTTTTTTTTTTGAGACAGAGTCTTAAGCTGTCACCCTGGGTAGAGTACTGTGGCGTCACAGCTCACAGCAACCTCAAACTCTTGGGTTTAAGCAATTCTATTGCCTCAGCCTCCCAAGTAGCTGGGACTACAAGCGCCCACCACAACACCTGGCTATTTTTTGGTTGTAGTTGTCATTGTTATTTGGGAGGCCCAGGCTGGATTTGAATCTGCCAATTCCGATGTATGTGGCAGGCGCCCTAGCTGCTGAATCAAGGATGTGTCCCTCCTTTCAAATACTATACCTGGATTGCAGTTTAAAATCATGAATTGAATACTTAAGTTTATCTCTTCTCCCTATCAGAACCTTAGATGACAATAAAAAGATTAAAAATATTTTAACCCTAAAAAAAAATTTTAACCCTAAAGAAGAAAAAAGATTACAATCAATATTTTGGAAAACAATTCCAAAGGCTGGGGGTGGTGGCTCATGCCTGTAGTCCCAACTACTTGGGAGGAATCTGAGGTTGCAGTGAGCTGTGGTGACACCACTGCCCTCTGGCCCAGGTGACTGAGACTCATCTCTAAAATAAATAAATAGATAAAATATGGCATAAGAAAAGGGAAGATGGAATCCAAACATCTGTAAAAGGGAGGAAAAGAGCCCCCCAAAAAGCTCAAATGGGAAGTACTTGGATGATGAATGCCAGTAAAGCTAATGAATAAACCAGAAGAAACATGGGTGGCACTTGTGGCTCATTGAGTATGGCGCTGGCCCCATATACTGAGGGTGGCAGGTTCAAACCTGGCCCCGAACAAACTACAACAAAAAAACAGGCAGGGATTGTGGTGGGTGCCTGCAGTCCCCGCTACTTGAGAGGCTGAGGCAAGAGGATCGCCTAAGCCCAAGAGCTGGAGGTTGCTGTTGAGCTGTGATGCCACAGTATTCTACCGAGGGTGACAAGGTAAAACTCTGGCTCTAAAAAACAAAAGAAGAAGAGAAGAAACACAGAGGCTGGATGCAGTGGCTCACACCTGTTATCCTGGCACTTTGGGAGCTTGAGGCAGGTGGACTGCCTAAGCTCACAGGTTCAAGACCAGCCTGAGCCACAGAGAGACCCTCTCTCTAAAAGAAATAGCCAGGTACTGTGGTGGGCGCCTCTACAGGCTGAGGCAAAAGGATCGCTTGAGCCCAAGAGTTTGAAGTTGCTGTGAGCTATGACTCCATGGCACTCTACTGGGGTGGCAAGGTGAGATTCTATCTCAAAAAAAAGTATTAAAGAATGCAGGACAGCAGTGGAGTATCAACACAACTGTATTGCCCAGATGTCAACAGGTCCAGGTTAGAGCCAGAAGATGGACTCAGGAATGAAGGTGTCCAGGAAAACAGTAGAAATTATGTATCTGAGAGCATGGAGAATACTGTTGATAAGACCTGTGGCAGAAATGTTAAGATCTTTTGGAAAAAATTTTAGATATGTGGAAAAACAGAGTAAAGGAAAGGCAATGCTTAACATAAAGAAAAACAATACATCATACATGAAAGAAGTTATAATAATAGCACACTCTTTTGTAGAATTAAACAATACTTGCATAGTCCTAACATTGCAAAGTATTGATTTGATTTTTAAAATTTTGATAGTTGGCTATTTCCACCAATTTTGATAGTTAATATTGCTACTATTTTGATTGTACTTTGTCTAGTCAATTATGGCCTCTCTCCAATTTTATCACCTCTGTGTACCAAAAAAAAGAAGTAAGGAAAAGGGTGGCACCTGTGGCTAAAAGGAGTAGGGCGCCAGCTCCATATACTGGAGGTGGCAGGTGCAAACCTGGCCCTGGCCAAAAACTGCAAAGAAGTAAAGAAAAATAAGAAGACCTGGTACTGGACAATCATTGATTTGCTTTAGATTTTTTTGATTTTCACATAAATTAAACAGTATGTATGTTTGGTATCTGGCTGCACGTTTTTGAGATTCTGTGTTGATGTTCTGTGAGATCTATGTTAATATGCAGTGTAGAAGACACCTGAAAAGAAACACCTTGGTAATAAGGGAATGGGAAAGGGATTGGTCTCTCATTAAAGAGCACGAGAGGGCTAAGGCGCCAGCCACATACATAGCTGGCAGATTTGAATCCAGCCTGGGCCTGCCAAACAACAATGACAACTGCAAGCAAAAAAAAAAAAAATTGCCATGCGTCGTGGCGGGCGCCTGTGGTCCCAGCTACTTGGGAGGCACAGGCAGGACAATAGCTTGAGCCCAGGAGTTGGAGGTTGCTGTGAGCTGTAATACCACAACACTCTACCCAGGGCAATAGCCTGAGGCTCTGTCTCAAAAAAAAAAAAAAAAAAGAGCACAAGAGCACGTTCATCATTGCTTGATAGTCTGTGGTGTAAACAGCCACAGGATCACTTCTATAAAGAGCCATGGGAGAAGCTAGTCAGGGCTCCTACTAATACTCCTGTACCTTTGAAGCCCTCCTGCACATCTGACCTGACTGAGACAACAGGCTCCCTGGCACTTATGGGGAGCCATACCCCGAGCAAGCTTATACAGCACTCTGCATCCTGACAGTTTCTGGGCTGGGGCTGGCGACCTAGCATCCCAGCTCTGACAAATGGCGACAAGGATGGGATAGTGGACTGAAGGAGAAATAAGCTTTAGCAAACAAAAGAGGAAAAACAACCTTTAGCAAACAAATATATAAGAAGATTCAGAAATAAGAAGAAATATATAAGAAGAAACATAAGATTTAGAAATAAGTAGAACCTTTAGCAAACAAAAGCCATTAGCACCAAGAAGAAATACGTAAGAAAGATAAGAACAAAGGCCTTTAGCAAACAAAATAAAAAGAAGAGGAGAAATATATAAGAAACAAAAGGGACAGAGAAGGATAAGACTCAGGGGTGAGAGAAGCCTTTGGGAAATAAAAATAGCAAGGGGAAGAAAAAAATAGATAAGTTTAAAGAAGATTCGGGAATTAATAAACTTGGGGCTCTCCTGGCACCTATTGGAGGCCCACCTCTTGTAGGCACCATACCTCAATCTGTGCCCAGCTGTTTTTATTTGCATATTGATAGAGACTGGGTCACAGACCAAAAGGGGAAAATACACTCGGAGAAAGTGAAACCTTTCAGCAAATGGCAAGAGGAAATAGTTGAGCCAAAGGGGAACTACTCTTAGAGTTGGTGTGACCTTTGGCCCCTAAAACAAACCAGAGGGGGATGTCACTCAGAGTAAGTGGACCTCTGGCAAACAGTAAAACAAACCTAAAGGGTAGGTCACTCAGAGTAAGTGGACCTTTGGAAAACCAGAGGGGGATGTCACTCAGAGTAAATGAGCCTCTGAAGAAGAAACAATGAATAATCTTCTGATCTTACAGTCGCAACAAGTCAAAACAGGGAGGGAACCTCTGCTTTCCCCATACCATTGCCCATTGTCAGCAGGAAACAGTTTAGAATGGTTGTCACCCCCTGTCCCTTCAAGGCAGTCAAAGGTTCTATTTGGAAGGGAAGAACAGAAAAAAGACAGAGAAAAAAGAAAGGCAGGTAAGAAAGACCTTCCAGCAAACAGTAAAAATAGAAACAAAAAGAAAGGCCAGAAAGACCTTCAATAAAAAAGAAAGAAAGGCCAGAAAGACCTTTGGCAAAAAACAAGTCAGTGAGACCTTCAGCAAAAGAACAGACAGAAAAAAGCAGAGAAAAGACAGACAAGTCTGGGTGGTGCCTGTGGTTCAAAGGAGTAGGGTGCAGGCCCCATATGCCAGAGGTGACGGATTCGAACCCTGCCCTGGCCAAAAAAAAAGGCAAGTCCGTGAGCTATCATGGTAATTCAGATAGGAGACCAGTTAAATGGTCCCCTAGTTAAAACTATCTTAATATACACAAAAAGGGGGAATATGTAGGAGACACCTGAAAAGAAATACCTAGGTAATAAAGGAATGGGGAAGGGATTGGTTTGTTAAAGATAGCATTTAAGAGCACAAGAGAACATACATCATTCCTTGGTAGTTTCCACACCTGTGGTGTAAATAGCCACAAGATCACTTCTATAAAGAACCATGGGAGAAGCTAGTTGGGGCTCCTACTAAGACTGACTGTTGTACCTTTGAAGCACTCCAGCACCTCTGACCTGAGACAACTGGCTTCTCCTGATGGGGAGCCTTACCTGACTGAGACAACGGGCTCCCTGGCACTTACGGGAAGCCAAACCCTGAGCGAGCTTATACAGCAGTCTGCGTCCTGGCAGTTTTCACAGGTGGGGCCAGCAACCTAGAGTCCTGGCTCCAACAGTGCAGTAGTAATTATTCTTTTCTTTCTCCCAAGGAATAGCCCATTGTTTGAATATGCCTCAATTTGTTTATCTATTTATCATGAACAGGTACCTAAGGTACCATAAACATCATACACGGACATTTGGATTTCTTTCAGTTTTCTGTTGTCATGAATAAAGCTGCTATGAGCATTCCTAAGCAAGCCTTTGTATGGACATACGATTTCATTTTCTCCCTGGTAACAATTCTGGGTTCATTGGAAAATGTGTATTTGATTTTTAAGAAATTGCCAAACTGTTTTTCAAAGTGGTTTTACCTAGGTCGGGTGCAGTGGCTCACGCCATAATCCTAGAGTTCTGGGGAGGGTAAGGCAGGTGAATTGCTTGAGCTTAGGAGTTCGAGACCAGCCTGAGAGAGGGCAAGACCTCATCTCTACTAAAAACAGAAAAACTAGTGAGGTGTACCAAGCAACTGTAGTCCCAGTTACTTGGGAGCTAAGGTAAGAGGATCTTGTGAGCCCAAGAGTTTGAGGTTGCTGTGAGCTGTGATGAGGCTATGACATTCTACCCAGGAGTGAGATTCTGTCTCAAAAAAACAAGCAACCCCCCCCCCCCAAAAAGAGGTTTTATCCCTTTACATTCCCACTACTAACATATGATTGGAGATGGTCTGCATCCTAACACATGGCATTACTTGTATTTGTAATTTGTGTCTTCTCTCTTTGCTCACTGGTAAGTCTTACTGGGATTTCTTACCTTTCTTTTTTGGAGACAGAGTCTCACTTTGTTGCCCTAGGTAGAGTGCTATGGCATCACAGTTCACGGGCTTAGGCAATTCTCTTGCCTCAGCCTCCCCAGGAACTGGGAAAATAGGCGCTTGCCACAACGTCTGGCTATTTTTTATTGCAGTTTGGCTGGGGCTGGGTTTGAACCTGCCACCCTCAATATATGGGGCAGCACCCTACCCACCGAGCCATGGGCACTGCCTTTCTTACCTTTCTTAAAGAGAACCAAATTGTGGTTTTATTCAATTCTGTACTATTTTCCTATATTAAAATTTATAAAACCATTTTATTTATAAAATAGTCTATAGTAAAATATGTAACTTCGTTATTCTCTATGCTATTATTTATTCATATCTTATTTTTTACTTGAGTTAAATTCACTCTTCTTTGTCTGGCTTCTTTTGAGACAGAGTCTCGCTTTGTCACCCTCAGTAGAGTGCATGGCATCATAGCTCACAGCAACCTCAAACTCTTGGGCTCAAGCAATCTTCTTGCCTCAGCCTCCAGAGTAGCCAGGACAATAGACATCAAGCATGATGACTTTCTATTTTTAGAGATGAGGTCTTGCTCTAGCAAGGAAATCCTTTCCCTGAAAGCTTAGGGAATCCACCCACCTTGGCCTCCCAGAGTGCTAGGATTATAGGCATGAGCCACCTTGCCCAGCCCCCTTTATCTGGCTTTTTTTTTTTTGAGACAGACCCTCAAGCTGCCCCCTGGGTAGAGTGCCGTGGCATCACAACTTACAGCAACCTCCAACTCCTGGGCTCAAGTGAGTCTCCTGCCTCTGCCTCCCAAGTAGCTGGGACCACAGGCGCCGAGCTATTTTTTTTTTTTTTTTGGGTTGCAGCCATCATTGTTGTTTGGCGGACTGGGCTGGATTCCAACCTGCCACCTTATACGTATGTGGCTGGTGCCTTAGCCACTTGAGCCACAGGCGCCGAGCCTTTTTATTTTTTTTTTGAGACAGAGCCTTAAGCTATTGCCCTGGGTACAGTGCCGTGGCATCACATCTCACAGCAACCCCCAACTTCTGGGCTCAAGCGATTCTCTTGCTTCTGCCTCCCAAGTAGCTGGG